>NC_090934.1:763626358-763933424 GCF_040938575.1 Ambystoma mexicanum
AACCATCTCAAGGACCAGACAATGGTGCAACAAAATTGTTACACTCGAGCTACAGTTATGCGCTGTCAAAGGAGCACTCTCACAGCAATAATTGTCTACACACGGTTACATCGCAGTCACATAGTTGCACATTGCACCATGAACAGGTGCAGTCTGAGCTGGGAATGATGTAATATTCTATCAAAACTGGCATGCGAGCCAGAGTTCCTCGAGCTGTGCCTGGATTTGCCTCTGTGCATTTGATCCCCATTTGTTTGTTGGCTGTAATAAACCTCAGTTCAACTTGCTACTTGTCTGAACTTGTGTTCCTTTTGGGATTGGGAAGGAGTAAGGCCTTCCGTGAGTTCAATGTCCACGAACTTCTAGCAAACCGCCCGACTTGCCTGGGAGTTCTCCCAAACAAGTTGGTAACAGAGGCGATGGTTTGTGATGTCGGCCCGGCCAGAAGCTGCCTCCTTCGCCGCCGGACCTGAAAGTCAGTGTGACCTTCACAGGAATTGCAAGAAAGCCGGAAAAGCACTAACCGGGGAAAGGTCGTCGGGAGCAGTTTGGAAATCATACCGCCCGCGATTGGTGAAGAGTCCAAGGTAGACCAGAAGGGCAAGGCGAGCGGTTGACGGGAGGGGCCAGCTGCCGAGCAGCATCAACAAGCACCGAACGTAAGTATTGGTCCAGGCAAATAGCAAAGGAAGGTGTGAGGGTGGGTATTATATGTGCGGGATGTGGAGGGTATTATTGTATAGTATATAGAGAGTATTGGTAGCAGATGAATGTTGAGTAGGGACGGGAGCGAGGTAGAAGTCCCTTTTCTTTGTCTAGGGAACATTCGGTCTTCGAGGTAAAAGGTTCCGGTGGTAAACCAGGACTATAGACTTGACAGACTTGGACTATAGGAGTCTGTAAATAAAGTATTCCTATGAATTGGGCATTTTAGCTTGAAGCATAGATGTCGGTATCCCCGTGACGGTTAGCTGGAGCCATCCTAGATTGCGGAAGGTGCACTATCTGGTTAAGTCTCCTGGAGAGAGTCGTTTCACATGTTAGGCAATGCAACGGGTGCAGTTAGTCACAAGAAATAATGGAGAGGCGGGAAGACAGCTGTTGGGTTTTGTGGGGTTTTTGGGGGGTCTTGTGGGGTTTTCTGTGGGATTGGAGCAACAGGTCATTATTCTCTGTGTGCACAACTTGACTACCTACCTGTTCGAACTTTAGCTTGGTAACATCATCCATAGGTCGGTGCATAGGATGGGTGTTGTGACAGTGAGGAGGTAGCATTGTGGACCTGGTATTGGTAGAGAGGTAAACGAGTGGCGGTGCGTGCAAGGTGCATGCACAGGATTGAGGTTGTGTGCCGGAGAACCGGAGAGCTAGTGAACGAGGAGCTGTACGTGGAGTACGCTGTCTAAGATGCAAAGCCACTGGAGCTTGTAGCAATTGAAGTTGATAACCATTGCAATGTAACTTTCCTCCATTGACAGCAGATAATCGAAACCCTCAAATAGAAGTCAGGTAAAAATCCTAATGTATCCGATGTACCAGGGGATGGTGGGGGGAGTAACACCAATACATCTGTGCAAAACCCTGCCACCATATGAGAACAAGATTGTCAAATATAGTATACAGTGGTCAAAAGACACTGAGGGGAAAAGCCTGAACCCATGGCTGCCTAACTGCAGTTTTTCCAAGGATGTGCTCCAATCACTACTGACACACTTACAGAGCACATACAAGGGGAAGAAACTAGCAAACCGCATGGCTATATTCGAGCTTTGGCATATGTTCCAAGAGGGGATGGGAGAACGGGTATGGATGATGAACAAGCAGGAGGCAAAAGCGGAGGATTCTGACCCTTCCGCACCTCCTACAGCCCTGCCTAGTGGAATATCCAATTATGCAGATGATGAACAGGGAATATATCCGTTGAGGGAACTAAGGGCTGCAAAGGGGTATTCGAACCCAACATTTAAACCACCACAATATACCAAAGACAACAGCAAGGTACAGGGCATGCCGCCAGCAGTACGGACTCAAGTGAGGAGGGGCTGCGATGTGCAAAAACAGAATTCGAGGGAATAGGGGCAGAGGAGTGGATAGCCGCACAGATACTCCTAAAATTAAAGGGTAAGACAACAGGGGTAGCCGAAGGGGCAACAAAAGCAATAGATGCTTTGAAAATGGAACAGGGAAGGCGTGACCGGGAAGCACAGGTAGCGGAGGAGGAGCAACAACAAAGGGACAAACGAGCGAGGCTAGAACATGAGGACAGGGAACAGAGAAGGGAAGAGAAATTGGAACAGGAAGAGCAGGAGCAGAAAAGGGAGAAGGAGTTGGAGTTAATGGAAAGGGAGTGAAAGGAGAAGATAGAAAGGGAACAGAAAGAGGAGAGCGAATAGTGGGAGAAGAAGTGGAAAGACGAGAAGGAGGCAGAGATGGCAGAATGGAGGAGGAAAATATTAGTGTAGGAAACACAAGTATGAGGAGAGAAGGCTGAGGAAGTTATAGTTAGAGAGACTGGCAAGGGAACGAACACGGGAAGATGAGCATGCGCAAGCAATAAGGGTGATGAGTGAACAGATTGCACTAGAGTTAGACGGGATGAGGAAAGGCGAAGCGAAACAAACAGCAGAGATTTATGTAGGAAATGTTTGGCAGAAAGGGGCACTGCATGCCTGGGGACACGGGAGGGGGAGAACAAATGTAAATTCACAGACATCGATCTCAATGTAGAGCATGAGTCCAGTCCAATCAGGTGAAAGTTTAATTTTTCAGAAGGGTTCTGAGCAACATCGACGAAGGGTTTGACGATCAAGACAAGCACAGTCATGACGAGAGAGGGGGGCACAGCAAACTATCTCACGAGGAAGGGAGAAGGGACATCATGAGAGTGTAGGCCCGAGGGTCAGAGGACAGAAGGATCAGATTGCGGACAACACACACACCAGGCAACTGACGGGTGACCTACACAGATATGTCAACAGATTAAGGGATCTCCCGAGGCGCAGGAGGGAGGAGACAGTGCTGGCCCACTCCAGAGGGCGACTGTCTAGAGCATATGACTAAACAAAACAAATACTCAGGCTAAAACCGACAGATATATGTACAGACATGGAGGACAAACGGGGGACCCATTCAAATTAGACAATACAGAAAAAAGCCAGAAGAGAGGGAAGCATATTCACAGATGCCCCTATTGTAGAGGGGCGGGGCACAACCTCAGTACGTACCATGGAAATACACAGGCAAGGAAAATGTCAAATACAGACTACCCTCGTTAAGTGCAGGAGCTGAGAAATGGATATACAAGATGGAAAAGTTGACAGCGGGACACAGGCTAGCAGTGGGAGACGTCAAGCGGCTGCTGGTATCAATATTGTGTGACACAGCTGATGACATTTGGAAGAGGGCGTGGTTCCGAGGGGTGACTATCCAAAGCACTGCCCATGACGGGTCACTATTTGCAAATTGCAGAGCAGCAGTATGGCAAGCATTGAGGACCCAATACCCGGACAAGACAGCCATAGGGGCTATTATGTCACGCAAAATGGGTGACAATGAAGATCGCGTTAATTATATTCAAGAGATTCAAGAGCTTTGGCGTCTTGAAACTCGAGAGCCATGGGACAAGACAATAGCAATCTTGTATAACATATTGGTGCAGGGGTTACCAGAACCTGTGCAGAAAAGTTTGAAGAAACTGGTGGGGATGGAAGCGAAGGGCTGCCAGAAATACTGCCGACCATAGTGCATCATTGCAGGTTGTGACAGGAGAAAGCTAAACAAAAGGCAGAAGAGAGGAAGGCAGATGAGGCAAAGTAAGTTCAAAAGAAATTGTCAAAATATGAACTGGAAGGGGCGGTAAAAGCAAGCCCCACACAACAGACACAAGCACCAGTACCACAGCCACAATACCAACCACAGCTACCATACCACCCCATGCAACAATAAGCCCCGCCCATGGGAGGAGGGTACATTGGTAGGGGTGGATGCCAACAGGGTTATCGCAGGAGGGGAGGATTCTAAAAAGGGCGTGACTTCGGGCCCCAGTCCCATCAAAACTCAGGGGGATTACAGGGGTACAACCAACAGATGCCCCAGGGACCAGGAGACTTTACAGGAGGGTTCCCAGGGCAGAGGAGGAAACCACCCTAATGCTGGACCTGTGGGCAACTAGGACATATTTCCAGAGCATGCATCACTAGGGGGGTGCAACAAGGGTGGGGAGATTGGGGGCAGAAGGGCTACCAAGGAGGAACGGAAGATCATTATGCCGAAGACGCACAGCAACAAGGACAAAAGCAGAACACCAAACAACAGGTACCACATCCAGTACAGACCCAGCCTCAGGCTGCACCAATGACAACCCCCCCAGACGACAGCACCCCAAATGACAGCACCACAAATGACAGCAACAGTACCCCAATATTTGCAAGCAGCACAACAGTTAGCGCAAATACAGGACCGCCACTCCCCAGAACCCATGGACACAGTGGCAACGGTACCAGTAAGAAGGTTGGAAGGGGTCACCATGGTTGGGAACAACCCTTTCATAAGGAACGGGTTATCTAAGTTTCCCCAATAGGACAGCCCATAGATGAACTTGTTGTGTCCCATCCTGTCGGTCACACCTAATCCTGCAGAGGAACCTCACATAAGGGTGGCGATAGGTGACAAAATGTTTTCCTTTCTCATTGACACTAGGGCGACTAGGTCATCTAATCGGGAAGGAACATTTACGTTGTCAGGAAATGCCATGAACACTCAAGGATTCTCTCGGGCTCGAGAAGTGGTTCCTTTTACTGATAACATCTCCTTATCTATAGGAGATCACGCCTTATCTTTGCCCTTGCTCTATTCCCGACAAGCACCTGTAAACATACTGGGATGCGACATAATGAGCAGACTGAACATGACTATCTTGTTCACAGACAAGGGCATAGTATGTTCTACACCAGGAATACACATGCTAACAGCAAGACAGATTGTCCAAGCATATTGTAGGAACATGGTACAGAGTGGGATGCCATCAGACCCAGAGATGTTCCAGGACAGGTGTGGCACTTGCCTGGATGCCAGGAATAGCAGGGAAAGTATGGAGGATGCCAGGTGAGTACCTGTTCAGACCAGAGACACCACGAGAGGAGAAAGAGGGAACACTTGTGCCTATAGACATCGAGGCAGTTGTGGCAAGAGAGGATTGGGTTGCAGTACACACAACCGATGACCAAGGGAGAGCATGGAGGGCAATAATTGCAGTAACAGAAAGATGAAGACTGACCACAGTAACAGATGAGGAGTTGTTTTCGGAAGAAAGAGTGGAGACAGAGATGTTGGAAATGAGTGTGGGGTTCTGGTTACAGATTACCTATAGAGAGGTTGTACAGAAAATGGCAATGGCACTGGGAGCGCTGCTGCCATTTTGGAAAGAGAATTTGGCAAAAGTACTGACAGTTTATGCACCATGAGTTCCTAAAATGTAGGGTGCATAGAAAGCATAGGGAGAGTGAAGATTAAATTGAAACCTGGAGTTATACAGCCAAAGGTGAAGTAATACCCCCTGACAAAAGAGTCAGATGAGGGCACTTATGCAACAATCAATGCCCTCATTGAGAGAGGCATCCTGGTACCATCAGAATCTCCATGCAACACTGTGGTGTACCCTGTACGCAAGGCAACCGGGGGTCATGGCACTTTTTTATA
The DNA here is from genome assembly GCF_040938575.1 of Ambystoma mexicanum. NCBI lineage: Eukaryota > Metazoa > Chordata > Amphibia > Caudata > Ambystomatidae > Ambystoma > Ambystoma mexicanum. The sequence continues at coordinate 763,632,056 of NC_090934.1, forward strand.
GAAGATTTATGCCCCCTTAACCACATCGTAGAGGCACAGTACTCTGTAGCAGTGTACCCACCAACCAGCGGAAGCCACCTAATTCATCGTGATTGATCTGAAGAACACTTTCTTCTCAGTGCCACTACGCACAGACTCACAAGATTTGACCATCTTTATGTACCAGAAGTGGAAACACACTAGGCTGCCCCAGGCGTACTGCGAGTCACCATTTATATTTAACAGGGTGATTCAGATGGACTTTGGCAACATCACCACAGAAAGCACAGTACTACAGTACGTAGATCATATCCTACTATGTAGCAGGAATAGAAGAAGAATGCAGGACAGACTTAGTACACCTGCTCACAGTACTAGCAGACAAGGGGTACAAGGTAGATGAGGACAAACTCCAGTACTGTCAAAAGGAAGTACTGTACATTGGACAGCTGATAGCGAAGGACGGCAGGCACATTGCCCCAAAGAGAGCACAGACAATCCACAACACAAGCTAAAACAGTGAGGGAAATGCAACAACTCCTAGGATTGTGCAACTATTTCAGAGCATGGGTTTTTGATTACAGCATATATATCAGGCCACTGCTAACTGCGCTCAAAAAGGCTCAGAGAGGGGCTAAAATACTGGTCCGGACACAAGAGATAACTGAAGCATTTAATGAGCTAAAGGAAGCAATATGCAAGGCTTCAGTGTTAGGGACCCCAGACTACAAAAGGAAATTCTTCATGTTTTCACACACCAATGGTGTGGTTATGAGGGCAGTACTGACACAAAAAACAAGCATGGGCCATAAGCCAACTGCTTACTACAGTGGACAGCTTGACCCGGTAATGAAAGGACACTATACATGTGAAGAATCATTGGCTGAAGCAGTTTTCGCAGTGGAGCGGGCATCAACAATAATAATGGGGTGCACAACCACCCTTTAAGAGGAACACGCCCTGTTTGCAATACTGCACAACCCAAAGAGCACATTGACAACACAAAGGGCATCAGGTTATGCGATAATATTATCAAAAGCAGAATTGAGGATAGTAAGATGCAAGACTGTAAACCCAGCATTATACATGGCAGACATCTATCAGCCAGGAGATTGGGCTCATGACTGTACCAAAAACAGAGTAATTCACTGAGACATGCAAGGTGGAGGAGGATGCACTTGAGAGGGGAGAGGTGCTCTACGTTGATGGGTCTTTAACTATTGATCAAAGTGATGGGATCAGGAGAACAGGGTCTGCTGTAGTGAGATTGAAGGAGGACTGGACAAGTGAGGTAGTGGTGAGTGCCAGGTTACCACCTCATTATTCAGCACAAGCAGCTGGAACTGGTGTCCCTTATATTGGCTCTGCAACACAGGGTAGGAAAGAAAGTGACAATATACTCCGACAGTGCCTATGTGACCTCAACAGTACATGCAGGGTTGGCCAGATGGCTCAGGAGAGGGTACAGGAGAGTTGATGGAACTCCAGTACAACACGCCCTACTATTAGGAGAACTAATTGAAGTGATAACATACCCGCAGGAGCTAGCAATGGTAAAGTACCAGGTACACACTAAAGGGGAAGATGCAATATCAATAGAGAACAAAGCAGCAGATTATGAGGCAAAATGTGCGTCATATTTTGGACAATTGTGGGAATTGAAGGAGAGCGCACAGGCCACAGGAGGAGTAATGCAAATGGTGTTGAAGGAAGGGTACAACTACCTACTAGAAACACAAATCATGGAACTACAGGGAGCTGCATCCAAGAATGAAAAGGAACTCTGGGTAAAGAGAGGGTCTTCAATGTCCCCCACAGACGACCTATGGTGGCAAAACAACACTGGAATGGTGGTCATGCCACTTGCGTTATTGATTACACCCCTGACACAGTTGCATCATCCAACGCACACAGGGAAAGAGGTCATTGCAGCACGCATTGGAGAATCATGGTTCTGTCCTAACTTAAACGAGCATGTGGCATATGTTATCAGTAATTGACATGCCAGCAGTTCACTGCTGGGCATACACAGAGTTGTGAGAGGAGCCAAACCTAGACCCGAAGGCCCATTCCTGCATCTCCATGTCGACATGATCCAAGTATGTCAAGGATACCGCTACATGATAGTGGTTGTCGGCCCATTTTTAAGATGGATAGAGGCTGGACCCTATTCCCATGCTGACGCTCTCCGAGCTGCAAAATATCTGGCCTGCAAAGTATTCCCAAGATGGGGTGTTTGTGAGGTCCTGAGGTATGACAATGGCCCTCACTTCGCCAATGAACTGTTCAACCACATCACTTCCCTGCTAGGAATAAAACACAAATTCGCATGTGCTTATGACGTGCAAGCAAATGGGGTGTGTGAACGCCTCAATGGCCTCCTGAAGGAGCACATTGACAAAACTCAGCAGAGCACCAAAATGAACTGGCTTCAATGTTTGCCATTGGTACTATTTGAACTGCGCAACAAGCCAGGGCCCGACCACCACTTAACACCCCACGAGGTGGTGACGGGGTAACACATGCATCTCCACTGGCTCCTCCCACTAGGGCACTAAAGGACTGTGAAAATGTTGCTGAATTTTTGGGTCAAGAAATGTTTGATTATATCACTTCACTGGAATGCGCCCCGGTTCACCGGCCCTCACATTGTTGAGGCAGTCACCGACCGAGCAGTATGCTTAGCTCGGACTGCACCTGTTCATGGTGCTATGTGCAACTATGTGTCTGCGATGTAGCCGTGTGTAGCCTATTATTGCTGTGAGAGTGCTCCTTTCCCAGCACATAACTATAGCTTGAGTGTAACAATTTTGTTGTGACCATTGTCTGGTCCGTGAGACGGTTGCTTCTGCTGACAGTGGGCCAAGAATTGACAGGTGCAATCCGAGCTGGGAATTGGGAATTTATTTTGTCCCAGACCTGGGGGTACACAGCTCAGTCGATCAAAGGTTATGGCCCTAGGGGAGGGTAGCTGGGGCCACTGACCAATCATTGGGTCCACATACTGTAACAATTAGTAAGTAACAGTTTTCGGGGATGGTACAGGCCTGAAAACTGACATCGTAACATCATATCCACTGACCTCTATAGGGGCTACTATAGGGGGACTACCACTCAATAGCCAACCCAGAGTGGGGATAGGTTTCTGGAGAAGGGCCCAGGGTGTGACGTTCTTGTGACGTGATATTCTATCAAGACTAGCCTGCGAGCCAGAGTTCCTCGAGCTGTGACTGGATTTGCCTGCATGCATTTGATCCCTGTTGGTTTGTTGGCTGTAATAAACCTCACTTGAACTTGCTACTTGTCTGGACTTGCGTTCCTTTTGAGATTGGGAAGGAGTTAGGCCTTCCATGGGTTCGATGTCCGTAAACTCCCATCAAACCGCCCGGCTTGCCTGGAAGTTCTCCCTAACACAGTAACCACCATTAGACATTAATTTTAAAAAATCAATTTACAACAGAGACTGTAAGTCAGCCCACTGAGTCAAGCGCTCGCTGTTGATAAGTGTGTGTGGGACTTGCAAGTCACAGCTCGAATCCCAGCAAAGCTACTCAGCCCTACATCTTTCGGCTGTTAATACATTGTGCACTATTTAGTTGGGTAATAGCCACACTTGTGAGTTATAAAAGGTGCAAAATGGCAAAAATAAGGTTCAAAGTGCTATTGGTATTACTATTTTTAGGATAGATTATGTTTCACGGTGGAATTGGATACAACTGCACTTTCCTCTGGGGAAAAAAGGACTGCAAGCTGAAATGTGTTGATACTAGTGATACAAAATTGACGCTTAATGATTTGGTCAGGGGGACGATCATACTGGCACTTATTTTCCCTAAATACTACAAGTGTATACTACAGCCACTTTAAAACGATCTATTGAGTCCAAGCTGAATCCAAAGAAAGCCATGATCTTCATCATTGTTTATGAACCTCCTGGGGTAACACTCACTTCCAGGAGGACTGGCTAGATCTGATTGAGACCCCATCTAGTATCAAAATCATAGTGACAGGAGATTTCAATTTGCACTTTGACAACCGCAAAAGAAATGACAGCATTGATATGCTGTGACCAACTGGTCAACCTGGGTTTCAACCAAGTCATACACAGCCACAGCCACGTGAAAGGGCATATCTTGGTCATCATTCGAACCACAGAGTTATGCATCACGGACATCAAGATATACAATCTTGTCTATTCTGAGCACTTTCTCTTCTCAAGCAGAGCTCCCCGGGAGCACCAACCATCACCGACTACTGTAGAGATCACCCACACATCGTACAGTTATATGGCCATCAGCCACCATGGTATTCATGCGCCAAATACTATTGATCCAGAAAAAAGGCTAACATCACCCCACTAGGTAACTGAAAAAAACATTACAAACGCAGGCGCTGGTTAAAATTAGAAAACCTTAATCTGGAATCAAAACCGTAAATATATAGATTGACAATGACATTGCGCTCCTCGGAATACAGGTAAGGAAATCAGAGAAACTTTGGTATCAATCAAATGAATTAAAAGACACAAATGCCAACAAAATCTGCACCAAAGAACCAAAAACGAATCTGACAAAAAAAAGGAAAAATGCACACCCCCTGTAAAGGTTGTCCGTAGCCTGGTGTGGTGCTGCTGAACTGTTCAAAATGATTTAAGAAGTAACCAGTGATTCTGTTACAAAGCCTCTTTTCATACATAACATGGATTGTGCAGATGAAATTGCTCTCTTCTGCACAAAGAAAATCCTCAACATCGAAGAATGATTTGTGAGCTACAATGCCTCATGACACCCTTAAATCTTTGCCCTGCAGTGGCAGCGTCATGTTTCTCAGCTTTCGCCTGAAGTTCTGTAGATGAGGCCTGGAAGGTGACCTCTAAACTCAAGGCCTCATGCGTCAAGTCACACCCATCCTCAGCATCCTTCATGAAGGACCATCTAATTCCGCTGTGCACACAAAAAAATGTTGTCCCTGGAAATCCTAGCTGGAAATTCCTAGTGATCTGATGTGTCAGACACTGGCTACTTATCAGCATGGGAGAGATTGCAGCGGGGAACAAGCAGTGGCAATGTGTTACCTGAGCCCATGGATGCTGCAGAGCACAACGGCATCTACAGACGAGAGTCAAGAATGGCCATAATTTACCCCAGTTATCTGAACCATTCATTCAAGATTGTGTCTTTAAATGTCCAGGTACTAACACACTCATAGGTACACAAACTCCTCTTTTTCAGCAGGCAGAGGGGTGAGCACAACCCTGCACCCCCAGTCCCCCCAAATCCCCCTTTGCCCTCTCTAAGGACATGGGTACATGATGGGAATACCTGGCAAATAAAGGGAGTACCTAGGCAAATAATGGCAATACCTTGCAAATGGCATGAGTGGCTGGGCCTTTGATGGCCAAACATGGCATATGGTGCATGCATGTAGGCATATCATGGAAAAATCCACTGTATGGTGTGAGCACCTGGATAAACAAAGGTAAACCTGGGAGAGTACTACAGCGCCATGGAATATTTTGTTAGTATGTGGCCAATGGTGTAAGTGCCTGGGCATACCTGCCAATGACCCGAGTATGTGGGTATATTATCTCAATACTTGCCATGTGATGTGAGGACCTACCTAAGCATATCATATCAATATGTAGGAAGTGAGAGTAATACCGCAACATATTATTGCAATACCGGGCAAATGCCAATACTTGGTACATTTTGCCTGTACCGCTGGGCATGTGATTGCTATACCTGCCAACAGAGACAACATTTGCCCTATACAAAAGTCAAATCTTTTGGTTTATCCCCCTTGTTGTGTGTGCAGAGATGTATTTGCCCCCTTCTTGGGCAGTTAGGTAGACTACCCCGTTCAAGAGAGGTCTTTACCGTTATCAGTTAAAAGCCCTCAATCTCTGAAGGTTTTAGGTTTCCGAGAACACAGTAAGGACAACAGTGTTGTAGTATCCAATGGGTCAGACATTGTCCATGCTTGCTGATCACTCATCTCCAGAGCTAGAGGCTGGGATGTGTGCACTTGTACACGGATAGCTTTTGTGGTGGTGTATGGTTAGCAACCATTTCCCTTTTTCTGAGTGCTGTTTTCTGCTACAGTGACATCATAGAGGAGTATCGAATGTATAATCAATTGATATGATGTAACAGGTGAAATACAGAAATGCCACTGCCTGTATATAGCCCCCCATTCCTCCACTCCACACCAGCTGCAATGTTGGTCCATAGGGGGCAGAGCAGGTGATGGAAAAAGGATGTGGGGGCATAAACACACTAACATTTAAGGTTGGGTAGCTTTCAACTACAGGGTATATATTCCACCTGAAATGTATAAGTAACATCATAGACTGTCACTCAGAACCCCTCGATGGAATATATCCCTGCAGCTGGTAACCACCCACCTATGATTCTTTATTCTATGAGACTTTATCTCCATAAAATGTTAAAAATCGGTTGAGAGTTTCAAGCCAAATAACAAGGTGATACAATCCTTAGATACGTGGTGTGCCTTGGGTTCCAGAACCAGTGTGTGTTCTTACGTTATTGTGTCTTTAGATGCCACACGATGGACCCACAGACTCACGAAAGTTTGGGTGTCTGAGTACCTGCTTTGGTGGCCGTTTAAAAGGATAATTCTACGCTGTTCAATGTTTAGCGTAACCTCAGATCCAAAAAGTAAGAACGCGAAGGACATAATTGTAGGTTTCGTCCTTAGGAATGTAGTTTGACAGGAAAGGCTAGGGACTGAAGAGTTTCACTTTCATGGCAGAACTGTGCCACTGGAAGCTAGCGGAGTCCACGGAAGGAGCAGCATTGGTTGGAATATTTCTGGAAGCAGTATTACCTCTCTGGCTAACAGAGTATTGGAGGTGGCAATGAATCGCACATTTTGCAAATGAATATAGTCTAGTAGAAAGTGAAGGCTTGAACATAGGGGCCTGCACATTTAATTTGGAAACAGTTGACACTGCAAAATGCTTTAGCGAAAAATGCACAAAAGTGTACAGTTGTAAATGAGGAGGATACAGGGCCTGATTCTTGGAACTTTTTCCTATGGGAGTGTGCCATTATAAAACACTTCCATGACTCAGGCTCACAGTATCTGTCCCTCATTGTTTGACCTATTCAAACCATTGACATCCACGTCCAACCCATGGTTAACCATCGCCAGCCCATGCCTCGTCATAGTCAGTCCATAGCCAATCATCGCCATTCCTGGACTGAACATCGCCAGACCAGGACTGACCAACCCCAGACCACGGCCGAACCACCCCACTCAAGGCCAACCATTGCCAAACATGTCAGACACTCTCTGAATCATGACTGACCAATTCCAGACCATGGTTGGTCACTGCACACCAAGGCCGACTATGGCCAAAAGTCATCAAGCACGGTCAACCATCCCCCCCACCCAGGCCGTTCACTGCCATATCATGGACGCTCATCACCAACCATGATAGACCATCACTAAACCATGGTTGACCATCACCAAACATGCCAAACACCGTGACTTAGGTTACCTCCCTGGTCTCTTTGTGTTATTCTTAGCAAAACCAAAACAGTTGCTTTGCCAATGCTTTATTTTATATTACTTGGTGAAATTCACAATTCGGCACACGCCCCTCTGCCTCTCATTGTTAAAGTCAGAAAGCTGGGTGTCTCCTTTGTCAGTAATCAGCGCCACGTTTATTTTTCAGGTATTGGAACGGGTGTTCTCCTTTCCACTCTCACTTTGGCACCCACGCTGCTAGTGAGTGGGAGCGCAGACGTGGCAAGCGTGCATGGGTACCTCTCTGCACTCCTAACGGTTTGCTACTATCAAAGCATGCCCGCGCCAGTCTCAGAATCCACCATCGGCCCTGTACAGCTTTCCACATTGTTTCAAGCCTCACTATACTGATGCTACCGTGTGCCAACATGCAGAAAACTCCTTACAAAAAAAGTCAACATGTTACGGTTGACTTCACATGACTCAATAGGAGAAGGCTGCTGCAACACTGAACTTACAGGCCACGGTATGACACTGTTGCCAAGCGTCAACATGTGACGCATGTCGTGCTTATGTTGACCTGGTAAATTAGTTCACGAGGTGTTCCCTCCTTGGTGGCTGAGAGACCTGCAGTCTTTCAGCCGCCATTTCAGTGTGACGTGTTTAACCGTGCGCCCTTGGATCAGTTAGATGCACACACTCCCCTTTTGTCTAATTCAGAAATGTGCACTCTCAAGTATCTAGTACACAAGTGGTACCTTACCAAACACCAGATAAACACAATTGTGTGTGTCTTTGATTACCTGGAGGTGCGCTTCACGAACGAAGCATTTCTACTGCTTGCAGCCCGTTCCGAGCCTAGCAGCACTGCGAGCAGAGCTCTTGCTGCCCCCCTGCTTCCTGGAGGAGGCGGGGACTATCGCGTACACGTGAGCGATCACGTGACTTGATCCCAGCATTTACTGCCGGCATATCCGCCCTTGTGGCGTTAAGCCCTGGAGGCTGTAAGGGCAGGAGACGCTGTTCTGCTGTTCGGCGTGGACAGCGATTTTCAACTAGTAAGACCTTTTCTCTTCCAGACTTATCACTCCGTCGGGCTGCTTTTTTTCGCACCGACATATTATCAACTATAAAGTTACTGTCATTGACTATTTTTATCTCATCACAATAGGTAATTGTGTTTTTAGAGACAGCGGAACTGCAGACCAATAACACACATATCGACTGCTATTTTTTACATCTGGCCACACTCATTCTCTGGTTTCCCAGACTTAAGATTAACTCAATATATTATTGTTGGGGGTAGCTGGTGTCAAAGTTCTATTTCTACAACGCTATCTCAGTGTTTTAACACTGATTCTGTTTAACCCCACGATGAGATCTGGTTTGCGTAGCCAAAAAGGCCCTCTATTTTTATCAGACGCTATTTTAGTGGATCCGGCTACACAGGTTGACTCTACTTGTATCATGGCTAAATTACCTTATACTATGCCCTCAATCACTTCTAAGTCTCTAAGCATTGCTTCATGCCCGGTGGAATCCACCCCTTTTTTAAATAATGCCATGTCCTGTAGCCTCACTACGATAAAGCCTATTATGCTAAACACCCTGGAACCTAGTATTCCATTAGCCACTCATAAAGCTATGATCCATAACCCTGAGACTACAGATGTTACTACCAGTGTTGCTGCAGCAGGTGATATTGTAGTACATAAAACTCCTATAAAGCCTAAACTACACCAACAAGTTCTTGGGCAGACATACATGGACAAATATATCTTAAAAGCAACCTCAACTAGTACAGAAATAAAACTTCCTAAAGTTTTTAGAGGCAATGCTATGCTAGATCACTCAGCAATGACCACACAAGCTTTTTTTGGTGGAAATAATAATATCACGGATTTTAGCATAATTGAGTGTGCGGATAAAGCGATGATTCTGCCATTTACTACTGGAATTCCGGAAATCTCTAGATCCTCTTCTCAAGTGCCAATGGCTGATAATACACCCACCGCCCTAACTAACATTATGGAAGACATTGAAAACAACATAGCGGACTATGATCCGGACCTAGCTCCTGGGCTTATCAATCAGAACCAAGTAAATTCCCCACAATTACACCATACATTAAAAGACGTGGATGAACGGATTCGATTGACGCACCCGACAGTCTCAGCACTCAACGTTGTTCTGAGCTCCTTTGTTGAGCTTTATGACAATGTTTGGTCCGAGCTTAAATCCGTCAAAATTGCAATGACAGAACTGAATCTGAAAATTGACTGTATTGGTACAGATATTTTAGTGGATCTTAATAATAAAGTGGATTGGATCGGCACTGAGATCTCTCAGAGGTGGCCGGTGCAAGTTCCACAGGGCGAAAGTTCTCCAACCCCCCTTAGCCAAACACCCATTGCCAATACCCATATTATAGAGATATCGGATAACAACTTGCCAGTGGAACCCTCTAATATTGCTGCTGCTCATGATCAGGATTTACCAGCAATTCCTGCTGGTCTTGACACTCCTGTCATTTCTACAGGCTTAATGGCCGACCCTATCCAAAGTTTGCCTATTTTGATCCCCAATCCGGGCCAACCTAATCTTATTTGGCCCCCAGTTAATAAAGTAAATGCTATTAGTAAAAAAACTCTTTCTGAACAAACTAAGCCCACTTCACCGGCTATTCCCCGCAATACTGCTGAGGACCTATTTAATACTATAAAATTTACTCAGTCGACTGAGCCCAGCCCTATAACAAGCTTGATCCCAATTCAAGTGTTTAAACATACACAAGTCAATGCTTCTAAGCACCCAGTCCTCAAGAAAATGTCGGCCCCACGCAAAACGCGCCTTATCAAGCGAAAATTGGCTACAAAGCAAACCAACTTTCTTTTCACTAAATCTACTGCAAAGGTCTCTACTTCTTCAAACACTGCCTCCATCTCTAAGGGTAATTCACCGAATGTCTTTAAGCCTCCAATGAGCAAATTGGTTGACTCTATGGCTCAAACCGATAGTTGTAACCCTTCAGTCACTTACGTTTCAGACATATGGTCAGGAAAACCTTCAAAATTCTGCTTGGCCCCCCCAAATCAGTCTATAAGTGAGACTCTACATGCATCCCCGATTCCAAAACTGTGCCCTCTGTTACCACCTCAACAGGGATGTGGTACAGGCAAATTTAGGTCCAGTGAGCAAACTCTAATGGTTCCAATGGTTGCACAAGCTGCAAACCCCAGCAAATCACAACCTGGAGCTGATACTAGTAAACTCAAAACCTACGAAGCAGCTTTGTTGGCTCCTGGCGTGACTCTGGCTAGTGGCACTGGCAATTTTAAGATCCGAGAAGAACTTCCTATTATTCTTCCGATTCCACAAGGTGTAAAACATACCAAATCACAACAGGGGTGTGGTATTGGAAAATTTACAAACTTCGAAGCAACTCTGCTACCCCATGTTAAGACTCAAGCTACCGATCTAAATATCTTACAGAGCTCGTCGGCCTTAAGGCCTAATCAAATCCCGGTAAAATGGGGCCCTATTCAACTGCAACCTTTTACGAACACAATACCTAACCAGCCCCTGCTCCCTGCCTTCCCCTTGGATCGGGGATTGGAGAGGGGATTCTTTCAGGATACCAATTATCAGTATGCCTCTACCCACCCCACAATCTCTGCTGGGATTCGCAACCTGGTGGATCGCCTACATAAACCACAGGCCAGACCTCTGCCCCCCGCTGCTGTCAAACATCTTGATTTAACCATGAAGGGTTCTCAAAATCTATCAGCGGGCACTTTAACACGCCAAGAACTTACGAACAATAAGAAACCGAATTCTTTACACTTGATAAAGATTCAAAGCCTGCTGAAATTGGATGAGCCTGTTTGTTTGAACCGGCATAATGTACTATCTATCTTCTCTGAAATCCCAGCCCTCGCTCTCATCTCCTCTAAGGATATTGATAGAGTGGCCTTCCTGGACTGTAATTCTTTGGATATGAGCATGATTTTCCTTGCGTCACCACTTGTCAAAGAACTGATTCTTACCCAAAAAGACTCCCTGAAGGAATTGGGATTCAGAGTTGAAGCGGCTGCAGCATGGGAACTGTCGACCAATGGGCCCTCTTCTTCACAATCAGCAGTTAAACCAACAGGGGCCCATGCAGGTGGCCAGGAGTCTCTGCCCATACCAATAATCTCACTGAATCAACAAAACAAAGATGTTGACTGGGCCGCCATCATCTCCACCCTGTGGCAAAAACTTGTGCCTTAGGCTTACCCCCCCAAATCTGACCTCTGATACTCAGTCGAACCTTTGCATAAAATCTTGGAACTCCAGAGGCAATCAACACCTTTTCTCGAATTTGGAGTGCCTACAACAGTTGAGAGATGCAAATGTTATATGTATTCAAGAGACATGGATGACCTCAACCCCTTGTTTAGATGGCTTCCAAATTTTCGATCAGCCGGCCCAATATAATTTGAGGGGTAGACCTTCGGGTGGTTTACTGGTGGCAGTGGATAACTGCTTTGGGCTAGCCGGCAAGGTTCTATTGGGTCTCCCCTATGGGGCACTGGGGGTAGTTCTGAATTCAAGTATTGGCCAACTAAAATTACTAATTATCAACATCTACTGGCATTCAGGGGTTGGTGAAGTTAAGCTGTTTGTGTCTCTTATCTCGCAGATTATTTTGGAGTGGATGTTGGCTAATGATTCGGGTCATGTATTACTAGCTGGGGATTTGAACTGTAACTGTTTATTCAACTTTTCTCCATGGGTATTTTGTGAGCTGTACTCCCTTGAACGATGTGATAAAAGGAAAAAACTGGCTAGTCAAACTTGGTATACTGAATTGGGCAATCTAGGCTTACAACCTCTGCGTGATCTCTCACAACCCTCTTCAAATCCTAGTAGTTATACCTGGCGGCGGGGGTCTTCCACCTCTATGCTCGACTACATCTTTGTGGATGATTATCTACTTACAAAATGCTCGAAATTTGAAATCTTCCTGAACCCATGGAGTGACCATGGTATATTAACAGCAACTTTTAACATCTGCCTGACAAAGGGGCGGCTGTGCCATTCGACCGTGGTCTCTCCAAATTTATCAGGATCTGCTATTCGGTGGTCCCCTAAAAACATTGAAACTCTGAATGGTAAACTATGGGACATGCTTAATAAGACTACTCTTGACTGGAAATTGGCAACTTTTAATTCTGCAATGGTCACTACCCTGATACAAGTGGCAGTAGATGATATTGGCACTAGTCTTGTAAACCGAATTCCAGTCACTAGGCATTTACATCAATATAACTCTCAGGTGGCAGCAGCAAAAACTATCAAGAACAAAAATATTAGGAAACTACAAACTGCAATAAGCGACTTGCCCACTCGCCTAATTCTTATCAAGAAGGTTAAACAAGCCTACAAGAATTACTGTAAAACAATTAAACATCAGTTAGTACAACTGGACTCGGAACTGATGTTACAGGTTATCTTGAAGGCAAATGTGGGAGCCTTCTGGCAGATTGTTAATGGACAGGATGGTAATCAGGCCATTGCTGAACTTAATCCGATTGCGGAACAAGGATGGCTGGAGTTCTACTCAAATAGATTTGCTCCTAGCCCCCTAGCGGCAATGGCTAGTTTTACTGACTATGACCCACTAGACCCTCATCCTAAATGGGATCCACCGGTAGAGATTGATATGATTCTGGAGTTAATCCACAGATGTAAGAGATCAAGAGCCCCTGGCCCGAATGGGCTAACGAACAATACCTTTAAAGCAGACCCGAATCTTTGGGCTAATCTTTTATGTATTGAGTTTCGGGATATCTTGCAAACTGGGACATGCCCTAGCTCTTGGTCCACTGCATATGTTATCCCGATCTTCAAATGCGGTAGTAGGTCCGATCCCAAAAACTATCGGCCTATCGCTCTAATAGATGCGGACTGTAAAATCTTCTCTGCTTTTCTTCTTTCACACTTAAGGGATTGGGAAAAAACCAGCCATCCCTTGAGCCCCTTTCAAACGGGCTTCCGTAAAAACCACTCCACTAACATCAATGGACTGGTAGTTAAGTGTATTCAAGAGACTGCTTGGAGATCAACTAGGGGACCTATTTTTATGGCCTCAGTGGATCTCTCGGCAGCCTTTGATTGTGTTGACCGAAATAGGCTTTGGCAAAAACTTTATGCCTGGGGTCTGCCAAGGGGCTTAATTGGCCTATTGGAGGGGGTATATAATAATTCTACTGTTCGTATTCGGTTAAATAAAAAGGGGGACATGTCAGATGCTGTTCGTACTCATCGTGGGGTTAGACAGGGTTGTGTGCTAGCCCCCTGGGTGTTTAATCAATATGTTTCAGATGTAGCAGAGCACCTTGTGAAAGAGGGGCTATCAGCCCCAAGTATTGGCACTTTGAAGCTTATTTGGTTGGCTTACGCTGACGATTTTGTTCTATTTGATTTAACTAAGGTGGGCCTACAGCGGTTGCTGGACGTATTTGCCAACTATGCTCAACTCAATGGCTTGCATATTAATCCTGCGAAAACCAAAATCCTTGCCTTATCTAAAGGGGTTGTTAGGAAGAAAACTAACCTCTGGAAGCTAGGAGGTGCAACTATAACTTGCTCCACTTGTCTTACTTACCTGGGCTATTATCTGGGAGCTAGTAGAGGCTCAAAAGGGCAGAACCTTCTTCTCCTGAATAAAGCTAAGGTACTGGCCAGTCAGATCCTTAAAATTGACCGTAAATATGGCCGATTTTCTATTAGACCTGCTTTACTCTTTTTTGAGGGGAAAATCGTACCGAAACTGACATATGGCCTAGAGCTCGGTACTCGGCTAACCAGTGCCAAATTGGATGGTATTGAAGGGGACATATGGAGACGAGTCCTACTCGTCCCCAATGCAGTACCCCTGGCCGCCATTCGCTTCGAGCTGGGCTACATCTCTTTAACAGCACGAGTTGAATGGAGGAAGCTGCTGCTTTATGCTAAACTTAAGGCCCCTACTGCCAACACGCTATATGAACTGGCTGGCAACAACATCTACCGATCTGGATTTCTATACAAATTTGCTATGCTCTGCGAAGACATTCTGGCCAATATCGGCTCAGATTTAGAGCAACTAATCAGTAATCCCACTAAAACTAAAATGAAGTTGTGGGACTTTGACTGGTGCCGGACCGTGGATGCCTTTCATGCATATACTTCTATGTCACACTTGGCTCATGAACATAAAAAAAGAGGAATTCTCTCTCCAATTCTTAAAATCTTCCCAAATCGGGATCACAGACATACACTACTCAGACTACGGTGGAATATTCTACCTACTCTGGATACTACACTGAGGTGGAAACAGATTACAGCGGCTAACAGTCTCTGCAGATTCTGTGGCTTAGTCCCTGAAACGGCTAAACACCTCATTTTGTTCTGTTGCCATCTCAATGTCCTGAGAGACTCTTGCTTGAATGCCTTGAAATTTCAATTTCTAGGTCTCTCGACTGATCTAGTATGGCAACGCTGTCTGAGTATTGGAACAAGTAGGGAGGGTCTGGCTCTATCTAGCTTTATTCGTAACCTCCATCTTGAATAGATATACCTGTTGCTACCATGCTGTTTCAAGATGTAGGTTATAGGTTAAAGGTTAAAGATATGGGTTAATCTGCTGCTACTGCGCTTGCTCCTGTTCTTGTGTGTTCTTGTAATTTTATGATGTTGCGATGTTTCTTGGATTTCCTCACTGTAAGATTCTTCCAAGCTCCTGTAATACTCTAATTATGTAATTGTGTAAAATTGTAATTGTGTATTTATCCTCTCTATGTGTTGATTCTATGTGTTGATGCTTTCTGTAAAGGTTTAATAAAACCATATACAAATAAAAAAAAAAAAAAAAATAAACACAATTGTTTTGCACTTTCCTTCTTTTTTTTTTATAAGTGTTAAATTCACCCATGTTATATTAGGTCCTTCATGTTGAAATGTCAACTTGATTGGAAATGCTGATATTGTACATTTCTAGTGCTTTTGATTTCTTGTTGGTGTTCCAGGGCCTGCCTAGTAGATTTGTATTCAGGGATTTGAATCTGTCCGCTCATCCCCTTCCCTATTCGGGTGCTGCCCAGAGCATATCCATATCTGGGGCGACTAAAGGTTGTCCTTCTATTGGTGCCATGAAGAGTGACATTGCACCAGAGGTTATCAGATCCGCCTTCGATTTCCATACTGGGATCAAGAAGGGGTACAATCAACTGCCTCTTGGAAAATCCAGACATCGATTCTACAAAATATATCCTAAGCTGCTCACACCTGGGTGCCTCAGCAACCAAAACTGGTTGATGAACTTAGGCATACGGAAAAGCCCGTAGCACCTGCAATTAACTCCGCTCTCTGAGAAGTCTTCTTGCCAATCCCATAGTGAGAGGGAGAAGAGTCAACAGCTACCCCTGTTGCAACTGGGCAATAGTGGCAGGCTTGAAGAGGGCAGATAGCTAGTTTGAAACAAATCCTAGCTGATGCAGGTCACATATTGATTGCAAGGTAATTTTGTGGTGATTCAATTTAATCATAGATTCAGACATATATATAAAAAAGGCTGTAGGTTCGTACAGAAAGGAAAAGACAGATGTTGAACCTTTAAAAACTCACATTGAAGGCCACATTGGGCTTACACAAAACATTTGCAAACTGTTTTAAACATCACAGTTCAGTGAGTGAGGGTTAGTAGTACAAGTATATGGTGCCAAATTCAATACTACTTGTGAACTAGTAGTATATTATGCTTGTGGACACATGGTAATGTTTCTGGTTCGGGGTGGAGTCAACCTTCACTTGTGTTGAATTGTTCACAGGTGAAGGGTCCGAACTGTCATCAGGACGTAGTTAAAAAAGAAAGGTGATCATCTAAAAGGGACAGATGACACACGAGTGGGGGTGACCTGGCATACAAATTAATCTGTATAGAGACTGCATGCTAAAAGCCTACCTTAGTAGTGTCAGCAGTTGAACTTGAAATTATTTTGGTGGCTGCGCTGGTTAATGGCAGGGCATGTGTAGCTATAGTCTACAAGAAGGGGTAACAGTGAGTTACCTAGGTATTGTGGTGGTTCATAACAACTCGAAGTAGTAACAGAGAAAACAAGGGAATACCTTACGAGGCCGGTGTGGCAGGATCAATATGCCAGAGAGTTCACGGATGCACAGGTTAATTGCCATGGTTGCAGGGACCATAAATGGTTGGCAGTTGGCTGTGCATGGTTGCTGAAATGGGTGAAATATGTTGCAGGTAAGTATTTATTGAACTTACTTATAGCGATTAGAGTGATTTAAATGCACTAGATGACGTTGGATGCTTGTGATCTCAAGGCATTTTTATAATTATTTGTGACTGTGCACGGCTGTGAAGGTGCCTACCTTGATTGAAAACGGACAAGTTGTCTATTAATGAATCTGCGCGAAAGCATTGGTTTCACGGTCATTTAATAATTCTATTGACTGGGCACGGCCAAACAAAACAAACTGTGAAAGTGCCTAAATGATTGAAACAGGCCAAGTGGTCTAATAGGTAGCTGGCGCGAATAATTGCAAAAACGAATAAAAGTGCATTGTGGACAGCATGCACCCATAAGGAAATGAGCGTATCCATGCGGTGGCGGTGTGGCTAGGAGCCAGAGCTTTAGATGCTCAGTGTTCTTACCTCGGTAGCGTAATGTCTTTAAACGTGAGCTGTGCGATTGGAAAAAGAGCTGTGACTCTGATGGGTAAAGAAGCAGAGTCATGGTTAACGCGCATGCGTAGTACCTGATGGGTTGAGCTATGCACATGCGTAGTTGGATCTGATCTGGAGACGCTATTTTGGGGCAATGCGCGCATGCGTGGATCAGCGGCAATTATTCCTAATGGGGTCCTGCAAAAGGGGCAAGTGGGCAAAAGACCGCAACCCAAAAAATTGTTGGTATCACTAACATGTGAGTTTGAATGGGTCTGGAGGCCATATTAAAGATACATACAGGAAAAAGGGGGGCAAGACGTTGTATTTATCAAATATCAACTTCAAGTATTCAAAGATGGCGTACATGTGAGCATGAGACCACGAAGCAAGATTTCTGGTTACATTGCTGAGAGTGCTTGGATACGTCTGAAGGCAACATAAGTCTAATGACTATTGGTTACATACAGAAAAAGTCATCAACACGGTGCATTTGTCAATTATTAACCTAGAGTACGTTGTATGCAAGATACAGAATTAATAATATAAAGCATATTGTCTGTTAGGTTCGCGAAGCCACAAAAATGGCAAAGGATGCATGGATTTCAGGATGCATGGATGGAACAGGTTCTAAAAGTAGTAGTTGGCTAATGGCAATTCAGGTGCTCAAAAAACTTTTTACCTTTGTAGTCAAAAAAAGATCAGCCGGTTAGCAGTGGAAAAACCAAGAGGGAAGTTTGGAGTGTTACTATTTGAAAAAGAGGTTCCATTCGATAGCAACATTTAGGCCTTGTTTGACTGAGTTAAGGCGGTAGATCCATCGTTGCTCCAGTTTGCGAAGTGATAGGTCTCTATCTCCTCCTCTGAATGGTTTTCTGGATGTCTGAAGAACGAACCAGAAGATTTTGTTGTGAGTGTTCAGGTGGTTTGGTAGCTGCATCTTGCATTGAAGTTGGTTTTCAAGTTGAAAAATGGCAAACACACTGTTCTTCATTTGAAATAAAAAGCTATTATCATCCCGGTATGATGTACCAGGATACTTATATCAATAAACCCCTCTGGGTGGGGCTTTACCGTGGCAGTCAATGCGCCGGGCTAACGTTAAAGCCCTTGCTTTGCTCTGCCTTCGCACTTGGACACGGGCATTACCTGGAACGGTAAAACCCGGTCTGCCAGGGTTTATTGCTTAAATATGGTACTTGCTCAGTCATAGGGGCTCCTGGGCATGGTTTGTCCAGACTATGCTCATAAACCCACTTGCAAGCAGAACCTGGGCTCATTCAAGCCACCAACAGAGTGACAGGGTGCCGTGCCAAGCAGTTTTAGATCAGCCAGCATTGGGAAGGATCAAGACACAATGCAAAGGGGCATACATCACAGTTCATGAGGTACAAGATGGCACATTTTCAATTGTTCTCCAAGTAGCAAAACCATAGCTTATAACTCTCTATCCGAATTCCTTAGCTGTACACAGAACAGTACATACAAATAATCGATTTGCTTATTTTGCCTTGTTTGCTCCATCTCCCCGAGTAGAGCTCTACCTTGACATCTATGCCCTGACCAGAGGCATCTTGTAGTACAGAGCAGGGGGCGCCGTCCGCGTGGATCAAAGCAGGCTAAGGCAGTGTGCAGGCACACAGGCATTCAGTGCTAAAATGATTGTTTTAGTTATTCCCATAGCTCATATCGACTCAGCATGCGCTGTGGGAATAAATAGAATAGTAATGCTTACCTTGGCCAAGGAAGATATATTGTTTGGGGGTCGCAGAGGCCCATCCCATGCCAAAGAACAAACATGTTCTTTGTTTTTTTCTGCATGTAGCCTGGGGCTCCACCAGACAGCGTTAGGTGCTGTATTAAGAGGATGGTGGGCGCTACACGTTTGGCCACGCCCATATGATCTTTTCGCAAACAGCGCACTTTCTTTCCTTCTTCCCCAAGCTTTGATCAGTCACAGCCATCGTCAAACTTCATTGGCGGTTTAACAGCCAATGAAGTCTGATAATTGCAATAGTGGGTGGGAGGGCCTCGGAGTAGGGTGTGGAGCCTTAGCTGGGTTGAGCCAGTATTTGTGACAAGGAGGAGCCGAGTAAAGCTGTGCCCATCCGCCCGTGTGACAAGATGAGCAACAGATTATGTCTATCAACTAGCAGGAAGCGTTTGGACTTGGTGTTGTTGCGTTTTTATCTTCCCTGCTTCCAACAATACAAACACGTCCCAAAGAGTGAAAAAGTAAAACGTTTGGAAGTTGAGAGACACTTGCATTGTCACTCGGCCCAACATGTAGTTGTTGGTCCAGTTCCTGTGCCCATCCCCCTCCATCATGGCAAGTCGCCTAAGGCATGAACTGCCACCCCTTTAAGAATATACCCAGACCCATAGTTGTTAGGGTGATTCGGGGCTTCAAAATCGCACCATTTCAGCTCTTCCTGTGCAAAAGTGTAGTATTGGATTTTAAAGTGGAATGAGTAATCTGGATCCAGGGGTTGTGCTTATGATATCACTCTCAGAGGGCCAGTGCTGACCAGAACCTGTCTGGCCTGTGTGAGGGTGTAGAAGAAGGAGACTGACAAGGGGGGGGGTTCATGTTTGGGGTTACACTCATTTATTATGAAAGAAGAACACCCTATAGCTGCCTACTAACGGGGTTTACCCTGCCGCAACCTAGGAAACTTTAGTGACCTGTCAGAATGTCCAACCTCTGTCAGAAACCCAACAATCTAACCCTAACACTTAACCTAATGGTCTATAACAAAAGTAAAGTTTGTTCACCAGGAGAATGACATCCTTCTGCTGATGTCTTACTTCAGTCTTCTTGTGATAGTAATTCTTGCAGTGTCCCTTGAAAACAGGGCCAGGGGAAACGCTCCCTTCCCCTGGTTCCTTTATGAAAGTTCTACATTTTTAAGAAAGTTAGTACCAGTCCCTTCTCTTTCCAGGAGGTAGAAAAGCCCATGGCTTTGTTTGTCTCCTCTTTAACGTCAGGATGATAAATATCTTTTCCAGGCTCTTCTGTATCTTTCTTGAAAACCATTTGCAAGTCTACTTGAGCAGTGATAATGGTTGGGCCACTGCAACGAGGGAGATCACTTCTGAGGTATTCTGCTTGAGCAGTGCTATGGGTGTGGCCACTGCAATGTTGGAGATGGCCCCCATTGCACTCTACTGGAGCAGTGGGTGCATTGGGCTTGACCACTGCGACATGGGTATTCTGCATGAGCAGTTATATGGGTTTTGTGCAAAAGCACCTGGAGTGTTCCAAGTGCCAAATGGGATTACCGAATAAATGAACTCAGACCAAAATAACCAGACAGAATCAAACAATATGGCAAAATACTACTTTATTCTCAGTTTAATAAAATAGGGAAACCTGGCGAACAGATTGTAGCTTACGCACAGCACATAGCATTTCCATTACACAAAATACTTTAGACCTCAAATCACCTCATCTATGACGTCATCCTATGTGGCAAACAGTAAAAGGGATTGGTTATGGGAACATATATACCTATATTCAGTATAAGTGTTAGTAACTTACTTGGCTGCCCCTTGCCTGGTAGGCACGCCTTAAACAACCTCTAATGACTAAAATACAGATTTTAGCATAATGACAGCAGCGGATAGGCTTCTGCAACAATGTAGAGTACACCATTACTGAGACCCTCACGATTGCTTGGCACTCTCTTCCAACCTTGGACATTCGGCTTGTTAGCAGCACGTTAGCAATGAAACCCAGGTGCAGGGGAACAACATCGGACAACTGCCTTTCTTAGCTAATTACACCACACAGTAAGATACCCCCTAGCATTAAAAAAGGACCAATTATTTTACATAAATGTAGTTTATTGCTCAATTAATGATACTGTTGTAATTAAGTACCAACTGTTCATACTAACAAAGTAGATGAATACAACAAAACCTTTAATACATAGAAAGTGCCTTTGCATAAGAAGCTGTTACACAAACAAGTCATTGTTGGAGAAAGGTTCTAACCCGGAGTGTCAGGAGAGAATCCCTGTTGATAAAGCGTGCTCTCTTAGCCGCCGGTTTTACTGACTTATGTGGATAACCGAGATATGTCTATCCACTATGAGAATGTTGTGAACAGTCATTGGCATTAGTGCAAATCCGTCGGATCTGTAAAAATTGCCCATATGGTAAGTTATTCTTGAGTGGTTGTGGATGCGGTCTGGTGTGTATTCCTATCGGTCTCTTTTCGAAAGAAACTCGTATAAATCCTGCCTTCATGATGGCCAATATTTAAATCAAGGAATGGAAGCACCCTTTTGTAAAAATGACATGAAAAAGCAAATTTGGATCACACTGGTTTAACCAGTTTACGAACTCAACAAGATCTTTGATTTGGCTACACCAAATGAAAAAGACATTGGGCCTCATTACGGGTCTGGCGATAGCCGTGCCTGTAACAAAGGCACGGCTGCCGCCGGACCCATGATTTTACCAGCACCCGCGAATGGGCAATTACCGGGTCATGCTGAGGTCGGCGGACCAGGTAATTGCCCATTCGTGGGTGCTGGCAATAAGGGACTCCCCATCCCCATTCAGCCCCATAGGGCTGAATGGGAATAGGGAGGTGGTAGCACCGGGATTGTTAATAACATTGCTACAGTCCTGTTCTGCTCGCGGGTGCGGTACAGCCACCAGGTCAGACCTGGTGGCTGCAAGGGCACCCACAAGCAGAACTAGTAGTATGGCAGTACGGTAGCAACAGTGCCGGTAGCGCTACCGGCACCGTTGTTGCTTTACCGCCATACTTGTAGTAAGGCCCTTTTTCTGTATATCTTCTCCAGTGTACCAATAGCTGTGCAGCAGGGTTGTTATTCAAAATAAAACGTGCCTCGAAGTCAGCCATATAAATGTTAGCTACAGATGGCATGAATGATGCGCCCATTGCTACTCCATGATTTTGAAGAAAAGGGTAATCATCACATTCGAAGAAATTACTGCATAGGGATATATTCAACAGCTGTAATACAAATCCAGAGGGAACTGCATGCAGAGCTGGTCGATTATCCAGTTTTCTCTTGATAATGTTGAGGGCTTCATTCTGAGGAATATTGGTGTATAAGGCCACAATATCAAGTGACATTAAGAGATCCCTTGTTTAATCAAATCAAATTCAAGGCCTTCAAAAGCATTAGTAGCAGCCATCGTGTCTTTAAGACAATAGGGAGCCTCTTCAGCAAAATAGTGCAAAAAATACTCAATGTAATTACCAACCGGCTCCAGAGTCGATCCACAGAGGGAAACAATCAGTCTCCCTGGGGGATTTGCAGGATCTTTCTGCATTTTTGGAAGGGCATATACTGTGGAAATAAAACAGTCACTAGGTGTAAAAAAAAACGTCTCTTCTGAGGAAATAAAATCCAACTCCAAGCCCTATTACAGAGGCCCTGCAATTAAATCGTTAGCTCCTCTGTGGGATCAACGCTAATCTTGACATAGTGATCTGTGTTGTTTATTAAAATACGTAGCATAGTGATGTACTGTTCCTTACCCATAATCACAATGTCACCGCCTTTGTCGGCTGGCTTGAGGATTATATCCTTGTTGGCAGAGAGGGATTTAAGGGCCTCCCTTTCACTATTGGTCAAATTGTGCTATGATATTTTGTTGGAATGATCTACAAACATGGAGGGGAGGTCCCGAAGTACCATATGTTCAAAGCCCATCATTTCTGATGGGATGTCATTGTCAATAGGTGAGAGATTCAGATCTAAAATTCATATTAGAATTGTCTGGCCTAGCTTCTTTATCCATAAAATATGCTCTTAATCGAACTGAGTGGAACAAACGCATCAGCTCTATTTCCAATGCATTACGGGATACCATCTGAGCGTGTACAAATCCTAATCCTTTGGTCAGAATGCTCATTTCAGCATCTGTTAATCGATGTTCAGACAGATTAAAAATGGGCGGAACTACCATGGGTACCCCAGTCGTCGGGTATTGAATGTTTGTAACCGGCTTAGATATTTATTGTTCATGCTCCGCCCTGGTCGCCGACTGCGTCCTTGTCTGCGTCCGAAAAACATAGGAGTAAGATGATGACTTAGAGGCCCCCAATGAGGTTAAAGAACGATTTAGATGGCTTAAGTCGCCTTCTGACAAGTTGCTGGTATCTGAAAAAATACCCATCTTTTATTGTGTTGTTGATTAGAAGAGGGTCAAAAAAATTGGTTAGGTGATTTGTAATTCACTGCCAGGCATGGGTAAACTCGTTCTTTTACAAAGTTACCAATATCATTGTTGAGTATGTTGGATTTTTTAATAAGGTTGAAATTCTTAAAATCCTCCAACTCCTTATTAATTGTGTTTAATTTATCACGTACTTCTGTGATAAACATGTTGGCCAAAAAGGCTGCCTCTTGTAACTCCAATTCCTGTTTTGATTTGTTTGTAAGTCTTTCTACAGTATTAATAGTCAAAAGCATTAAATTATGACTACATTTCGTCACAAACTGGCTGAAAGAGGTCTTATATTCTTCAGTCTCCAAAAAGACTAGGGGGGCTGTTTGAATCTGCAATCCCAAAGGGATTGTATTGGCTTCAAGATATTCTTTCAATAGCTGCCTGTGCAGTTCCATATGGAATCCTTTGTTCTTGAGACAAAGTACTCTGTCTGCTGTAATAGATGTATCTACTGAAGTCACAGTAGGTAAGTGCTAAAAAATGGATGGACCACTTATTGCTGCCTGTATTTGTGCTTCTGTGTAACTAAGGGTTTCCAATTCCGCCATGTCAATTCTGAGGGACACACAAGGGGGCTGCAATGGGGCAGTGACAGAGGAATCAATTGCTGCTTCCTAAGTTACAAAATGCCTCAGCAGCCACGGGCTGTGCAAAATGTAACAACAAAAAGGAGAGGGGTAAAGTAATCCCTTACAAAAAAGCTAGGGTATAATGCTCATGAAGAGTACACCACACAGTAAGATACCCTCTAGCATTCAAAAAGGACCAATATTTTACATAAAAATGTAGTTTATTGCTCAATTAATTATACAGTTTTAATTAAGGACTAACTGGTCAAACTAACAAAGTACATGAGTACAACAAAACATTTAATACATAGAATGCACGCTACTTAGCATAATCAAAAGTGTCCGTGCATAACCCTGAAAGAATATTCCTACCATATCCACACTCAGACCTCTCATTCCAGATAGATTTCTAATGGACATTTTGGGGAAATATGCTGATCTTTTTGCTTCAACATCTGCGGCTTTGTTACGAGAAATGATGTCCCCTCTCTTAGTATGGGCTGCACACTTCACCATGGCGATAGCCAATGGGAGCTTTAGTGCCTTAATAATCTTGTCTGTTAGCGGCACATGTTGCACTGGAATGCCGTCTTGGTGGAGGAAGCGTCTCCTTTTCCAGCATGGCAATCCTGCATGTACAGTTGACGTCACATAGGCGGAATCAGAGTACACTGCCACTTCCTTATCCTCATTTCGCTGAAGTGCGGCAATAAGCACCACCAATTATGTAGCCTGCACTGAACAATGTGAAGGCAATCTAGCACTTGTCACTACTTCAAATTCACCATTCATTTTTAACTTCACTGCTGCCGATCCAGTATGCCTTTCTCCTCTTTGGTAAATTTTTGAAGAACCATCAATGAACAGAAATTCCCCCCCCTCCTAGAGCGTGTTATTTAACGTGGGTAAAATCATCATAAGACTCAGTACAGTATATGTTGTGCAATCATGGACATAATCGTCCTTTTCTACTGGTTCTGCTATAAATGTCACTGGATTCACTACTCTGCACCTAACAATTTTGATTGCTGGGTTCAAAATGATTACCTCATACCCTGATGCTCTTTGTGTAGTCAATGTACTTTTAGGTAAATGGCAAATAAGGAATGCTCAACGAATAACGTTATTGAGCATCCCATTGTGGCAGCTTTTTTCAATTGCAAAAGGAAGCTAATGCTTGTCCGCAAGGGTAATGCCCTCTCATTACTGGGTCTAGAACCCCACTGTAATAATCCATATCCTAATGTGGTTTCCTGCATGCGGACTGCTGTCATTACAACTCCATTTGAATGTGAGAATAAATAGAACTCTTTGCTACAGTCTGGAATCCCTAACAGAGTGGTTGTACAAATTGTCTTTTCAACTCTTCAAATCCTTCTGTCATTTCATTTGTCCATACTATGTCATCTTTACCTATCTGTGCTTCTTTAATTCCATTCAAAAGTGGTCTGCTATATGTGCTTTAGCCAAAAACCCAGGCCCTACAATAATTGCATAGGCTTACAAATTGCTGCATTTCCCTTAGTGTTTTAGGTGTTAGAGTTTTCATGATTGCTTCTGCTCTCTCAGGTGTCACTTTTCTCCCCTCTTGAGAGGTTAACTGTCCTATGTACAAGACCTCTTTTTGGCAATACTGTAATTTATTTTTGCCCACTTTGTATCTTTTTTCTGTCAATACTGTCATTAGCTGGACTGAGACTTCTCTGCATTTTTCTTCTGTATGGCTACATACCAATATGTCATCTACGTACTGGATTATTGTGCTCTTGAGCTGTACATTAGCTAGGTCCATCTGGGGAACCCTATTAAAGATAGAAGACGACTCACAATACCCCTGTGGTAATTGTGTATCTTTCCACCGTTGGTTTCTATATGAAAATGAGGTCAAATCTTGGAAACCTTCATGAAGGGAATTGAAAAGAAAGTGTTCTTTAAATATATTACTATAAAATATTTGGCTGTAGCTGAAATGTTACATAATATCATAGCTGGATTCAGAACCAGAGGAAACGCTGCTTCAACAATATTGTTTAGGGGTGTAGATCCTGATTAAATCTCCACGACCCCCACGTTGATTTCTTAACTCCGTACACTGCTGTGTTACATATGGAGTCTAATGGTCCCAGTATTCCCAATATTCCCTAATGTCTCAAATATCCCTTCATCTACTTCTCCGGACTTTGGGTACTGTTTTGCTTGTGGTAAAACTGCTCCTGGCTTAAGCTTAATTTTGACTGATCATGCTTCACTCAATAGACCCACATCATATGGACTGTTGGTCCATAAGATGCTTGGCACTTTTTCTAAATCTTCTTGATGGCTTCTTTTTTACCAATACTATTCTCTGTGGTATTTCCCTATTCCCAACTTTTATCCAACAGGTAAGGCTTATACGAAATACTAGTTCATCGTCCGAATACACGCCTCTGAACAACTCTTAGTCTGAAGTCTGTTAGTCTATACCCTTCATTAAGAGCTATTACTGTTCTCCAAGCTCTTCCTTTGTTTGTCCCATGAACAATCACTCTTTCCTCTCTCACTACCTGTAGTTCTATGGGAATAACCTGTCATTCCTCATCATCCATAGGTATTTGTGATCTAAACAAACATTTGTCAAGTATCCTCAATAATTTACCCATCTATTGCAGAAAGCCAGGTCAACAAAATATTTACTCCATACAAAAATACTTCTGAGTTTAAGGGGGCACCCTGTATCGCTTTTTGGCCTGTAAATGCTAATATAAATTCTCTTACATTCATGTAATGTATTCCTGGAGTAGAACATATTATCCCTTTGTTAGTAAATGATATTGGGCCTCATTACAACTCTGGCGGTAGCCGTGCTGTTAAAAATGGCACGGCTGCTGCCGGAGTTGCATTTTTTCCGGCACCCGTGAATGGGCAAGAACCGGGTCATGCCAAGCTCGGCGGACCCGGTAATTGCCCATTTACGGGTGCCTGAATCAAGGGGCTCCCGATCCCCATTCTGACCCATAGGGCTGAATGGGGATGGGGACGGCGGATGCACCGGCACATTCAGAGTTGTGCTGGTGCATCCGATGTGCTGTGCTCTCGGGTACCGCTACACCCGTCAGGAAAAACCTGGTAGGTGAGACGGCACCCACGAGCAGAGCTCATAGTATGGCGGTCCGGGAACTACTGTACCGGCATGCTTACCGGTACGGTAGTTCCCGGACCGCCATGCTCATAATGAGGCCCATAGTCATGTTCATTTTTGTCATCAAATCACATCCTAATATGTTAACTGGTGTCATTCGCTAATACGATAGTGGCATGGATACATCATGTTCTCCTATTGAAATTGGTAATTTGTCAGTAAAAGGAACTAAACTCATAGCCCCAGAGAATCCCAGCAGATTCATGGCAATGACAGACATTTGATACGTTCCCTCCCGAATACAGGAACAAGTTGCTCCTGTATCTACAAGTAACAAAAATGTCTTGCCTCCTATCGCTACCCTGAACCTTGTTTCCCCTTAGACACATCAGGTCACACTGTGGGCTTTCCTCTTGTGGATACAAAATTCATCCCTGTACATGTAAAATGATTTCCTTCCACCACTGTCCCACTCCCTATCCTGGATGTAGGTGTGTGTGGGACTCCTGTATTCATATTTCATTGTGGCATCATCGCCTGTTGTGTCAGATGTACTGATGGATCTGTACTTGCTGTGTTGGCATAGGCGCTTGCTGTGGCTGCCCTTGGGGTGACTGATTGCAGCAGAGTCTGCTGCTTCTGCTGTATTTGCGGCGCGAGCGTCTGAGACTGCGTGCAATCTTGGGCATAATATTCTGTTGGTTCTGTACTATATTGTGGGAAATAGCATGTCCCCCTTTTGGAGCCAAGTAGTTCTGCTGCATGCCCCCTCTACTTCTACATGTGCGGACCATATATCCCATTCTCCCACAATGCCAGCATTGCAGCGGTTGTCCTCCATTAAATCCTCCTCTCCCTTGAGGGTTTTGAAATCCGCCACCTCGTCCTCTAGCTCCATTCCCTCTACCACGTGGCCAGAAATGTTACCCGCCCTGATCTACTGGGTACCCTTCGTTGATAGGCTGTGTAGGCTGTAACTCTGTTGTAACCACTATTTCACTGCTCATCAATACTGCTCCTTCTATGGCAAGTTTTGCCAATTTCTTCTGAACTAACTTTGCTTCCTCAAGCTTTCTATTCTCAGTTTTTTCTTATACTTCTCTTGTAATAATCGATAATGATGTTCGATGGACAACTGTATTTCTGGCCATGTGTAAAGGGTGTGCAAAAATGAGCTAAAACATGGCGCTGGTGCGCTGCCATTTTGGACATTCAGTTTGTAAGTTGTAGACTCAATGAGTTGCACAGAGCTGGTCAGTCGGCCATGTTAATATGGCACAAAGGTAAATACAGTCCAATGCACTGTAAAAGGATGTATTGCTGATAAATTGAGTACAGTGCTGTGTATGCCAATATCATTAATAATCACAGAAACAAATGAATAATATGCAAAAATCTTGAAAAATTTAGAATTAACGATGCGGAATGCCTCTGGATACGCAGCAAACACAAAATGTGTATTGATGCAAAAAAGCACATACATGAAAATTAACGAGGATAAATTAGAAATAGATTAGAACCACCTAGTCAATGACTACTCAAAAAGATACCCTGAGATAAAACAAAAACTAACACTAATAACTGAAATGCAAAAAGAAAAATAATGATAAACAGAAAAATAAGCAGAAACATAATAAGACCAAGCAAACCAAACCATTTGTAAGGTTCATAAAAAGCAACTCAAATCCAACTCTTCATTCAGCCCTTCTGGAGCAATGGATCCCATTCTTTCTATCCACTGTGCTTCTTTCTGAGCCCTCAGTTTCTTCATATTGCAGGTTTGGCCTTTAGTTGGTATAACTTCCAGCACTGCAAATTTGAGCTGGGCGACTGTATGCCCATTGTCATGAAAAAGTCTCGCTCCTGATGATGTTCTATTATTCAGTCTGATACAAGATTTATGCTCATTCATGCGGACACATACTTTACGCGCGGTTTCTCCGACATAGTATTGGGCACAAGGACACTTAATGGCGTAAATAACATTCTCTGATAAGCATGTAGCATGATATTTCAATTTGATCTGCTCTCCTGTTCTAGACTGGGATATGTAGGGTCCTTTAATTACATTGTTGCAGTTCCCAGAACTCATGCACGGATATGTGCCTGGATGTTCATCAGGTGTTCTCTGTTTGACACTTCTTTTGTTGTGTGTATCGACTAACAAGTTCCGTAAATTGTTGCTTTTTTGATAAGCAAACACTGGAGGGTTTGCAAATAGTTCCTTGGTTCTATTGTCATTCTCTAATATGCTCCATCTCTTGAGGATACTGTCTTTTATTTGTTCACTCTGTGTAGAGTACTTAGTGACAAAGACCAAATCGGGACTCTCTCATTTATGTTTTGTAGTTAGCAATTGTGTGCGGTCACGCATATCAGTCTTGACTCTTGCTGCTTGGAGATCTTCCTCTGGATAACCTCTTTCTTGTAATTTCTTATGGAGCTTGTTTAATTCGATGTCACGTTCCACTGAATCACTCACTATTCTTTTGATTCGCAACATTTGTCCAAGTGGTAGGTTACGCAGAATACTGAGTGGGTGAAAACTCATTCTATGGAGCAGATTGTTTCTGTCTGTAGGTTTGGTGTATACTGTTGTAGAAATTCTTGAGTCTGTGATGATAATCTGTACATCAAGATAATGTACATTGGGATTGCCTACTTCCATGGTGAATTGTAGTCGGCTGTCAATACTGTTAAAAAAAAAAAAATGTGTTCAGTTCTTCACGACTACCTGACCATACTCCAAAAACGTCATCAATGTAATGTATCCATTTTTTCAGATGGTCCTTCCATTGTGGATTACTAATAATGTAGGTAGTTTCAAAGTCAAACATGAAGCTGTTCGCATACGATGGTGCCATGGTGGCTCCCATGGCCGTACCTGAAAATTGGTTATAATATGTACCATTGTATTTGAAACATGAATGCGTTGCAATGAAGTCCAACAGTAACATCAAGAACTCTTTATTTGCTCCTATGGGTCCTGTTTGTAGTATAAGATGTTCTACTGCCTTTTGCCTTAAGTCGTGTGGGATGCTAGTATAAAGACTAGTCACATCTATAGTAAATAGAATATCATCAGGTGTTAGGGTGATCTGATCCAGGATTTGCAGGAAATGGGAAGTATCCTTTTTATAGGTAGATGTTTGCTGCATCGAAGGCTGGAGGAAGTAATCTATGTATGTCCCTAGGGGTTGTAAAATGCTTCCTGTGGCTGCTACGATGGGTCATGGCTGCAACATTGTTCAATATGTTCCTGAGAGACCTTGGTGATAAATTGACCCGAGCATGTACATTCCCCCCAAAATTGGGTGCTTCTGCAGTGCAATGGCTATTATATGCAGACGATTTGGTCCTTATCGACGAGACTCCCATTGTACTACAGAACCAATTAAAAATGCTAGGTGAATATTGCCAAATGAATAATCTCACCATTGACATCAAAAAATCAAAAATTATGATTTTTACTCCAGGACCCTGTGGAAAATTAAATAAACATGGAAAATCCATAGCATGGTGACTTCTGAGTAAAGATACCTGGGTCCTTTGATAAATGCGATACAAGTGGAATTGGTTTATAGAGAGGATTTAAAGAATAAAGCTAAAAATGCTGCATCACAAGCTTTGATCCTGCATAAGAAATATGGCACCTATTCTTACCTCCCGGTCTTATTATTTTACAAACAAAAGGGTAGTTCTGACACTGACCTATGGACTAGAGTGTAAGTTGGCTGGAGATAAGATCAATTGGAACAAAATAGGTATGTTCTGGAAGAGGGTGGTAGCTGCGCATATAGTATCCCTATCCAGATCATGAATTTGGGCTGCTCTCTATGCAAGCTTTTGTGAAATGGAAACCCTTATCCTGTTGGAGAAAAATTGCCACTGGACTGCAGGAGTCGATTCTTGCAATCATAGCAGCTGAATTGGAACACTCTACCTCTACCCCACTGACTAAATGGAAGGTACAATGCCTGACTTGGTAAGATGAAATTCACTTGTCTTGGGAAGCACTAGTAAATTGACCTGACTCAGTTAAAATAAGTATCTGGAGAGCTGACTGGCATAACGCAATTGAGGAATGCCAAATATATAATATTTGTGTGCATTTAAAACAAGAACCTAAGGCATGGAATGTACTTCCAACGTATCTAGAAAACTTCCTCCATTGACGGAAATGTATGACTGTTTTTAGATTTTCCTTAAATCTATGGGGAACGAGAGAAGTATTGGTAGCAAGAGATCAAAGGAATGAAATTTCATTTTTTTTCTCGCTTCTGTGGTAAAGAAACAAACTTTAAAACATCTACTTGTAAGTTGTGTTAAACTAAAGGGACCAAGAAATATATTCTTGAAGAATCATTTTAAAGGTTTTATTTATCCCTCGGTAGAAACTATTTGGACAATGATTTATAGAGGAGCATATGTATCTCTGATTTTAGACACACTAAGACTTTTAGAGTTTATAGGTATAGAGTCTTGAAATCTATTTTCTAAGTGTTTAGCTATATTTTAGGCATTTTTCTCATTCTTTTCTCTTTTTATGAATTATCAAATGATTAATTGAATGGTTTTCTTTTCTTCACCGTTTCTATTTATTATGTATGGTGTAAAGGTTTAACCATGGGCACTAAAACAAAAACAAAAAAAGATAATAGCATAATGCCAGCAGCGGGTAGGCTTCTGCAACAATGTATAGTACACCATTTCTGAGACACTGATGATTGGTTGGCACTTTCTTCCAACCTTGGACATTCAGCTCATTACCAGCACATAAGCAACGAAACCCAGGTGCAGGGGAACAACGTCAAACAACTGCCTTTCATAGCTAATTAGCCTACCATCTCTCATCAGTTAGGCCCTAAACCAAAACCTTTTGTTTGTAGTTGATCTTGCTGACTGTTCTCTTCTTTGGAACTTTAAAGGGAGTGAAGGTGCATTGCTATCTTCATCTGGAGTTTTATGAATAGGCCTTGTTTTCAAATCCCGCACCACGTCTTAGGAGACCATGATTTTGTCCAGTCTGACCTTTTATTTAGTGCTATTTAATCCAATTATATTAGGTGCTATTACTCCTCTTTGTCTCTGGAGGCTTGGTTGCTCCATCTTACATGAATTTTCTGCATCTTTGATTGTCCAATACTTGGCACTCACAAATATTCACTCCTTTACTTAAGCAGAGAAATATGTCTTACGTACATGGCTTAATCTCTTCGACTCCTTTTGTCCCTTGCATTTGCTTCTTGCTACGGCATCCTTGATCTTAAGCCAAGCAAATACCATTAGTACTCATACAAAGCTGCATTCCAGTGCCTGTCAGCTCTGCAGCCTTGGTCTCTCTTCTCAAGACTTCTTGCTTACTATTGTACAATGCCGACATCTATTTTCTTAACATGGCTGCTTTACTGGTGTTAAATTTCCTACTTTAGCAAGCTTCTACATTGTCTTATATACCTTGCGTTTCTGCGTATATGCATCTACAACACTTGTGTATTAGAGCGATATGAATAAAATATATCATATCTGCAACATCTCATGTCACATCTTCTATGTTTATATGCTTTTCTTCATACTTGCATATGTTTTGCATCATTGCTTCAGTTACATCTTCATTCTTTGCACATCTATTCATCAGATTCAGTGCGTCTATGTATTTTCTCTCTTTATGATGTCACTTCTCTTCTGTCCAATTTTACTCATAGTTCTTCTATGTCCAGTGGTGTCTGCAGACTCATATCCACCATTTCAGTTTGAGGGTACATTCAGTACGATTGTCTGAGCACATAACGTCTGTCATACCTTCGATGTGGTATTAGAATGATACCAGTTATCACACACAGTGCTCTCTTGCTGTTATTCCAGTATGACGGAGGTGAGGGAACGGGCTCTCTAGATGACATGTACATCTGCCTCTCTACAGTTTTGCCACTGTGACGAGGAAGATGCCTCCCGATGCACTCACAGTGAGCTGGGCCTCTTCCCGGACCCTACCCGGTCTTCCCAACATTCAAGTTACCTGGGGTTCACTGGGGACATGCCTCTGGTTCTTCCCAGGGTCGCAGGGGCCTTTCCTCCTTCTTGTTTCCTGTGTGGCACACCACGACCGGCTCATGGTCTCAGCGTAGTTTCTGGATTTGACGGTCAACCTTCCAACGGTCACGCCACCACTAAGTAAGTCAGCTCCCTGCCAGCTATCAGAACGCTCTGGTGAAATCCTGTCTTTCCCCTCTCACTCCCGGAGAGACGCGATTGCTCTGGGAGCAGCGTTCTGACTTTGAACTTCGCAGGCTTTGTTTGCGTACTCCAGAGTTCCATGATGAGATCTCCTTTGTCAGTTCTCACTTTCCTTTTTGTACTGTTTGCATCACCCTTGCATAACATCAACACCACCCGTGAAAGTCTCGTTGGCACTCTTCATGCCTCCAGTGAGCCACCTTGTTACAGTACTTGGCGGATTCTTCATCTGGTTACTCCATATGCTTCTCATGTTCTTCTTCATCTCAGTAGGTCTCATACTTGTCACAGTCATGGGTTGATAAAAGGTATGTAGGTAGATCAAATCTTATTCGAAAATATAAATTCCCATCAAAGAGCAGACAAATTAAAAATATTACAACAGTAAAAACATTTAAATACAATCAAAATCATGTGGTCCACAAAAGTATACTAAAATAATTTTTCAATACATAAAAATAGCCTATGTAACATGAGTGCTCATTTAGTATATAAATACACTTTATGGGCTGTCTGATCTTGGAGGTTCTTAGTGCTGGGATTAAGAAATCCTTTCTTAGATTTGTTAGGGTAGGACAAAAGAACAAAAAGCGCAATAAGTAATTTGTGTCACTCTCACAGCTAGGACAGTTTCTTCTCACAGTGCGATTCGCTAGCAAAGAGGGCAGCCTTTCTCCAGTGAACAAGAGATTTTCTCTAAGGGCCATAATAACTGCCCTTTCTCTTGGGGTGACAAACCATTGGACATATGCTGGCCTTACCATTTTGAAGGCAACGTTACGATAATAAAATTGGATGCTTTATTTCTGCAAGTCGTCATTGTTCCTTATTCTTGTTATTTGGGGGAAGGAGGTCTTTGTTAGCTCTCCTCTGGGGGCGGGGGGAGGGTTACCCATCTGTGACTCATCACTGAACAAATAACCAAGGCCAAGACATGAGATCCTTCACTAGGGCAGTAGTTATTGATAATTGGGGCATCTTCCATAGACGCAGCCAATAAATCAAAGGCTGTATTGCTATGAGCTGTTCTATATAAGCCAGTGCAAGTTCTTTCTGTAGTAGGTGCCCTGGAAAGCCCTGTGGTAAGCCCATGATGTTCCTTAGAAATGTGTTTACGGTTATTTTGTCTTTTTTTGGTAATATACCCACGCAGCCACACCGTATGTTAGCAGTAGTGTTGTTTTAGCTGCGTAAATTCGCAGGGTGTGATCCATGGGTAATCCACCCAGCTTTATGTGTAGTGACCAGCCCAAATCACTAGTGATTGTCACCCCAAGGTAGCAAAACAAATTTGACCCACTCGAGACTGCTACAAGTATGGCGATCCCCCGTGGTTTGCTATTGCCAATACACATAAACTTTGACTTCCCTACATTAATTGCTAAGCCTCTCTCTCATATAATCAACAAATCCATCTATCAATTTTTGAAGGGTGTTTTTGTTCTGGCCATTAGGACTGCATCGTCTGCATACGAAAATTTACACACCCATGGGACATCGCTCACCAAGTCAGCTAGGACATTTGTGAGTGAGTTTATATAGAGATTGAAAATGAATGAGGCCAGTACACAACCCTGTCGCACTCCACAGGAGATCTTAAATGCTTGCATTTCTTGGCCCTGGTTTCCCAGTCTTACCTTTGCTGTTAGGTTAGTGTGCATATGGACTAGGATATTTAATCTCTCACCCGGCATGCCATGGAGTGTAAAACACTCCAGGGTTTTCCGTGATCAACGCAATAAAAAGTGGTTGAAAGGTCCATGAATGCTAGCTAGATCATGCCCTTATTGTCACACACATATTTATCCAGAACCAAGCCCAGGTTTACAATCTGGTCAACTGTTCCAATGCTCTCTCGGAAGCCATATTGGTACTCCGAGAGGACTCACTACTCAGTAACCAAAGCCATGATCTTTTGATGCAGCAGACGCCCAAACCACTTAGCTGATGTATCGAAGAGTGAAAGTGGGCAGTAGCAGGCCACAGTCATGGGTTTACAGGAGCACATGGCTCCACTATCAAGACTGGATAAAAAGGGTGAGAATGAGGTTAGGGGTTTATGTGCTGTGGTGGTGGTATGAAGGCTTTCCCCAGGTGGAGGTCGTTATCCCTAGGAGGGGAGTCCCTCCCTATGAGGTCTTCCCACATATTAGCACCCCCTAGGGGGGACTATTGGGAAGCAGCCTCACCTCCCTAGTCTCATAGGAAAGAGGTCCCCCTGGCGACAAGTGAAGAGACCTGGTCACACCCGATACAGTCTGTCTGAGTGTGCATGGTACTAATCTACCTTCAGAAGCTTTTTCCTGCCATGTTCCATGGACACGTGTTATGCATGCACTCTGTATGTTGATGAGCTGTAGCAAAGTACACACAGAAAAGATAACACAACTACTGCAGCTACCTGCCTTTTAGCTTTTAAATGCATACATCCGGCCTTCAATAGGCAGGCTTCAGACAGTCGCACCACAGCAACTCTTTGCTAGTGCTTTGTAGGGCTGTCCTCTCCCATGTTTGCACGTGCTGTTGGAAAGAAAGTCACTGTTTGCATTTTTTGTAATTGTGACTGCTTTTCCTTCACCTTTACCCTTGCCAAACTCCTGCACCGTACCTGTACCGAGCAAATCCGTAATTCCTGTGTCCACCACCCCTGACAGTGCCTTTCCCATACACGTCTTTCCTCTTCCCTGAAACTTTCCTCTTTGCAATTCTTCATGTCACCACCATTCTCTGCTGCATCTCTCTCAGCTCGTCCTCTTATAATTTCGGTTACACCTCTCCCTTTTATCTCTCTGATGCCCTCTTAACAGGCACCTCTCCTCTGCAACTTTTACCTGTCCTCTGCGCCCAGGGTTGGATTGTCCCCTCGGCCTTTCAGCCCGTGGCCGGTCCGAAATCGTCACTGGGGAGTGAATGCCGGTTTCTGGCTATGCATGGCTATGCCTGTGCTGGTTTGGAAGAAAAGAAAATTGGAAGATAAAATGTTTCTTCCCAAAAAGCCTTTCATCCCTCTTAGGTCGATAAATGAGTACCAACACAGGTTGGGTGATATTGTATGCATATTTGTTCTATAAAAAAGCTATACAATAACATATTATCATTTGGCCTTGGACGTCTGCTTGGATTCACAGTAATTTAGTGTACTTAAGAACAATGCTATATGATGCCACTTCCTGTTTTGTCAAGGGGTGAAAGGTCGTGTTTCATTGCTTCCTGGGATGTCACTTTGGGGTGGGGGTCAAATGATATCACTTCTGGTGATGTCATCAGAGGTCAAGGGCTGTGAAGTGAGAGGTGGGCCACTTTTTTTAGGCGAGGGCTGGCCCACTTATTTGGGTGACTGGGCCTATTTCTTGTCCCAGTCCGACCCTGTCTGCACCCCTATCTTTACTACATCCCTCCCATCTTCCTGCTCTCCCCTGCACTTCTCCTACAATGTTGGCATCTTTCTTTGCCCTTCATCTTCCTCCATTCCCCACGTTTGTCTGCTTGCTCCTATGCCCCCCCAATGCAATCATTCTCTAAAATACGCTAATTTCTGCATCTCACCTCCACTCCCTTTCATATCTCACCTTCCATTTGCAAACTATCAATCTATTCGACCCTCTCTGGTTAACCTTTCACTATCCCTGCTGTTGGGTGTTCTGACCCACGTTTGGACTATTAGGCTACAACATTTGGTGCTGTGGGCTTAGGAAATCCAAGATGGCCGAAAAAGCCCACACGTGCGCCAGAATCTATGAAAACCGCGCAGTTGTGCACACTAAAATGGTTGCCTAACTTGCCACCCACCAGTGCGAGCAGGATGGGCCGGGGTGCCATGAGTGAAATGTGTGCCAAAGGAAAAACCGCACTTTAAAATCACCTTTTGTTTCTCTGAATGCCAGCTCAAAATGCCTATTTGCAACACATCCAAAAATCTCACTGAACACCAGCGGACATCTGGCAGAATAAAGTCTTGTGGGCATACAAAATCTGGAAAGAGGATGAGCCTAAAACAATGTTCATCACAAGACTGGCTGAGCTGTGGATTTTAGCAGTTTAAGTAAATTTGGACTGAAAGACACTAAAAATCTAAATGTTTAAAAGAAATGAGTGACCTACTTTTGAGTGTCACATAGGCTGCAATTGTTTAAATGTCATAGTTTTAAACTTAGAATCAGCATTCTAGCTGCATATGTAAAAAATTGTTAGTTATTTGAATGCAGAAAACTGGGGAACAGAAATGACATGTGGCTAAAAACTGGCTTAAAGAGATTCCAATTTTGCCTGGCAACTACCCCCATCAGGAGTGAAACTTGATTCACAAGTAACTTCCCAGGCCTGGCTGTTTCCTGCTGGCCACACTAAGGATATGCCATTTCTCTGATAATTGAATTAAGGGGAGCCCCCACAGAATACAGGAGCTCTGAACAATGCAACCCCCTTCACCCAGGCAGATGGTTTATTGCAGATGTCGTAAAACAGCTTCCTCTTGGCAGAAGCTGGAAGGGGCAGGGTCTCTGAGCTTGGCAGAAACTGGAAATACTGGTTTCTGTACCATGTGACCTGAAAAGACACACCCCTATAGCCAGAATATGGTTTTAGAAAAAGATGGATCATTCATAGAGCGGACTTGTGAAAATTATTTAAATGATACCATAATTCTTGTGATTTTTCTGCCCACATTTTAAGACGTGTTAGGACCCGGTGGTATGTTCAGGGGGGTTTTAGCGGAAAAGAGGATATTACTCAAAATGTGTGCATGTGAAAAATCTGACACTTCATCAACTAATGTCCATACTCCTTGCGCACATGTGTGTAAATTTGGGTTAATGTCCGAAATTGCAAAATCAGTTAAAAAGTGCAAATGTTGCCATTTCTGAATGCAAGCCCCCAGGAAGAGCAGATTTGGACAGGGTATACCTCCTGTGATATGTGATGGGTGCGTGTAATTTTAAAACAATATGTACCTCTGCAAATATGTATTTGGTTCAAATCTAGATTTGTGTGCAAGTTGACAGGAGGAGTGGACTTTCTGCAGGCTGTAAAATGACATCACTCTGACACAACTTAGCTCCCCCAATCAGGGGAGAAATGAAAGCTTGGCCAATGATAAGTGGAGAGGGGTAGGGTCTAGTGATGCTGCACACACACCCATTTTAAAAACAGATAAAAGCAGACAGACAGGACAGATAGGGACCTTCAAATCCATTTGCTGCGGGACGCTCTGCCGGGAAAATCCATACTTTACCTCCATCAATCTCTAGAGAAAGCTGTGCAGAAAGATCCAGACTTTAAATCCATCAATCTCCAGAATCCAGAGAGCTGACCCAGATCACTGTGAAGTGCAGAGACCAGACCAGAGTCCAGTCTAAAACCTGACCAGATCCGTGGCGAGGCCCATTTAATTCAAGAATATAGTGTGAGTACCTAGTAGAACTGTGCAGAACCAATCTCTTAGTTAAAATAATATAATTCAATCTATTTAATCTAAGTAGAACTGCCTCCTAACTGTCACCTGTCATTTTCTAGTTGCTAGCTGTCACTTGTCTTTTTGAACTTTAAAATTTCAAATCTGAAAAACAACCTTTATTTAATCGCTCATATCTCCGGGACCGTTTGTGCTAGAGACTTGCAGTAACTTTCCTCTGCAAGCTGAGAATCGTGGCTTTCCTACGAACCTAGAACGGCATTCCTACCCCCGATACTTTTGCTGTAATCGCGAAAAACGCACTTGCGAATTTGCCGCGATTTGCAAAATTTCTTCACGTGTGAAAACAGCAGTTTTCTTGCTTTCATTTGCCAAAAATTCGTTTAACCTGCTAGTTACTCCTAGATCCTTGCTAAAGGGAGCCTGAACTCATCCCGAGTATATTTCACTCACCCTGAACCTCCTAGAGGGAATTAAAAGCATTTTAGTATATTTTTCACTTCATTGCCAGCACATATAAAAGCATTTTGGGCCTGTGTTTAAAACTCCGATCTGTAATCTAAGCTTGCTGGGGTGAACTCAATTACATTTGATTGCATTTCTGAGAACTGTGTGCTTTCCTTCCATTTCCTTGCATTGCATAAAGGGGGGGGGGGATTGCCAGAGAAAAGTGATTACATTGTTATGTTGAAATCATATTGAGTATTTTCTGTATTGCATTTTTCATTCAACATTACATCCATCTGAACTTATATAAAGTATTCTCTACCACCTTATTCTTCCGTTCCTATTCACAAGTGTGCTAGTGCCAGACTATCCATTATTGATTACTGATCAGATTAAGTGTGATATCCAATTATTAATTTATTATAAAGTGTGATATATAGATCTATTGTTTAAATTATCAAATAAACCTTGTGACTTGCAAAACAGAACTACTTCTTGGCTCAGTGGGGTCAGGGTTATTCAAAGAGAGGGGTGTTATATAGGGGTAGTCATCCAGAACGCATGGACTGGACATAAAGATATATCAATAAGGGTTTCCATTCAGTATCCCAGACTAGGCATTGACTTAGCTGTAGTGTTGAATTGAATCCTCTTACACTGCTTTGCCTATAACCGGATTCTCCATACACCCGTCCTCTCCAATATCGCCACCATATGCACAATTGGATATGACCTTAGGCAAAGTTGGTGCCCTTCCATAGCTTTGAACTGGCACCAGTAAATAATCTCTTTCTTACATAGAGGGGATTAGATCCAGTGTAGCGGGCCCAGGGTCGGACTGGGGCATACAATTGTCTCGGGCACCAATGACAAAGTGGCCCACAGTTGCAACAGGCTATTAATTCCATTTGAGACATTGTTTGAATAGTACCCAAGGGGGAGTTTTTTTTTTTTTATAAAGTGAAATGCAAATTGTGCATTAAAAAAAATATTTATTCAGCAACAATGGTCAAAACTATTAGCCGCATCATTTTGTGTTTTTGGTTCG
Organism: Ambystoma mexicanum; assembly: GCF_040938575.1. Lineage (NCBI taxonomy): Eukaryota > Metazoa > Chordata > Amphibia > Caudata > Ambystomatidae > Ambystoma > Ambystoma mexicanum. Next base: position 763,672,283 of record NC_090934.1, read on the forward strand.
CCCATGGGCCTATTGCCCTATGGGCCAGTCCGAGCCTCCCAGGGTCTGCTTAAAATCTGTGTAGGTTTTTTTTTTTTTTTTTAATCTTTGTTAAACACAAAATTATTCTTGCTTTATCCAACAGCTGTTTGTCGTTTTTTGCAGTGCCCGTGTGATTGTCACAAAGTAGAGACTTGTATTCATGGGCAGCTGTAGGAGGAGATGGCAGAGCTAGTATGTGCATCGTGTGCATGGGGGGTTTGGAGGGGGAACACATGATGGGTCGAAGTGTGTGGGTGTCGGGGGCAGAGTTGAGATGCACTTTGCATGGTGTAAATATAGGGCAATGCTTTGACAAGAGGTATTTGAGTGGCAAATACTGCCATTGTAGGCAAATAGTCTCTATTGAATTATTACATTGGCAACCACTGCCACTTTGGGGCCTTTTTTGGCCAAAGCCATAACAAACATGTTCTTATACGGGCAAACATGTTGGAGCAAAGCCATCACAGGCGTCTTCTTACAGGAGCAAAAACTGGCATGTATGAAAGGCCTTTGCTCACAGAGGCAAATACTGGCATCCTGTAGAAGAACCATCAGACGAGTTCTTACAGGGGAAAATACTGGCACGTTTGGGCAAAACTATCAAAGATGTGTGCTTGCAGTGCCATTACCGGCTTCATTGGCCTCGGCCATCACAGGTTTGTGGTTGCAGTGTCAGTACTGGCCCAATTTGGAAAAGTCAAGTTGGGTGTGTTCTTACAGTGGCAGTACTGGGTTTATAGGAAATAGCTGGCAGATATTGTGGGCACCGAAATCCCAAAAATACTTTGTGAAATGCTTCTCATACAAAGCGCACTGTAAATGCACCATTTAATTTTTTTTTTTTTTAATTACCTGGCCGATAACCCACCTCCCACTCAGTCCCCCAAACTCTCCTTGGCTTGCTTGTGCTCCCTCGCTACACTCGGGTGCTTGCACGCATTAATGGAAAAATGTAGGCCCCCCCATTGCAAAAATGCCCCAGCCACCATTAGCAGTGACTGAACTCTTTCAAGCGTAATAAATTGCCCTTCAACGACTGTCGAAACTAAAAGATATGTCATTTATAACGCGCCTGTACACAAGTGTTTCTAGGCGCTACAAGACAAGGGAGGGAAGGCAGAGGGAGGACAAGACAAATGATCTTACTAGGCATTGTGTCATTCAGATTGTGCAGGTGCAATGACGAGAAGTCCGAGGCGAAAGAGAGGGGGAAGTGAAAATGAGAGGCGAGGGGAAAACAGGGTAGCAATGCTCTGCGTTAAGTACAGCCAGGGCAGCGGGGCTCTGGTAGTGCAAGGAGAACAAGGGACTGTAGGGTTACAGTTACAGCCCCTAAGTGCGTGGTAGGCTCGGAGGCAGTGCAAGGGTGACTGATCAAGAAAGAGCCTGGTACCCAGTGAGACTCTGCGGGTAGCCATGCAACCAGTCGTTACAGCAGATAGGTAAGTCAGGTAGGGCAGCAGGGGAGGGAGAGAGAGAAAGCAGAGAATAGAAAGGTTTTGAACTGCTTCCGGAACTTTAGGTGGTCTGGCTCCAGTTTGAGAGGGGCAGGGAGGCCATTCTAGAGGGCGGCACCTGCCTGCAGAGGAGAGAGATCTACCCCCACACTGTCTGGAAAAGCATCTAACCATTAGAGAGTTGGAGGTAGCTGAGCGAAGGTCTCAAGAAGGAAGGTATTTTGTAAGAGCGCGTCAGATGTAGTGTAGACCCCGGCCAAGAACGTCTTGTGGACAATGCAAAGGGTTTTGAACTTAATCCCTGCAGCCACCGGGAGCCAGTGAAGAGGTTTCAGGGCTGGAGAAATACGGTCCCTGGGCTTGAGGCCCAGGAGAAGTCTTGCAGTCCTTTTCTGGATTAGTTGCAGAGGGTGGAGAGTAGAAGAAGGCAGATTGAGAAAGAGGCTGTTGTAGCAGACCAGCCTAGAGAGAACGAGGGCTCTGGAGATAGTGAGCTTCTAGGGGAAAGTGAGTGCAGCTGGTTGTGGGACTTCTTGTTGACGACCGAGGTGTGAGGAGAGAGTGGAGTCAAAGATGACACCAAGGTTTTTTACCTCACAGGAAGGTGAAGGAAGAGGGCCCAAGGCTGGTGGTGTGAGTGAGAGAGGGAAAGCAGGGGCACGGGTCCCAATGAGAAGGATCTCCGCCTTACTGGCATTAAGGCAGAGATCGTTGGAGGTGGACCAATCCTGAATCATGGATAGACAGTCAGGAATGAGCGAGAGAGGAGGGGGGCTGAGGGGAGCCTAACACTGAAAGTTAGGAGAAAGTAGAGATCAGTTGGGCCAAAGGGGCCAGCAGAGGTTGAAAAACCAGGGTGAGAGTATAGAGCCCTGGGGAACACCACATGTAGAGAGAGGTGTAGCAGAGAGAAAGGGACCAAGTTGGTCCTGGGAGGGGCGGTCCTAGCAAAAGGATGTCAGCCACTCCAGGGCCTGATCCGTGATGACCAGGTTCTCACAAATAACAATTGAGCTCAAGCAGCCTCTTCATTTAAGGTGTAAACAGTCCAACATGTAATTCACGGTGCAGCCAACATCTATTTAACTGCTGATGTGAAAACCTCATTGTGGTCAGGTTTTTTGATGTAGGAGTTCATTGTTTTTCCTCTTATGTTATATAGCAACAATCAGGTATAAAGAGGTAAAATTGTGACAAACATTCATTTTCCAATCCAGGGAGGCAGGAATAGGACACACAGCTGCAATTTAAGTGCTAAGGTAGCGTATCTTTTCCTGAATTCCCACAGCAAATCATTGTAGGCTCTGTCCAATTCCGAAGTTAACTTTAACAGACAGCTGTACTGACTGGGGTCAGACACAGATGACAGATAGATGCTAACTGTAATCCAGGATAAGATGCCAAACACCACAGAAGGCACTCAAAAAATGCTTGTGGACAAAGTATACCTTATATCATTACAACCGAGGGAACAAAAATAACGCACCACTCATACAGAGACTGATACGGAGTGTAAAGGATAACCAGATAACTAGCAGAAAGGTATTTTATAGGCAACACCGTTCCAGGACCAATGTTCTGTTAGTAAATGTGTCAGATAAGCGGCTATCTCAGTTCCCTACAATAGTAGAAATGTATTAAGCCACAGCAGTGGATCAAGTCACTGCCATTACCACCAAAAAGAGAGGCCACGGCTGATTGAATCTTGAGACAACTATTACACAAATACACTGTAAGAATGGGAAACTGCCAGGAGCCCAACAGTCTGTGCATCATACAAGGTCAGGGCCGCTTCTGCAGGTACTGGGCTTATCGCAGGACAAGAATGCCCTGAGAAAGCCCACCTGGTACCATGTGTCTGTGAACCTGTCTGCTGTGGGCAACAGCCAGGAAGTCTGGGTAGACGCTTGCTTCTGCAACAATCCTATCATGGAGCAGCAAAGACATGTCCCTGCAAAGCATTGCTCACAAGGTCGCCATAGATCTGTAAGATTGCACAGGATCCCACCTAGTGCCCTTCTCCCGCATGGGGCTTTCATTTCTTCTGAATGCACGTGACCTCCCTCTATAAATGTGATATGCCAATTGCACTCCTTCAATGCTTGACAAACAACTGAAAAACCACATGTGCGGATATCTGCTACTATTTCTAGGCAACACCTTTTCACTACTGGCCATGTGAAAGGGTAGCAATGCCACTGGTTTCTCCCAAAAAGTGATTGAGCCATATGTCTGTTGTGGAGAACCAAGCAAGAGGATAACTCGACAAACTCCGGCCACCCAGCCAGTAATTGTAATTCTTTATTTGTAAAGCGCTTATACACAAGTGAAGTGATTCAAAGCGCTTACACTGTGAAATTTCGTTGATGATCTAAGAAAGTTCTGTGCACATAAACCTATGTCTAGCACAAACAACTGCCTACAATCTACCTTCACAAGTAGTGCGTCCCATATATTTTGGTGTCCTATAGTTGATATATAGCTTATCCTATGGGTGGTGACAGTGAAAGACACTGCTGTTTCCTCAACCCCCCACTTTCCCATCCATAAAATCAGTCTGCCCACACATTTCCAATGCGAGACTCTGCTCTCCTGCCAGATACTGACCCTAGCAAGACAATTCTTCAAGACAGTGTAAATATCCTGCTACCAGCCAGGTGATCCGTGGTGGCAACTTTATTTGGTAGTGGCTGCTCGGTTACTGTCAGCATGTGAGGGGCAATGATGGTGCCCGCATTACCTTGGTTAGTCTGAGTCACATCTTCCTTGTCCCAGTCCTTAACATTTAGGGGATTTCTTCTCCAAAGACAGAAATCCGTTCCCAGGCAATTCCTCATTGAAAATGTAATCCTCCAGGTCCTCGCCTCTAGGGCTTCATCCTTCTTTCAATTCTGTTTTTTGTTCTGTTACTGCAGAGGCAGTACCTGGTTATGGGTGCTACGCACCATGTTAAGTAATGATTCAGTGCACTAGAATGTGATTTCATTGGGGTCTTGCGTGCAGGGCAGGTAAACTGCTCAGCTACAGAAAATCCCAGCTCCAAAACGCCAACCACACACCCAGATGGAAAGGGCATGAGGGTTCAGACATAGTCACACACACTACATACCTATGTGGCAGACTGCTATGATTGTTTAGAGCACATCAAGTTCATTTGATGAACTATGTCTGACCTGAGGGATAAAAGGAAAAGCAGGCAGGGTAGCATCCTCTCCCTCACGGTAAGGTTTTTCATACATCGGCACATCTGGAACATACAAATGCTAAACTGCCTGCTCCCTTAACAGTGGCATCTTGTTGTATTGTGTATTCATTTAAGCGCACCGATCCCATAGGCATCTGAGCGCATTACAGGGTTCATGGTTACAGATGACAGAAAAGAAATACATATCCATGGGAGTACATTTTGTAACAGAAATGTACATATTTACATTAGATAGATTAATTGCAGTTTCTAACCTAGATATAATATACAAGATCTGGTTCTAGGATATCCGCATATGTGGTCACAGGTCTCGAGAGTGCAACCAACTTTTAAGATTAGTCTAAAAGGAGTAGAAGGGAGATATGGCTCGTTGGGGTCGGGGATAGAGTTCCATAACTGCGCAGCTAAGACTGAGAATCTAGAACCTACTGTATTTTTGAGTTTGAAGTTGGGAACTCTGAGGCTATTGGATTGCGCCTTTCTAATGGGTCGTTCAGAGGTGTGTTTGGTAAATCTATCAATGAGGTAGAGGGGAGCCTTGTTAGAGAGACATTTGTGAGTAAGGTTGAGTGATTTGAACTTGATTCTGTCATTTATGGAGAGCATGTTGGTGGCACGTCTCACATGGGAAATGTGCTGGGATTTGGGAATACCTATGGCAGATCTTAAGACATTATTTCGGAGTGTCTGGAGTTTATTGGTATTATGTTTGCTGGTACCCAAATTAAGGGTGTTACAGTAGTCCAGTTTGGAGAGGATTAGGGCTCTCGCAATTGTGATGCACCTTTCCGTAGACAGGAAAGGTCTGCATGCATATATCAGTTTGCACGTGTAGCTAGTGGCAGAGGCTGTGGCATTGATATGTTTATTGAGGTTGAGTGCAAAGTCAAGGAAGAATCCTAAGGTTTTTACTTCCTCGGATACTTTGATCTTAATTCCATCAATGGTGATGGAATTGTATTGGGGCGAGAGTTTAGTAAATCTGTTGGGAGACCCAACGATTAAAAGATCAGTCTTTTCATCCTTAAGGCATAAACCATGGGTGGCCATCCATGTTTGTATGATGAAGTATATTTTATTAATCATGGTTACATCTGCGACATAGTCTCCTTGGATGGGTATGAGAATCTGGGTGTCGTCAGCATAGTTGGTGTATGAGACACCCAGATTGTCAAGTATGCCGAAGAGGGACTTAGTAAATATATTATACAGGGTTGGAGAGACACAAGAACCCTGGGGTCCACCACATGTGATGGGTACTGGGTCTGCTGCAGAGGAAGGTGAGAAGACTCATTGATCTATTGTCCAGAAAATAGCTTATCCATGTGGTGGCTTCCTTGGAGAAGTGGGTGACTGTTTTTAAGTGGTTGCAGAGGACTTTATGATCGACCAGGTCGAACACGGCAGATACGTCCAGAAGGAGAAAGATGGATTCTTCTCCTTTGTCTTTCCAGTCATCTAGTTGATTCTTCAGGTCAATAAGGGCAGTCTCTGTCCCTAGTCTGGGTCTGACGCCTGATTGCCGAGTGCCCAATAGTGTCGTGAGCGGTTTTCTGAAGGTGGGTGGACCACTTTCACGCAAAACAATTTCGGCAGTGAGTTCCAGATTTTGGTAGCTAGTAGGGAGAAGGAGGTTCCTCCCTGCCTTTCCTTACTGTAGCTAGGAACCCATACTAGAGCAGCCTTAATGACCCTCAAGTCCTCGATGATGCGTAGTTGTGGAATTTTCTTATGAAGGGGACTTGGCTCTTTCCATGGTATGTGCGATGGGCGATGCAGATGGTTCTGAAGTGCATACCTTTCATGATGGGGAGCCAATGGAGAGTGCGCAGTGCAGGGGTAGTATGCTCAAACCTTTTCTTTCTAAGGAGTTTTTTCGCTGCTGGCTTTCGGCCTCTGTAATTTTTCCATGAGGTATTCTGGAGGACTGAGATAGGCTGTTTGCATAGTCCTGTGCTGAAAGAACTAGTGATGTCACTTCCATGATTTGTAGGTAAAGGCTAGATAGGGCATGATGTGTCACAGAGTGCAAAGTTGGAAAAAGCAACTTATGACAATGCCTCCCGCTGCCGTTCACACAGGAGGGAAACTGCTGCCCATTGTGGTTCCAAGGTTCTTTACTGTGGGTGACGGTCCTGGGCATGGGTCCTTCTTGTCAGCCCAAAAGGGTCAGGTGATGTTTGATGCAGCCACAGTACAATTCATGAGTTCTATTTTGGTGGGGTTGGAGTGCAGTCTGTTTGGTCTCATGCATGTCTCCACCTGTACCAGGCATGTTTTCAGGTTTGGGGAGTCTGTTCATCAGTTGTTCTTGAGTCTGTATATTATTTGTGGGCCGTTAAAGTAACTGTAGTAGTGATACCAGCCAGACTGATGAGGTCCAGGAGGGGAGTTATGCACATGTTGAACAGAAGAAACAAAGGTTGGATCCTTGGAGTACCACCAAGATACGTAGGCTTGGCTGGGGTGGGTAGAGAGCCATGATGGGCATTTTGGTTCTCCTAGTGAAGAATGAGGTGGACCAGCAACACAAAACCCATTTTATTTGAGGAAGAACCCCGTGGTTGATGGTATAAAAGGCTTCCGAAATGTCCAGTAGGGTGAGTTCACATTGCATTGTTTTTGAGCATGTTTCTGATTGAGCAGAGTACCTATTCTGCACCCCTCATTCGCCTAAAACCCTCCTGGGCTTCATGCAGTAAGTTGTTCATCTCAACCTAAGGTTATGTTATGTTATGTTATCATTTTCATACCAAGGTAGCGTACCAAGGCACAGCGCAACTGACACCAAAAAGGCAACCTAGCGCTAATGACTGAGACAACCCCTAAGTAGAAGAGAATTTAAAAAGGAGGGCCTTTAAGGACTTTCTAAATTGCAGATGGACAGCCATGAAATGAAGAGCAATAGGCCGGGCATTCCATAATTTGGAAGCCCTCACCGAAAAGGAGCGGCCACCAATCCTAGCACCACGAAATCTGGGCACAGTAAGTAGAAAAAGATCTTTAGACCGCAGCAAACGGATGGGAACATAAGGCCAAACTTTCCACTGCAGATACTTAGGGCCCACAGCATGGAACGCCCTGTGCACAAGACAGAGATCTAAAATGCACACGTTTGGTCACTGGAAGTCAACGGAGAGGCGCAGAACTGGAGAACCATGATTCTTGAAGGAAACACTGGTAGCAAACCGGGCAGCGGAATTCTGAAGAATCTGGAGATGATGCAACAGATAATCAGGTTGCGCCAAATAGAGTTACAGTAATCGATCCGGCTAAGGACCAAGGCAGCAACCACTAGAGCGTGGAGATGGAAAGGGATCCACTTTAATACCTTCCTGAGAATCATCAGCTGAAAATGACCAGCTTGACACACTGAGCTGATCTGGGATGACAGACAGGGAAGCAAACAGTTTAATTCCAAGATTCTTAAACACAGGGACAGCAGCATGGAAAGAACCAAACGAGGACGGCCAGAGCAACGGGACCCAGGGGGAAGTAGCAAGAGCAGAGCCCAGAACCAAAACCTCAATTTTATCCCCATTCAATTTCAGCCAATTATCAGAGGACTAACCCTGAGTTGCATGAAATACACTAAATATCAAAACCAGTGGGATACTTCACTGGAGATCAAGTAATTGAGGAAGGGTAGAAAGATAGACGTAATTTCAGGCTGTTTAGTGATTCCATGCGTAAGGGTGAGCTTTCTTAGCTTTGATGATTGTAGGCCTGTCAAACAAAACTTCTGATTTTGGGCAAGTTTGTCTGCTCATAAGTTGTCTGCTCCAATTTCTTTTTTCATGTGGTTTAATAAGGGGGGTGATCCATTTAGCCGGTTTCTCATCTGTGAGCTTCTAAATGGCTTTTTCAGAGCTATGCAGTCCATGACAGAGTTTATGCAATTTTAGAGTTTCCCTAATGGTGGTGTAGTCGGTGCATCCACTCTAATATTGGGTTTGTTTGCTTTGAGTCTTTCCATTAGGGTGTTTGGTTGTATGTCATTCCAAGATTCAGTCAGGGAGTAGGTCCTTTGGATGGGTCCACGAATGGATGCACCTTTGTAAAAATTGTAAATGGGATAGATAGATGATCTGCCCAAGAAAGGTTAACTGAAGAGCAAACAAGTAATAAGCGAATGTGGCAATTAGACTTGAATCAGCTGCGCTTACCAACTGAATTTAAAGGGGGATTGAAATACAATAGGTGAAATCTGCAGCACGTGCTCTCGCAGAGAAGGACCCTATGCCCCACGAGTCCTGCAAAACATATAAATCAACAAGTAAACAACCACACTGCACTGAAAAGGGAAAGGTCTGCCCGTTGGCGTATCATTAATACGCCAATGGGCAGACTATTTGAGTCTAAAATAACAATCTTCACCACACTGCGATTCTATGTTGAGATCGCAGCAGCTTCATAACAATTACCCACCGTACGGGTTGTGTCATAAGAATTTGTTTCAGTTTGGAAGCCTGTGAGGTTGAAAGGCGTGTTGTGCATTCTCTGATAAAATTGGGTCTTTTTGTCGCATTCCCTTCTCAGCGCAGTGTGGTTGTGTACTTGTTGATTTAACTGAAGAGGAAACCCTGACAATGCTCATATTACAGAAAATGCCATCCAGTGTGTGACCACGTATGTAACCATGTGTTTGATGCAACGTGGCAAGATCTGCTGCGAGGGACCTTGCTATAGGATTGTCCTCTTGTTTGAGGCAGTTGAAGTCTCAGAGTAAGATGAGGTCTTGGTGATCCGCAAATAAGTTTGCAACTGAGTCTATGAGTTTGCTGGTGAAGGTGAGCTGTAGAACAGTGGTCTGTAGATAAGGAGGAGGCTTAGTAATGAGGTCTCAAAGGTTGAGCAGGTAAGAATAAGTGATTCAATTGGGCTGCTGTCAATTGTAAAGGGTGAACAATTTATTTGGTTTGAAGAGAAACCAGAGTATGTCAATTGTAGAAATTGAGGCTTTGACTGGGTCTCTTTGGGCCAGCATGGTCCCTCCTCCATTCCTACTGGAATGTCTGGAACATTTGATCGTATATCCTGGCAGGTTACTTTCATGAATGACTGGTGATTGATTATCACAGAGTGCCTGCTGAGTTTTTTGTGTTCGCTGTTTCTGCTACTTTGTATCCTGTTTGAGCAGTCTTTCTTTGATGTTCGTAGTGAAGGAGGAGCTCTCGACACAAATACTGGGAACCTCAGAGCTGCTGTCGGCCTGAGAACTCTGCAGAATCCTGCATCCAACTGAATGTGCTGAACGGAAGCAAGGTAGGATTGTAACTGTATTGTAACTGAACTTGCTGAGTAATTGACATTTAACGGGAGGGATGAGTGAGGCGTCACAATTTTGATCTTCAATTCTCATATTAAAGCGATTAAGCCTTTTTCTGCTTTTTCTTCTGACTGCCTGATGCTTTTGCTGAATGAATTCAGAGAACACAGAGAACTGAGTGAACAATGTTTTCAACTGTGTACTGACTTTACAAAGTTTATCTACCTTGAACATTTGAACAAATTTGAACAGATTTATTTTTGGGTGATCGTGTGATTGAGTTTTTGTACCCTTTGAGCCAACATTCAGGGTAGATTACAGCTACTCGTTCTGCTCAAATTTGACTAGAATTTGCTTGAAAAGACATTGGCGACTGCAGGGTATTTAGCCTTTGAGTCAACAACCCGTTTGCTTTTAGCTTTGACCTAATAATCCAGCTGCTTTATACACAATCTCTTTTACTCTTTGAGGAAATAATATGGGGCAATCTCAGATAGTAGCCTAGTGAAAATTTGAGGCTGTGACTGGCAATAATTGTTTTTGGCGACTGCAGAGTATATAAAAGGACTTGACTCTTGTGGTTGGGTTCTGGATATGACCTCTCGTGCAGGCATGAGAAGTCAAACTGGTGCTAACTTGGATAGAAATGCAGGATCTTCTCCTAATGATCTATCTGAAGAGCCCAGGTGTGCAAATCTATCGGAAAGAGGCTCTTTTCCTCACGTAGTCAAAATCGTAGCTACTGTGCTACATAATTTGGGTGATCGACCAACGCTTGCACACGCCTCTGAAGAAATGGAAACACCTTTCCGATTATGTGGACCAGTGAATAAGGAGCAACAAAGCCGCCCGTGAAATAAAACGCTCTCCAACCTAAAGCAGTGGTTCGGGCAATTCTGTCTACCATCGTGGGTCAGCAAATCACTAATTTATTTCCAATATCTACTGGCATAAGCACATAAATTAGATTGGTGGTCCCAATCTATTTTAGCTTATAGTACTTTGGAATGCTGCTAAATGTTTAGCGTATTGCGCGTGAAATAGTGATTTTACTGCTGACATTGGGACTTTTACAATATAGGACACCACACTCGCGGTCAGTCCTCTTTCTTTTGCTGTGAGGGGGCGGTCTTTGCCTCTCCTCCCTTTCTACATACACATTTGTGTTGCACTTTTCACCCGTGCAGTGGACGGGCCAGCTGGTGTACTGTTAGCACACCGAACGGATGTGGGTGGAGGGCCAATTTGTCACTCCAGGGGTTATCTTCTTTTGGTGGCCCCGCCAGGTACGCAGTTTCCTCCTGGGTGGGATGAGGCCCTTCCTAAGGATAGTGTACCGGGGGGCAGCTGCTGAGCATGGTGGAAGCTAATACACTCGCGTTGCCTTTATTGTTGTTAAACACCTACGCCTGTACTGTTGGCGAGAAGTCCGGATAGAAGTGGACGGTGTCGCCGTCATACTGTAGCTCGCCCTTTTCTCTCGCCAGTCGTAAAACATTGTCTCAGTCTTTATAATTAATTAATTTAGCTATGATGGGGCGTGGTGGGGCTTCCGGGGACGGCCTCGTTGCTGGGATCCTATGGGCTCTTTCCACCACGAACAGACGAGAGAGGGCTCCAACTCCGAAGATTTCTGTGCACATCGCCAATACGTGGTTTTCCATTTTATTTTGCATTTGTTGTTCTCTGACACAGATGATTCTGAAATTCTTGCTCCAAGACCGTCCCTCTAGGTCTTCATTTCGTGCGTTTGCTATTTTCATTTGGGATTCTAGCGTGGAGACTCTGGTGACTAGGGCCGCAGTACTGTCGTCAAGGTCGGGCACACGTTGCTTCACTGTGTCGAGCCACTCAGCATGGGTGTCCAGTCGGTGTTGTAACTGGTCCACCTTGGAGGAGAGGCTATCGATTTTGTTATCCAGGCCTCCGATTCCTGCTTTCAATTCTAGGAGAATTTCTCGGATATCGAAAGGTTTGGAAGGGTCAGCTTCCTGAGGTGGTGTGACAGTTGGAGGTTCCGGTTCGCAGCCGCGCTGTGATGGTTTTGACAAGGGACCAGCGTCAAAGTTCAGCTTTGTTTGAGATTTATCGGATTTTCCCATGATTCTTGTGTCTTTATGGACATTCTCATTCTACTAGTAACTGTGAGGCAAGGGGTATTGTTCTGCTCTGAGGTTGCTTATGTTTAAGCCGACGAGGGATCGACATGGTTGTGTTCTGCAGTTGGGCAGAGGCAGGCTATTTATCGACTTTGCTGCAGGGGTTGAGCATTTTACAGCTGTATGGCTGAAGCGTATTTGGGGTGGTGTATTTCTGGGAAAGCTGGTGTGGCTGTGACAGTGTGCAGGATGATGTTCTAGTAAGCCGCTTTTGTTGTGATAGTTGTCGACTGATCAGAGGTTTGCTTGCGTAGCCTGCAGCACGGGCAAAGGGTCCGCAGTGGGAGCGGGGTTGGACCGATTGCTGTGATTCCTCGCCGTTCTGTTCTGCCAGGAGTATGGGACTTTACCTTGGCGTTTCCACATTGCCTGTCTTCACTGCTTTTCCAGGCTTACTGGCGGACCTGTGGAGGCCTAGTGGTCTATATAAACGTTAAGACCCCTTGTATGTAGTTAGAGTGTGAAAGGATCTGTGTTGATCAAAGGCGTGCAGTCTCAGTGGTGTGAGGCCTCTTGGTACTAGGCCGGGTGAACCATCCCCCCCTTGTCGTTCGCCTTGGCCGCCGTGCTTCTCGCACAAAGTTTTGCCTGTGAGGTTGCTGGCGACTGTTTCAGTTGAGGCAGGGCCGAATCCAAAATGGCGGCCGGCAGGCGTTATTGATTTTTTATTAAAATTGCGCTGGTATGCGATCAAAAGGCATGGGGGTGACTTGTGGGGGTAGCTGCGCTCTGTGGGCTTTCACCTCGTAATACGGCTCCTGTCGTCGGCTGGTCGTGCGTGTCTCCCAATTGCACAGATCAGAGCCTCTGTGGGGTCTGTTGAGCCACTCTGTTCCACTTTCCTCGCTTCGGCGCCACCGACCACACTTCTGTGTGTCTTGTCACTGTTCCAGTCGGTCTGCGGGATCCCGCTTCTGAGTTTCTGTGGCGGTTGCCTATCTCGCCGCCTTTGCTGTTGTTGGAACCCTCCAGCGATTGTTGTTGCCATCAGGGTTAGGCTGCGCGGGTGTGGGCGGCCCAGGAGGTGTTGGAGCTGCAGTGATCTGTGCCTTCCCGACTGCCCTTGATTCGGGGTGCAGCAGGGGCAGGCAGCAACGGCTGTATTTTCGCCAGGGAAGCGGGGGAGGCTGTCTAGCTTGCCGGGTATGTTCTTCCAAGGGGGCGCAGGGCGCCAGTGAAGCGTATGCCCCAGTTGTCTGTTGGCGCTCGCAGGGTCACTGCTGAAGAGGCTGGCCGCTCGATTGCCGCTTCAGCCGATCTCCGGGGGGGGCTCCCACCTGGTGCCGGTCTTTTCTGTGGTCTCCCTGCGTTGGGTGTGACCGAGAACGGTGCCGCATGCCGCCAGCCGCAGGGAGGTGCCTGGGGTAAAAGAGACCCCAGGCCAGTTGCCACCATGGTGTCGGGCTCCACTCGCCCCTCCTGTTGGGTTGTGGGAGATCGGGTGATTGCGGGCGTGTCGGGCTGCGCTTCAGTCCGTGGGGGGCTCGATTCACCACAAATTTCAGCTTCTTCGTTTAAGATACTTATTGGCACTGCATGCGGGTGCTGGATCGGGTTGGATTGCCACCGGTGTATAGAGATTAGTCAGGATTAATTACGGCCGCATCGGAGCTCACCAAGGAGCGGCCATCTTGATTGGCTCTCTAGCACCCTCTAACACTCAGGATAATAACAATGCTATTAGCCAAGTGAATGCAGTGCCTGAACCAGTGTGGGTTAAGTTTTTTTTAAAAGCTATACACACCAAGGATGGTCGATGTGGTTTGTCAGATCATGAGGGGGGGGACTAACAGTGGCTTATGCCAGTTGAAGTTGGAGAGGTCTTTAAAATCATACAGAGTTGTAAAATATCGAGGGCTCCGGGCCTGAATGTGTTAAATAACAGCACACTAAAAGCAGACCCAGTGAAGTGCACCAATGCTTTGATTGTTTTATTTAAGAGCATTGTTGCCCTAAGCATTTCCCCAAAATCCTGGGAGGATGCCCCTGTCGTCCCTATTTTTAAGAGAGGCGCGCAAAATCCTGGGAGGATGCCCATGTCGTCCCTATTTTTAAGAGAGGCGCAAGGATAGAACTGATAAATTACTGTCCAATCTCTTTAATTGATGTGGGCAGAAAGATCTTTGCGTCCCTCTAATTGCAACATCTTGTGGCTTGGGCCTGCTCTGTTCATAGACTACAAAAAAACAGACAGCATTCAGAAAGGGCCCCTTAACCAATATTAACGGTTTAGCGCCGAGAGCAATTCAGAAACCGGCGTGGGCAGACCCGTCTCGTAGTACATATTTGGCCTTAATAGATCTGTCAGCGGCTTTTGACAGAGTCGACCATAGAAGACTTCGGTGGCAACTCAATGCATGGGGAATACCGAACGGTCTATTGAATCTTATAATGAGGTTTCATGCAAAGACAGGTATTAGGGTGAGATTGAACAATGAGGGACTTTTATCTAGAAGAATAGAACCAAATTCAGGTTTAAAATAGGGGTGCGTTTTGGTGCCCTGTCTTTTCAATTTTTATGTTTCTGATATTAATGATTCTCTGCCCCCCGCTGCAATTATTCCTCCAAACTGGGCAATTTTAACATTTCTTGGCTGGCTAACGCTGACGATTTCCTGCTCTTTGACAATTCTGGGTGGGTTTACAACAGCTCTTAAACGCATTTTCTCTTTACGCAAATGAAAACGGACTACTGATTATCCCATCCAAGACTAAGATTCTGGCATTGTCAAAGGGCAGGAAACGCGGCTCACGGTCATGGTCATTCGAAAATACAATGTTAAAACCTTCATTGAGTATGACCTATCTGGGCTTCCACATTTCTGCACAGCCAATGTGTTATATCCGCCAGCAGGTACTGGTCCAAAGGGTGAAGGCTCTATCCATGCAAATGGTAAAGGTTGACCGGAAATATGGCCGTTTTTCATTCAAACCTGTAATACATTTTTTTGAGGGGAAAGTAGTTCCCAAATTACTTTATGGAATGGAACTTTACTCGGACACTACCGTAAAATGGTTGGATTCACTAAAAGGATCAATGTGGCATTGACTCTTAAAAATACCAAGCGCTCTAGCAACCGCCGCCATAAGACCCAAACTAGGTCTTCTATTCCTTCACTCCTGTGCCCAATGGAGACTGGTAGCACTTTCTCGTAGTTGAATCCCTCCAATCCCTGATACTCTTTATGAAGAGATTACATTTTGCATTGAGTATGTCTGCCCGAATGGAGAGGCAACACATTTTGTTCATCATACAAGATCGACTTGTGAAGTAATACTAGGCGATTTGAACATGGATTCAGAAGCTCTGTTATGTAATCCAGATAGGGTCAACAATACCCTCTATGACAGAGATTGGACGAATGCCACTGATGGTTTTCATGGACATTTGTCTATGAACCATCTTGCTCATGAGCCTAAAGAAAGAGGGACAATCTCGGTTTACCTATTGCAGTTTCCAAACCAATATTATTGGTCTATCCTTATGAGACTGCAGTGGAATGCATTGTTCACCAAGGAGGTCCTCCTGAGAAGAGGAATGATAACAGCAAAGGAGGACTACAGTAGATTCTGTTTGAATGAAGAATCAATAGATACAACAAAACATTTGGCAGTGTATTGCAGTGCACCTAATAATCAGAGACCGATCTTCTTGGTGAAACGGCTTAATGACATTGCCTGGTGCAATGATAAAAACTTAAGATGTTTGTGCATTGATGTTTGTGCATTGAAACAATCGCAGACGGGCTGGCGTTGTCAGCTTTTATAAAATCAATTGAGGTGAATATTTTAACTTGACATTTTGTACCCTGCTTTTCGTAGGAATTTTAGTCGGTTTGTGTTTGAATTTCTATCAAAAACTTTTTTACAAGGTAGGATTCCTTTTTGAGTATGATGATTTTAGGTTTTCATTTATTAATGGACGGTGTGTTTTTTGTAGTTGATTGTTGCAAAAGTCTTTATTTGTATAATGTTTCTATTTTTCTTTTTTGTGATTATATGGCTGTAAACGTTTTTTTAAACCAAATACAATAATAAAAATAAAAAATAAAAGATTTATACGAATCCAGGTCTTAGTTATGTAGAGTAGATCTATTTAGTCCTTCAAGAGGATGTGAAAAATATAACAGGTGTGTGTTTGGCGATTGATCGAGTGTTGATCAGAAGGCATCTGGTGAAAGCCATTTCATTGTGGTTCTTGGCAGAGTCTGGAGTGTGGGTGGGCCTTATGTTGTTCACAGTGGCTTCCCAAGCCTCCTGGTTAAGGCTTTGATTTTTTAACAGGATGGGTAGTTTCTTCTTGTGGTCGGGTCCATCTTGCTGGCATCCTCCAGTATTGGTTAATGCTGTTCCTAGTTGTCTCGAGACAAAAGGAGTAGTAACCAGAGGCTCTTGTGGTTGTGACCACCGTTGCTGAGAGGAGATTGTGACTTGTTACTCTGCACACTATTTCTTTCTGGAATTTGGTGGGCTGGTCAAAATAGCTTGTCTCGGGTGGGTATTTCAAGCGATATCTAGATATATAATTTGTTAGAGGTCTCTGAAGGTGTGGCACTGGGTTCCCTCCAGGGCATATGGTGGCTTGATCTCTGGGAGCTACAAACGCGGCTTCCATTATTTGCTTTTGCTGTTATGTATGGTTCCTTGGCATGTTTCAGCATGCCTTCGTGAAAAGCAGAGGATTTGGCTGAAGCTAAAGGGGTTGGAAAGAGGATATATGAGGGGGTGCGGGTGGTTAATACTTACCTTTGTAGTCGTTTGTCAGACTGAGCTGCGAGCAGAATCTTGAAGCACCCTGTTTTTTGACAAACCAAAACTAGTCTATCTATGCATTGAGATTGCCAAGCAACAAGATAAAAAAAAAGGTCCAGCTGTACAATTAAATTACTTTGGTCTCAGACATCTAGATATTGGTTTATGTTGCAATTTTACTTTACCTGTCAGCAAAATATGCTATCAATGCTGGTCATGCCATATATTTTGCATTTCTGTATGTAGCCGTTATCAGTCTGGGTATGCTGTCAGGTGGCATGGAGAAGAATAGAATAGTAGCAATACAAATGGGGTCTACAGCAGAAAGAGGAGTAGCTCTATTTATGGGGCAAGCTTTAAGAGCAGCAGAGTGAAGCAAGCTGGCTGTGGGATCAAGTTATCAGGCAACAGACATGTTAAATAAACTATGGTTATATGTGATTTTATCGAGGGTAAAATCAGAGTGGTAAATTTCAACGAAGCCAAAATACCGAAAAAAGACTTTTTTTATGTGGGGGCTCTTCACCCAGGCCCCCCGTTTTTCTAACCCTTTAACCCCATACCAACCCATTTAAACCCTTACCCCACTAAATATATATATATATATATATATTGTAATTCATATTTTTGGTATTGCTCAGTATTATGGTTCTGGTTTTGTTTTCGGTAAAATGACTGGATACCCGATCTATGTATAGAGATTTTAATGTAGTAAGGCACATCCAAACTAGCTATGCAAAGGCCTAAGTAGGTGGCAGCAGCATAGATTTGCATCACAATGTGTGGTTAGGAACCGCATTATCAGGGCGATTGGACAAACAGTGTACACATTGCACTGGTCTTGTCTAGAAGTCAATACAGCTCACAGTACACAACATACAAGGCGCTTCACCGAGTCCACGCGAATGCAGAAGCCCAGCAGAAGCAACGCAACGCCCTCCGTCTATGCTACTTAAAAATGCAGAACCTGGTATAACTGCAGCAAGACTGTACATAAAGGGAATGGTCTCCGTCAGGGCTGCTGAAGTGCACCGAATACATGCAGCAAGGCAATAGAAGAAGAGCTCGGAGCTCAGTCTGGGATTCGAAAAGCGGTGGATTCGTCTATGTCACTGAAATGCAGAGCACTGCAGGGCAAGTCAGGCCAAGTCATGCCGGCAGGGGAGTCACATGCAGAACACAGTACAAGTAATACGGAGAGGTGTCTTTGGTACACCTGGACGTACACCTCAGCATGAGCCAAGCAATGGGGTCTGCCTGGTACAATGCAGTGGACCTGTGTCCGAAAGACTCTAGATTAAGCAGTGCAGTTAGCTTATTTATTTATTTATTGTTCACTTATTTAAAAGAGGTGTGAGCTAGGTCTATGGTACCAAGATTCAGAGCAATGCAAATGGTTCTGCCTGGTGACCCAGAAGTAGGGCGGGGTCTACTATGCGATGAGCTGTGCTTGGAGCCCCAAAGGTCGAGCGCAGTTTAGGTGATGCAACGAGCCCCGTCTGGGGAGCTAAAAGCAGTGCGCAGGCTGTGCAATACAGTGCGTCTTTCTGGCACACTTGTGTAGAAGGAAAAGAGCCTAGGCGAGCCGAGGGACATCTAGCGTTAGCACAGTATAGGCAGTGTAATGCAAAGGACACCAAAAGTGTGCACTGTAGTCTGGGTGACACCTAGATGTATAGAGGTGCATAGTAAAATTTGATGGGTTTTATCTGGGGTAGCTAGATGCAGGCTATAGTATGCTGTTGCCCTGTGTGGTTTACCCTAGAAATGCCCATGTGCAGGCCCCAAAGTGGCAGAATGCTGTACCCTTAATTCTGGTGGCATGCAGATACCGGATATAATATAACACAGGTGGCTATAACCTGTGATGCAGAGCACACCGTGGCGCAAAGGTAATCTTATCCATGTGATGGGTTCTCTGGTGGTGGCAACAGTAGCATCGCTATGGGCGTGCAATGGATTCTCTGGTAGCAGTGCGGCCATAATATGGAAACGTTGGTGTTCTGCTCGTTTCTCTGTCTGCTGGGAGAGAGGGTGGCAGTAGCAAAACGAGACCAGTAAGATAGATAAACAAGCATTGGCAATGCCAACAGTTTCGGCTTTTGTGTCGACATGGGAAAGGCATTTGCCAGGCACTGCGGTAATGGTACTAACTGGCCAATAAAAAAAGCAGCTGTAAAATGGTGCAAGTGCCTGGGCAATGGGCATACAATTGTAGTGCCTGGAAAATGGCTAATGCATATACACGCCGAATCATTTGCCTTTGACAGTGATTTTTTTTTTTTATTGGGACTTCGGTGAAGGACAAGCAAATAAAGTGGCTGAAGGCAGACCTGGTTAAGACATCTTTTACACTAGTAGTACGCTTAAAGCTCCAATTGGGTCATTAGTCAATTGATTGCTAATTCATTGTGATCTTCTTTGGATATATTTATGCTTTTAGTATATGTTGATTTTTCTTAATGCTGTTTTCTACGTTATTGCAGTGTAATCATTAATTAAAAAAAAGTAAAATGAAGTCATTAACTCTCAGAAGACTGCTTTGAAAAAACACTGGCAGGCACTTTGAGCATTGAGATTGATGGCACGGCTTGGTAAGTGTAGCTCAAAGAGATCCCAGCAGAGTGTGTTTTCAGTGGAAAGGGGCAATAAATGGGTGGAAAGGGCCATATGGATCATAATGGCCTTGGGCAGTCAATGGGTGGGTAAATAACCAACTACAGCCATTGTGTGTCCCTCCTCAAATACCATCTCCTCCTAGCTGCACTCCAATGCAATACTTTTGGCTCATAGGTGGCGCTTTAGCCAAAACAAAACATAAGGCCAATGGGGGTTGGGGCGCAGTGGCGCACTCAATGTATGTGTAGCATGCCGAAGTGCAGTTTGGATGTGTGCTACAAAGCAGGTGGCAGTGGGAGCAGAATCTATGCAGTGATGCCGGTGACATGTGTGTGGGAGCAACCAATTGTGGTAAAGGAAGTTGGGGAGGGGAGGAGGAAGGCAAGGGGGCAAACAATGGAGGGTGAAGAGTGTTTGGAGAGGATACTAAGCCCAGTAAGATAGTTAAAGAAACTCGGTTGGCGATGCTAGAGTATTCACCAAATCGGCAGAAGTCCAAAGTGCAGTTATCTTTAACAGAAAATACTCCAAGAAAAACTTTAAAATGAAAACAATTGTACCTTTTTCCTATTGGCCATGAAGTTGGGAAATAGCAACATGTAGCTTACATCGCAACATCGTGGTATAAAGTGTTATAAAAAATAAGTTATTATTTTTCTTTTATTGTAGATATTTAATTTAGCGTGGGCATCACAAAGAGCAGCAGAGCGCGTCAAAAGAGCATTTCATGGAAGCCCAAGCATTTCATAGATATGGTGCTGTCCATGGAATAGGGGGAGTGAACTGCAACCTTTAGCTCTCTTCATGTTTTGGATTACAACTCCCAGTGGTGCTAGCCAGCTTTCTGAACGGTGAGGCATCGTGGGAGTAGTAGTCTGAAACATCTGGACAGGAGCAGATTGCAGATCCCAGACTATGGGTGGAAATGAATGAACCTACCAGCATGCCAAACAAGCATGCTCCTGTCTGCGCTCTTTCTTCTGCTGCTTTGGTTGATCATCCATGGGCTGGCTGCCGATGCGCTGCATGTCATATCAGTGGTCTGTGACACCCACCCTCAAGATATCCCCTCCTCGGAAACTGCGGTTCATAGACACATGCTGGCATTGAGATGTCATTAGTCATGTTAGACCAGCGTGAGAGTAGCCTGGACACAGCTGTATGCCACGGGAAAAAAATAATTATTGTTAAAAAGTAGCTTGTCAGATATAATCAATACGGTAAGGCCCAATATGTCGCCCTCATAATTCCAACGGCGGAAATTCCGATTTTTTTAACACCCCCCTTACACCACATATATATGTGAGGGGGTATGTGATATTATAGTAATATGGGGGATTGCGAGGGTCTCCCCCGCATATATGTGGTGTACAAGGGGTTAAAAAAAAGTCTGCATTTTCGGCCGTCGGGAATTATGGGGGTCGCAGTGATCACATAGATCCATCAATACTGGTAGATATGAGGACCGTTTCGATGAGCTTTTTTGTTAAAACACATTTCGTATGACAAAGGTTTTCCCCTGAAGCCTGAAAGATATTCATGTTACATATTCCGATGTACATGCTATGACGTCACTTGGCGCTCACCTGCTTCAGGACGTCCAATATGAGCTCAATGAACACCTCATTGATGGCCATGGAGATGGTCTGCCGGTCCATGCCTTTGCTGAAGTGCCCATTTCCAATTAGCTCGATGAGCTCCCAGGCAGACAGGCCATTCTGCTTGGAATCCAGGCCAACCTTGTAATCCTCGAAGTAGGCTTGTTGCCAGCCGGCTCCCATGGCTTCCGTCAGCTTCTTCAGTAGGTATTCAATCTGCAGGCAGAGAGAAGGAGAGAGAAAGTGAGAGAGAGAGAGGGCACGGTTTAATCACGCAGCAATCCCTGGTTTTAAGTACACAGGAGGTGTGTTTATGCATGGCACGTTCGGTTCCCGAAGCCCCTAGTTTCATAGACCTCCTACGAAAGTAAAGTGGGTGCCTTGTGTTCGTGTACACGTACCTCTATGCATCTGTAAACGAGCGTGTCTGTGTGGCGTTAACTGTGTTTGCGTGGATGTGTGTGCAGGGCTATTTATGTGAGAGTGTGTCTGTGAATGTATATATCGTTTAAGAATGGGGGCTTTGAGCAGGCTCGTCATCAGGGCGACACATTGTCAGCACATCGACTCTGGCAGCGGCGGATACCACGTGTGTTTGTGGAACTGAAGACTTGCTATGCTGGACACGGTGCGTCCATGTAACCGCTTACAGGCCACACGCTTCTCCGGGAAAGGACGCACAGCCTGAAATCTTTCACTGATTGCAGTTCCCGCTTGTGGCCAAAGGCATCATCCTGAGAAGCACAGCTTCTTTCTTCATTGAGAAAAGTGCACACATGACCCGCATGGGAAACCAAAGAAGCAATCTTCTACTGTCTACTCTACATGTACATTTAATTTATATTAACACAACGTGGTTTCTTTTCTCACAACATTTACCTAAATAGCATAAATAACATCAGATTCCTTGGGTTCAAGAAAGTCCTGGATTCATGGGGAGAGGGTCTGCGGTGCAAAAGTCAGTGGCTCTTCACGCTCTGAACTCCCACAGGTGGACGGAATGTAGATTATGAAATGAAGGTTTTTCTCTAGAAATACTATCTTCATGTGTATTTTCCCCACGTGCGAGGTCGCTTTACCTAGTCTCAACTCAATCCATGGGAACTGGATCAGCCAGGATTGTTTTACTAAGTACATTCTACACAGCAGCAGCATGCAAATAACATCTCTCTCTTCTCTTCAGACAAACTTCTTTTGTGGCAATGTTTTCTGCTGCATGGATTATGCACCAAATAAGGAACACCTTGGGCACCAAGCACCGTTGCTGGTTTGGGGTAAAACCATCCTGTTTTCAAAATTAAAATATTTTACGGAGAATGGTGCCCTCCTCCCACAAAACGTTTATATACCTTGCATGGTGGATTACAGCAACTCTGACTTTTCAAAAATGAAAATTCATCATCATGCTTTTTCATTTGCAAGACATTTTCTTGGCATATTTGCGTTAATTTGGTCATACATTCAAATTAAATGCAAATAAAGGGAAATTGTATATTAAAACACCTAGTGGATCTTTGTGCAAACAATGGTAAGTGCATGGAGAGGAACCCTAACATTAGTACGTGTCTGCTGTTGTGTCCTGGCTTGCAATTGCAAACATTTACAAAACTGAGTTTAAAAGTGAGAGTCAAACCAGGCGAAAAGGCCTTGCACCTTCCTTTTTTACAAAAATGTAAATGCTGCCCGCAGTGTATGCTTTGCAGACAGCACACGGAATCTGCATGTTTTTATCAGGTGGCAGGACTCCACTCCATGGGTTTAACCCATAGTGAACATTTTAAAGATATAATAAGTGGCTATAGTAGGGGCACGGTCACCACCCTATAATTATGGTGAAACCTGTTACAGTAGCAAAATAAAAGAATGGTGTGAAATAAAGAGGAACAACCCCCTTGGAATTCAGTGAAAAAAACATTAGTTGAGGTGATGTTAAGGTACCATTTAAACGCAACAAAACCCCTGCTATTCAGTTGGTGTTGGAAGCTATGCCATCTTAACCCTGAGCCATGCCATTATGCAATCCATGAGCCCAATGATGTCATCAATGATGTCATCAATGACATAACTGAAACCAAAGCACGCTGATGACATCTCAAATCGCATGACTTATGACATTACTAGAAAGTAAATATTGGTATAAAAGATTTGGGCTCCACACTCCTGAAGACTCCATTCCCACTCCTAACCCCCCCTAACCCATGCCAGTTCCTCTGCCAGCTCGGCTCTTGTCCTGTGTCCTATGTGTACAGTGCTCAGTTGATGCCAAGTTAGATTGTTACGTTATGCATACATTACTTTTGAGAATAATTCTATAGCTCGATTAGTGTGTGCTAACAAAGGAGAAACATACCATTGTAGTGTGTCAAACCATTCAAAAGATTCCTCAATTTTCCTATACAATCACATTTTTTAGCACACAAATGCATCATCTTCCTCTTCCATTGTAACCTATTGTACCGCTAAACATGTAACTATAGTTCCTCACGATTGACCTTTAATGTTTAATGTTTATTTTACAAAAACATCTCCATATTGCAATGTAAGGGCTGCATTCTCCGTGGAGGAACAGAGTTAGTTGTGATATAAAACAAATGGTTTCAGTGAACTGTTCCATCTCTTTTACAGCCCTTCCCTTCTCTAGACTGCTGCAAATTGAAAGTCATAGTTACATTACGAACATCTGTTCATTTCATTACCATGCTTTGGTGTGGACTTTTCAACATATAACTCTTTCAGTTAGACTACCATTTGACATATCCTAAAGTCACTACTTTTCAAATGGCTTGAGTTTTCAACTTAGTAGAAATGGCTTTCATGCAAAATGCATCAATTTATGGACAGAAAGATTCCAATCAAATTGGAATTTCTTTGACTGTTAGAATCTAAGGGCTAAACAGTATCATTAATTAGAAATATGAGGAGATAAATTAAGACCAAAAAAGCACTTGAGTCCCTCTACTTTTAATGTGTAACATTATTTTGTATTTAAACATTTTCTCTCACTTTCAGTTGTATTTTGTGCTACCAGCGATGTCACTGATCATTTTATAAGTGATGGCATCAATGATGTCATCAATTTAATCTAGTTTCCAGTGATGTCATCAATGAGGATATAAGTAATGCCATTTCTGATGTCATCAGGGAGCTCCAGTTTCCAGTGATGTTAGTAATGATGGCGTAAGTGACGTCCTATGTGATGTCATCCATGTGCTCATGAACTGAACAATGGGGGGGATCAGAGTTAAGGTGCTGTAGCTTCCAACACCTGCTCAATGTGAGGGGGTTTTGTTACGTTACACTCGCAGCTGGAAGTCACTTCCACTAAGGGTATTTTCACAGAATGTCAACGATGTTGTTGCGTTGAAGTGATTCACCTTAACTGTCTTTTAACAAACGTTTATTTCACTGAATATATAGAATATCTACAAAGTTATGGGGGGTTTAAAAGACTAGAAACAACAATTTCCACCTAAAATGTGAAATCAGAATTGGCCATTTCAGACAAATTACTCACACCACAGTGCCGCCAAGTAGACATCACTTGAAGTTCCCCTCCAGTTCTGAGGCAAATGGGCAACACATTGTGGGATGCAAATTAGCTCAAATGCCAAGCCTTTGCTCCAGGGAAAGGTCTCTCTCTATAGGTCAGCGCTATTCCAACCCAAGACATTGCTAAAACCCAGTGATGGCCACATTGGTAAGATGCAAAAATGAGAAATGCATGTAGGGTCAAATACACAATCCACATTAAAATATGCCTTTTCTTCCCTATTCACCCTGAAATAAGTGCTCAGAATGTGTGCTTCCTTCCATATATTATTGAGTGAGATTAGACATTATTAAGCATAGAGTATTTCAGGCATATGATCACTCTTCCATATTAACTGTTCTCACTGCCTCATTAATTTATCAACCTGCATCAATCACTTTTGAGCCTGCCTCATCCGTTGTCTTCATCTAGTACTCACTGTCTCAACCTACATTCGCAGCTCAATACCCCATTCACTGCTCAGCTTGCCTCATTCGCTGCTCTGACCACCACCTTCACTGCGCAGCTTGCCTCCACCACTACTGCCATTTCTTCATTCCCCACTCAATCGCACATTCACATGCCCCCCTGCTGTGTTCACTTCATACTGCCTCATTCACTGGTGACCCCACATCATTCCCCGGTCATTGATCATGAACAGACCAATCTTTCCCACTTACAGGCCATTCTACCTGGTGCACTTGTTATCTGCCTCAATCATCGGCCATGTCATCTTTCTTGCTGATCACCTTGGCACCCTCCTTGGCGACTCCACCTTATTGACTGCCACATTCAGCCACTGGCCAGACTGCCTTTTCCCAGGGTCATTAAGCTCCCCTCAAAGATCATGCTTCCCTTACTTACATATAAACCTTGCATGATTCACCGAGCAGCCCCACTCCTCGAACACTCTTCCTGCTTCGTAATGTGGCCATCCTACCTTTCTCAAAATTCACTGGTCACCCTGCCCTTTAGGCTTCCACCACACTTTTCTTACTGGTAGCCCTGCCTCCCTATCTTGATTCATGCTCTCCATGTCACATAGCATGATGATTTTATTGCATGCAGTACGTGATACGTTTGAAAGTTGCCTCTACCAATAAGTCTTAGGGTGAACGAACAAAGTAATTGTGATGGCTTATATGAAATCACCTAACTACCTCAAACAATTGGATTTTTGTACAAGGACAGCCTTTTATAGCATAAATACTGTCTTATAGGTGATTGTTTTGCGACTATTGAGTCAATGCAGTTGTTGCAGGGTTGGAGATTAATGGTTAGGTCCTGTGATGAATCTGGGAAATCCGTCCCTTCTTCTCAGGAGGGACCCACACCCTTTGAGGCTAGGGAGGTGAGCCCGCTCAGAAAAACCCTTGCTAGGGGTATGGAAAAGCAGGATCTCACTGGGAGTGACTCCTCTTTAGGAGACAGGGACTCCCAATCCTATCACAAACTCCCTATAAGAAATACCCTCTCTGCCTATATGGTTGTAGAAGAGACTGATGTTCCATCCGTTGATTGGAATCCAAAACACACTGACATTCCTTCCATATCTTTGGCTGAAGGTAATGCTGGAATCCCCATGAACCCGAATCACATGCAGGGGAATCATTATCAATCTCCCCAATTGCATGCAAGAGGAACTGGGCCAAGGAAATCCCCCGTCCCAAAAAATGGAAGATCCAGCCATAGAACAAAGTTGTACTGCCTTTATTAAAAATTCAATAACGGGGATTGCAGTATGAATAATGCAGCATTCTCCACACACGCTCCCGTCGGTCTTGAGCCTGTCGGCCAGTTTTGTTAATACATGATATCACAAAATTATGTTACATCCTAGAAAACCTAATAAGGGTCAGGATTGGTTAGTAAGGTAAACTATATACACATTCTATAAGGGGTTAACGTGGCAATTGGGCAGAACTTATCTGGTGGCTCCTCCAAGTCCACCTCTAAATGTTGCAAATACAAATGTTACAGGTTAGTGTGAGGTGATTGGACAGTGCAACAAATTGTGAGTTTAACATGGAAGGTAGTTAGGGATTGTCCAAAAAGGGTCTTCTCAACCTTGGAGCTTTGGAAAATTACCAGGCCAAGTGCAACTATTCAAGGTAGTGAGAACGACCCGAAGGTGCTGCATGTTCCCAACAAATTACCATCTCTGATCTCCTAGGCCTTGAGACAGAACATTCGGTTTGAACCTGGTATTACTTTTGTATCGTCCTGCCTTTAGTTAGATGGGAACAGCCACCTCAGTCTGGCTCCAATGAATTGGCCCTGCAGGTTCAGATCACATGTGTAGAGACCACAAAATGGATTTCTCCTGCTTGCAATTATGAGGCTTTTTAGCCTGTATTCCTTGCAGGTGTCCTATCTCTTCTGCTAACTTGAAACTCTCTCTCTCTCTCTCTCTCTCTGTGTCCTTGGCAAGACGGTGCACGGTGGCTGCGCTGGAAGCCCGGTCTGCATGCTTCAGCAGGATCAGCTGGTCAGCTTTTCTCTGTATCCTCAAGTCCTTTCAGCTCTTCCACTCAATCCAATGTACTTGTGGCTCCCATCTTGATTTATATGTTTGCCCATGTTAGTTGCCTTTAGGCGTCAGCAAGCCATTCATATGTATTCTTGTGTGGTTTCCGCATGGCAAAGTTGTACGTGTGTCAGTCCTCTAACTATGTGAGTCATAAGCATGTTCTTCGTGTCTGCCAGCAGGAAATCTAAGTGGCTGCGTGACTTCATGCAGGGATGTCTATGCACTTCATGTCTAACGCATCTATGTCATATGTCAGTTGTGACATCATCAGCCTTCTTCCAGATTCCAGTCAGTCGACTTGTTCCACTGATTGCAGCTATATTTCTTCAGCACTGTCATTAGGATAGGGTCTGAACAGTTGTCCGAGTGAGTAGGTGTTCTCACACCTGCGATATATTGATGATGGGTAGGAGGGGTCCAAGAATAATATACATCTCTCGTTTCTCTGCTGCTGAGATGAAAGCGGGATAGGTGCAATGAGGGCCATGTTTAGGCCTCCCTCTTCAAACCCAGCAGCTGATGAGAAGCAACACGCCCTGTGGAAGTACTGTGGTGAAAATAAAGGAATGACCAATTATGAATGGGGGGCGAGGAATCCTACGCAGAAGCGAGCCTCTGACGTGACAAGGTCCTGGATGGGCAGAGCCACACTACATCACGGAGCTAACAGTGGCATAGAAAGACCAGGAGGTGGAAGAGATATGCCAGTAGGCTAGCATCGGTAAGTGCAATACTTCATATGGGAAGACAGGAGAAAGACCATCTTACCTGGTGTTGTGAATACGCTGCAGCTGTGGTGGGTCTGGGGCCCAAGAACGAACAAATGAACGAACGAACAAACGAACAAACGAACGAACGAACGCAAGAACAAGGAGTGACAGAGGAACAATCCTCTGTTCGCAGTGCGAGAACCGAAGTAAGTGCTGAGACGGGCAGGATAAGGAAGGCAAATGATAACATGTCAGAGATGCCCACCTTCACTCCACTGGAGCCTGAAGGTGGTAAAGATACCAGGGCTGACCAGGGTGGAACAAGGCAAGCTGGACAGAGCAAGGAAGGAGAAAGAAGAGCAAGTGGAATAACACTGAATACAGGTCAGTCAGCCCCCCAGAGAGATAATATCCAAGAGGGCTACGGGAGCCCTAGAAACTCGAGTGTTAGACATTGGCAGATACCAAAGAGACAGCCCCAGCATCTAATTAAGACAGAGGGCCAGAGGGTCTGGAGAGCCCTATTGAGATAGGTGAAACGTTGCAGTGCACAAGTAAAAGGGAACCTGAAGGGTACAATTAGTCAAACAAAGAACAGGAACCAGGGGAACTTGGAGGCTCCCTTTGTATAAAATCAGTAGACAGAAAGCAGAGATATTGGTGGAGATGGGGAAAAGGAATTATCCCTCCCCTTAAAGAGCCTAAGACATTTGATTTGTACAAAGCCTTGAACTTTTTCATTGAGGAACCTAAAGAAAGACACAGGAAGGTTTCTTTGACAAACTGTTAAGAGGAACACTGGAACTGTCACCTGAACTCTGGAAGAAACCCAGAGAGATCCAAGTAGTACTGGTCTGACGAAGCCCAAGCCAAGGAAATACTGCTCTGGCTTAATTGTTATGTTGTTTTCGTAAAGTGGTAGGGCCAGATGGTGGATAGGTTTTTGAACTGAGGACCAAAACCTATTTTGCAAAAAGACAAGCACCTTTAGTTTAGTTTATAGGTAGGGAAATCCCACTTAGCAATAGGAACAGACAGGCAATTCACCCTTAAAGTGAGTCTGATGCCTTCTTCTGGTTCGCCACAGTCCAGATAAATGTGGAAGAATTCTAGATGCTACATTCTGAATTGTCTATTAACTTCTGATTAATGATTGAGAATTTTGGAAGGCCCTGAAGAATTTCAGAAAGGATAAAAGCATTAGCAGTGCTGACCTGGTATGGAAACTGATGTGTTAAACATCCTTCAGTTTCCTCCACTGAATGAATACACTCTGAGCAACATAATTCATTTCTAAAATCAAAAATAAATTGGCATTGCTACCTCTAATGGACTAGCATACTGGCCTATATTGCGTCCGCAAAAACGAGATCCAGTAGCATTTGACAAGAATATGTAAAGTGTGAGGACCCAGCCAAGGGTAGCAGAGCTGGCAATAGCATCAACAGGCGAAAGCAGTTTCAAGGGGCAGCGGGTAGAGATAACCTAAGTTTGGGAGACAAGAAGGGCGAAGAAGAGAGAGGGGGCAACTACTGACCATTATAGAACAGAGGAAGGAGTCATGCCTTAATAGGATGAGTTGGCCAAAGATTTGACTTTAGCACCCAGGAGGAAACTATCTTTCTCCTATGAACCAATCACTGAGCTCTGGGTCATACTGCCCCTAGCCAATGACTGCCCTCTACCTAAGCCCCTCCTCTAGCAGGCATATTCAAATTTTTACCACACGTTCAAGTGTTGAGAGTCCTTGTGCTTCGCTCTTCAAGCTTTTTGCTGCGTTTTTCGCTTTTTGTGAGTTCAACTCTAATTTTCGGTCAATCGAGCCTGTGTGCTTCATTGATCATCCTTCCGACTAACGGGTACCCGTTTTGCAGATTTTCCAGCGCACCTCAAGGGCTGTTTTTGTCGAGTGTTCTTCTTGGAGGCTTCCAGAAGATTCTTCGGGTCTACACCGCGTGGATCATGACGGACGAGAAGGACAGCCCTTCCCTCTTCAAGCTGTGCTCCAACTGCAGTTTGCGGAATGTATACATGGATGACAAAAAATTCCCAGTGTCTGTATTGCCTGCACCCGACGCATACGGAGGAAGATTGAAACTGAATCGGACACAGCAACGATGGCGGGATGGGGCTCTCTCGTCGCCTCCGCCCAGAGCCTCTCCTCCGGATGAGATAGGATCTTTCCATGCAATGATCGCCTGAGCTTCGGAGCTTTTCCAGCTCACGCTGGAAGGAAAGAAGGAAGGCTTCTTATATCAGCGCCGGGAGGCAAAGAGGAAGACCATCCTTTCGGTCCCACTCCTGGACAATGTTTGGGATGAAGGGCTGGCTCTGATGACTTGCCTATTAGCCTCATTGACCCTTGATTCTCTGTTTGCCTATGGGGCTTGTAATTCTTATATCCCATGTAATGTTTATATCCCATACAATCGTAGGGAATCCTATGTAGTGGCTTGAGTCCTTGTTTCACGTCCAACGTCCAACTCATGACAATTGCTAACTTGCCACTTCAATCCTCCTTATTACTATTCCTCAACGAGATTGCTCTCTAATTGCTTACTTTCCTAATATCTACCCTAGATTGCAACTGGTGACAGGGACCCGTTCCCCTGTAGCCGTAGACGTACTGTCCCATACCAAGATGGTGACTGAGCTACGTGGCACCAGCACGCACGTACGCCGGTGCCATGACGACCACAAACAGTGAGGGATCGGGCCGCGCGTCTCCCAGACTCCCCTTCCCTCACTGTACTTCTGAGGTAAGCAATTGCTAATATTCATGATACCCTTCCTGAGACGATGATCTGACCCGCGACACACACAGGTCAGACACACAACAGTTTATTTAAACGCACGCAGATTTGGAAGCAAGAAAAGGCAACAGTTGCCTAGTTGGCACACGCGCTAGCCGCGGTACAGCTCAACAAACATACGGCGACCTTTCATTTTCATTCATCTTAATTCATGTTTATCAATTTTTTGCATACGTGGCACCCCATGAGAACACTGTCGTTGCACACATTTAAACATTATGTTTACCTTACCTAATTGCCAAATTGATACCCAGACTATTTTTATGCAGCCTTGCCCACGTGTTGGAATAGATATAGAGTATTAGGGGTTTGAGTTTGTATGTTAGCCCATGCGCATTACAAGTATGCAAAAAAGTTGCATACAATTTTATATCAATAATTTACAAAAGGACACTAGCTAGTGATAACAGACTGGTTAGTTTTAATATAACTTTTTCAGAGTATTTTCTTCCGTGATTTACAACAGTTGTGTAAAAGAAGTTTGTGCCAACATAACTCCGCTAGGAGGCACGTATGTTTGTTTTGCCCTTTCTTGGGCTTTTTTAAGGCACTAGCACACTCGTTTAGTACATTCTGTGGTTATCATAAGTATAGTGCAGTATATACGTAATGTCAAAATATGCAGTCAGAATTCATAAGGACTTGTTCCATAGTCATGTATTAATGAAGATTCTTATTGAACAAATTTCTGTGGTTCTGAAGAGTAAAAATAGGAAAAGGGAAGGAGATTCGGGTTAGTCTATTTCAAATTGGGGTGTGGAAGGTCAGTTTGCTCTAAGGTATGGCACTACTTACCTTTATAGTTTCAGTAAGTTGTTCACAATAGCATGGTTTTTCTTTAAAGTTGAACATTCTGCATCATCTTGGAGTCCATGTTCCTGGCTATGCCAATTTATGAACAGTTGTTCTTGGTTCTGATAGTTGGTAGCATCTATATCATTCCTTAATGGTGGGAAATAAGTAATCTATTGTGAGTGTAAGCCCTATACTGCTACAATATGAATTAATCTCTTATGTCATGACATTACTTTTTATTCGGTTATTCCATATTCTAAACATTCTGAATCCTATGCTTCCAGGGCATCCGGTATCCAATGTTTTACAATCTGTCCAGTTTGTGCTCTCTGTGCATGGCACATATTGTGATCCCATTATGTGCCGTCCCCTCCAGTCAAGCGGCCAATGGTCGTGGATCTTCTCGCCAGGGAATGAGGTGCAATTCTGCATCAGGACCCAGGATCGCTGAACCTTAAGGCCTGGCTCCTGCAGCGTTAGAATTCGGTGGCTACGATCTTTCGGCAGACTGCAAAGACATTCTCGCCAAGGCCAGAGCGTCATCTACCTTGAAATGCTCCAGACACAAATGGAAGCGCTTTACTAGTTGGTTCCGTGCACAGAAGATTAACCCTCTGAGGGTCACGGCCCCTCAGGTATTGCCATATCTACTGTCATTGGCTAAATCAGAGCTGGCTCACGCCTCCAACAAGATTCATCTGGTGGCTATCTGCCGCTACACCAGATCTCCGGGATGGTCTTCCCCGTGGTTGCACCCTCTGGTCAAGGAGTTCATCAAGGGGCTGTTCCGCTAGTTCCCGCCGGTGAAGGCTCCAGCCCCGGAGTGGGAGCTCAATATGGTGCTGACCATTCGAACCTATGCATTCAGCTCTGCTCAAGTTTCTCTTGTGGAAGACAGCTTTCCACGTGGCCATCAACTATGCAAGATGAGTAGGTGAGATCCAGGCCCTGTCACGCAAGCAGCCTTACTTGACTTTTCACGAGACGAGGGTGGTGCTGCGGACGCACTCCGCCTTCATGCCCAAGGTGCCGTCAGAATTTCACCTCAATGAGCCCTTGGTGTTACGTTTTTTCCGACGCCTTTGTCCCCGGGCTGAAAGGACTTTGCACTCGCTGGATGTGGCTAGAGCGCTGAAGTTTTATGTGGCCCGCACAAAGTGTTTCCAGGAAAACTTCTCAACTTTCTGTGAACTTTGGTCCTGTGAACCATGGGAAGGCCCATTACAAGGCTTCCATTTCCAGTTGGCTCTCTGGCTGTATCACCCACTGTCACCGGTTGGCAAACTGACCACTGCCTGGCCGTCCGAGACCCCATTCTCCCAGAGCAGTCACTGCTACAACAGCGTTCCTGTCTGGTGTGCCCCTGCTGGACATCTGCTCCGTGGAGGTCGATGCGCACCTTCACGAGATTCTACTGCATCGATAGGGATTCCAGGGAGGAGTCCAGAGTGGGCCAAGCAGTGCTGCGCAACCTGTAAACTTGAAGGTGAGCCTGGTGAGGTGGTAAGAGATTGCTTCTGTTGAGCCTTGCCACATCCCTTTACCACCTTATCCACCACACTGAATCTGTTGATTGTCTTCACAACCATCAGAGCTGCCAGAGGCACAGAAACTGCACTCCTGAACACCCATGAAGACTTGCTCTCTAATCTTGATTCCAGCTCTCCTTCCGTTCTCATCCTTCTTGACATTTCCTCTGACATTTCCTCTGCCTTTGATACATCAATCATGCCACTCAGATAGATCGGCTCTGTGATACCCTTGGCATCACAAACCTGGCTCTGGACTGGTTGACCTCCTTCCTCTTTGACCAACCACCCAGGTTCAACTGGGCCCTTTTCTCACCCCTATCTCACTCTCCACCTGTGGTGTCCCTCTGGGCTCTACACTCTGACCTTGGTAGGAAGATCCTTCTGGAAAAGAAGAGATTCAGAATCATCTGGAGAGACAGTAGCAAGGCTGGAGGAAAGGGGAACATGAGACCAGGAGGGAAAATGGAGAGGAAAGGTATGGACATCTGTGGTAAAAGGCAAGAGGAAAGCCAGGAGTGGAATGATAGGTACGAAACCAGGGGAGGCAGGAGAAAAACAGGCACCCCTACTAGAGAGATAGATCAGGGAGGTTCTGACAGACGTGGTTGGTCCAGGGCAGAACTTCAAATCAGTAGGAGGAGGTTTGAGAGAGTGCAATGCCTCCAAGGATCAGATGTATTATGACAGGAGTGGTAAGAAAGAGCAAGTAACATGGAACATGCCCTAGAGCAGGGAGGAGGTCAGCGAGCAGGGAACACCTCAAGCCAGACCCTGGGAGAGAGAACTAGGGTTGAAGAGGTTCAATGTATTGGTCCCAGAGGACTCAAACTCTGTACTCAACCGGGCCACCTATGTCGCTTTGTAAGGGACTCTTTACTTTAACTTTTTATTTATACAGGGCGGAGCAATGCTCTTTTGATGACAAAAGTGCGTACAATATATACAAAAATTCAGATTTGATAGGAAGTAGTGAGTTTCTTACAATGGGGTGAGTTTGAGTGACATTCTGTTGTTGGGGTGTGAAGGGTAAATGGAGCATATGTTTAAGAAACAAGGCTATAAATTCTCTGTATTCCATATCTACCCTTCCCCTTTTGACAAATAATAGAGGGTTTCCCTAATCTAGGATGTGAAATCTAAATACGCAAGAGGACTTTAGGATGAAATCTGACAAAACAAAGTTATCTTTTTTTATTTCCTCACAGGCACCCCTTTTGTTTGACGTTATGCAATACTCTCATCCTTTTGAACCCACATTATCCCTTGTGTGTACTATAAATATCTTGAGTTCAGAACTGATACTTATGTTGTGTTGTATTCCATACTCAGCAGACTCTGTGACAGTACCCACTATATCATATAATTGGGGTGCCACGGCTTACATTGCATTCAGAAGAAAGGACCCCCACCCTGCCCTCTCCTTTCTCTGTGTTTCCGTTCACATTCACCAACCACACAGCCTATCCTTTACTTAGCCGCTCATGGTCTCCTGGTTCGGGGGTCACAGTATTGCTATGCTGTTTGTTTAGTCAGAGAAGCCAAGTGCATTCCCTGACAAAAAAGGGTTCTGCGCTTCAAGGGGTTAATTAAATCAATCTGGAATCCATCACACCAACTATCCTATGTCTTCTATCCCAGTTGCTCTTTTTGCCCTGGTTTCTCCACCTCTACACCCCTTCCTTTGTACACCTCCGCGCACACTACATCTGGAAATCGCTTTCGGGGACACAATATGACACTTTCCGAACAAGCCTAGGTGCTGTGAGACATACCATGACAATTCATGGTTTGTACACATTCTGAATTCTGTACCTTCCAATTGGCAAAATATTTTTAGAACCATATAACAACTATATTTATTGCAATAAATCTCAAGTCGCAATGGGCAGAACGTTCTTCCAATAAACCTCAAATAGCTGAGGATATACAAAATACACAATTGTCCTGCTCGAATCATGTCTGTGAGCCTTCACAAGGGATACATTACTCACCATCTGGCCCGACTCACTCTGCAGGGCACACACTCGATGTCTTGCTCTCCTCTGACCTCCCCCTCTCCATCCCTCTGACCACTCCTCTCTCCTGGAGTGATCACTCCCTCCTCTCATCTCTCCCTCTCTTCCCCCAAGCCAAGCCTACCCCAACACTGCCACCTACCTTCTTGGACATCCGGCCCATGAAGCGTGTGTCAGTTGAGGCTTTTGCCGCCACTTTCTCTCCCCCCCCTCCACCTTTGGCTGTCTCACATCCTGACACAGCCCTGTCTCTGCTCTACTCATCAAGTTCTGATACGCTTGATGCTCTTGCCCCTGTCATGAGGATCTCTTTGAAGTCCAAAGCCAAGTGCAATTCCTGGTATGACTCTGACCTAGCTACACTTAAACGTAAGTGTAGGGCAGCTGAGAGGAAATGGAGGACTTCCTGTTCATCCTCTGACAAACTGGCCTGTCGCCTGCTACAAAGGCAATACTGACTCTCTGTCCTCACCAAGAAGAAAGTCCACATTCAAGCTTGTGTCTCTGCAGCATCTAACAACTCGGCCGAACTCTTTAAAATCTGCAAGGAGCTGGCCAACCCTGCTGCAGTCTCTACCCCTCCTGTTGCCTCCCAGGCTCTTTGCAATGCCCTTGCCTCTCACTTCATTTAAAAAACCCAGGACATCCTGTCCACCCTCTCCGCCCACATCCCTCCTCTCCCCTCTTCATCTGTGCTTGCTGACCCTTGTCGGGGTGATTTCCCGGGGGCCGGCAGAGCCGTCCGCGGACTTCGGGGCTGGGGAGGTCCCAACTCGTCCCTCGTCCCAAAAGGAGTATGACGCACGCACAAGAGCAAAGTAATTACTGCTGTTTATTATAGTAATGGCAGGGATTGTTCTCGCTCTCACTGTTCATGGGGCTCACAGGCCCTTTTTACCGTAGTATGACGCGCTACTCGCGTCACCTGGGAAAGTCGTCACAAAACCTAACGCCACTTCGGGTTGGCTCCCCGAGTGGTAGGGTTAGTATAGCTACCTATAGGAGGGAATATTAGTGGATGAGGACGGGTCAGGTGGTACACTTGGGTTGTCCCTAACAATTGCTACAACAAATTAGTTACAAGGGGACAATTGGTGATTGGCTAGCTGAAATGGTGTCAGTGAGGAGCCCCTTGTACCCTGATTGGTTCGCTCATGAGCCCCCATGCCTGGGACCATCGCCGTTCCCAGCTCGCGATGTACCTGGTGCTGGCAACAATGTGCAACTATGTGTTTGTGGTGGACAATGGACAGGTCTTGCTAGTGGCTGATGATCATGCCTTTCCCATCAGTGTAGGTGTTCAACTTGTCGCTTCGTTGTTGCAACCTGTGTCCCAGACGTGCGACCCTGGCGACTTTCTGTCTCATGAGCTTGGCATTTTGTCAGTTTGGCTTGGTCACGTGTGGAGACCGTAGCTGGAGCAAAATTATGAGCATTTGATTTGTATTTCAGCTCTGAGGGGTGCTTGGCGGTGGCAGGTGTAACCTTGGCGCTGGGAGCGCGGCATGTGGGTTGCAACATTGCGGCCTTGGCTGTGGGCTCACGTTGGGGCTCGTTCTGTGCGGTCAGCGCTTTGCTTTTTTGTCTTGGGAGGATTTTCATCTGAGAGGCTCCTTCCTAGGGACTCTTTCTTGCGGCCTACTTGGGCCTAGTTTCTGGGTGGCGGTATATAATCCATAATATGGGTGTCGCAGGACGACAGAGTGTCACAAGCAGCAGTAGATATACAGGATGGCGTCTCTATGGGGATGGATGGCGAGAAAGCATCTGCAAGCGTATACACGAGCTCTTCAGGCATCTTGCATTTCTGCGGTGCTGTAAGAGGCCTATGTGAAAAATAACAACAATGTATGTCCGTGGGTGTGCCAGTCCTCTACGTCATAGTACTGAGTATGTTCTTCGTGTGGGTTGATGTGTGAGTGACCAGTGTGCATGGTGGCACGTGTGTTCTTGTCGGTTGGCTATGTCGTCATGGCATCTCTAATGATGTTGATGTTTTGTGGCTGTTTAGTCGAGCTGGTCCATGTCGCAGGCGACAGCTTGACCAGGGCGTGGTATTGGGCATGCTCCTCGTGTATGTGGGCCGTAGGCACATGATACCTTGTCGTCTGGTAAAGAAGTGAATGGGTCGAACTCTTCTCACGGGGGGGGGGTGCTTAGGCCGTGATCCTCTAGGCCAGGGTCTGGATGAGAATGGGGGGGGTGTTTTCCCATTTTCCCACTTCAGTCCCCCCTCTGGTCTCTCTTTTCTCCGCGTATTCTCCATACCTTTGTTATTCCGGCTAGGTGTCCATACTGGTTCACATGGTCTTCAAATGACCAGTACATGTACACGCATCTACAACCGGGTTTGCAGTAGACCCACTTTCCAACATAGTCCTTCGGGTTCCTTGGGTTCTCTACCTTCACTCATGGTGGGTGCAAGTCTGCTTCTAATATTTACTTGCGCAACCTCTCACGTTCCTTTATTATTATATCTGTGTGTTTGTCGTCTTCAGCTGGCATCGGGGCGTGCTGTCAGCGTTGACGCCCTTATTCATGGTTTGAGCAGAATCACTCTCCTCCTCACCTGAATCCGAGTCCTCCTGCTGTAACTTCTGTAATCTTCCTTCCCATATTCTCCTTTTTTTTATTTGCAGGTGTGGCTTGTCACGGAATGAAGCCACCGTGGAAGTTGAGGACAACAACCCAGGGGCCCCCTTCCGGAACAGCCGGAACAGGGGAAAAAGTCAGTAGGCACAAAAACCCCTTAGTAGAATGTAGATCGATTTTGAATAAACAACCGGAAAAACCGGTCCACTGGAAGCCGCCGTGTATGAAGAGCCAAAGGCGGAGCAAGGAGCGAGGGAAGAACAGAAACAGGAGCAAAACTGGAAGGAGGTAAAGCAAGAAAGTAAGTAAAAGCGAACGCGGAGAGGGATGGCTGGAGGGTCAGGGAAAGGCTGGGAGCAGAGAATACTGGGAAACAGGAGCAGAAAGGGAAACGGACAGAAAGAGTAAGGCCACCGGAGCGGGGAGGAGAAGGTATACAACGCAGAGTACCGTATGTACTGAAGCAGAGAAAACTAAGCAAAGCCTCGCACAGAGGAAAAGACAGAATGTCAAGCCAAGGGTTGCAACGCACTGTCCGCCGGAAGGGGAGGGAAGATAACCCTGCCGGCGGACAGCGTCGGAACCACTAGACCGCTCGACGTGATTCTGGGAATTAGCCAGGACTGCCATGGTTGTTCAAACGCCAGCGGTTCCAGAGACGTCTACCGACTCGGAACATGACAGTATGGCCCCTTCCAATGGCGGGACCCTCCCGGTTTGCCCAGGTGAGCTCTATGGAACATTCGTACAAGCCGGGGTGCGTGTACAAAGGAACTGGGTTCCCAGGAATCTTCAGAAGTGGGGTACCCCTTCCAACTCACCAGGTATTCCAGTCTACCTCTCCGGTACCTAGAATCACGGATTGAGGATACCTCATAATCCACAGGTGAAGGGTCGGGTGTTCTGTGGTTGATGACAGGTCATGGGGGTCTCATTGATGGACCTACTGGACGCAAAAGGGAGGAGTGAAATACAGGGTGGATGCGGGACAGGTATTTGGGTAGTCTTAGACGATAGGCTATGGGGTTAACCTTGGCTGTTATCTCGAATGAGCCAATGAATCTAGGAGACATTTTGGAGGGGTGAACCCATTGTGGAAGATACCTGGTAGAAAGCCAGACCCTAGTGCCCACCCCCCAACTAGGGCACGGTTGTCTGTGTCCATCAGCCTGCAATTTGTGCTTATGTTGGGTATTTTGAAGGCTCTTCCGAGCCATCCGGTGTGCATCCCCGCTGTTGGCCAGAGTAGACTCAATAGTCAGGATGTTGCTTGGGGGTAACATTGTGGGTATTATGCCACAAGGGTGCAGATGGTAAGTACAGAAAAAAGGGCTAATGTTAGTAGAAGAATGAACTGTATTATTATAGGCGAATTCTGCTGTAGGAAGAAGGGCTAACCAGTTGTCCTGAAGGTGGTTGGTGTAGCAGCATAAGTATTGTTCGAGTGATGCGTTGAGTCTCTCTGTCTGACCGTTTGTTTGGGGGTGAAAACCAGAGGAAAGTGCCCTCTCAATCCCTAAACGGCTACAAAACACTTTCCAAAACCTGGAGGTGTATTGGCACCCGCGATCTGTAATGATTTTGTCAGGTAAGCCGTGTAACCGGAATATGTCCCTGATAAAGATTTCCACCATGGTCGATGCGGACGGTGGGCCTATAAGCGGAGAGAAGTGTGCCAGCTTGGTAAAGGAATCCACTGTAACCATTATGCAGGTATGTCCATTGGAAGGTCTACAATAAAGTCTGATGATATAGGAGACCATGGTCTGGTTGGTATCTCGGGTTGCTGCAAGAGACCTAAAGGTCTTTGTGAGGAATTCTTACTCATCGAACACATGGGACAGGTACGACCATACTTCTTTACCTCAGTGGACATACTGGGCCAATAGACATGTCTGGTAATGAGTTTGATAGTGGCCTTTACGATCCAGTGTCCTGCTGTAGGACTATCATGACACCATTCCATGACCTTTTGTTGGAGAGGCAAAGAAGGGACATATAATCTCTGGTCGACAAAGATAAGACCGTACTTAACTGAGGTCCGGAGGTTCCTACCCAGACTCGGTGGAGACGTAGTGGTGGCTTCCTTGACGTCATCAAAAAAGGCAGTAACTGAACCAATGATGCGTTCTTTTTGAAACATGAGTTTGTTGGGTGACAATACCAAAGCATCATGAAGGTGTTTTCGGGAAAGGGCATCAGCCAAGACATTTTGGCTGCCAGAAATATATGTTATAACGAAGTCAAATTGACTGACGTGGGCCCACCTGGCTTGGCAGGAGTTGATACAATCCAGGTTACGTAAAACCTGCAGGTTCTTATGGTCAGTGCGAATGGTAAACGGTGTAGCACCGCCCTGCAGTAAGTGTCTCCATTCTTCACAAGCGGACTTGATGGCCAACAGTTCCCTTTC
This sequence comes from Ambystoma mexicanum, assembly GCF_040938575.1. Classification (NCBI taxonomy): domain Eukaryota; kingdom Metazoa; phylum Chordata; class Amphibia; order Caudata; family Ambystomatidae; genus Ambystoma; species Ambystoma mexicanum. The sequence continues at coordinate 763,712,295 of NC_090934.1, forward strand.
AATCACGGAGTAGTTCTGTTGACTGCTGTTGAGTGTTTTGGACATGTATGCTATGGGATGTTCCTTACCATCTGCCTCTTGAAGGAGGACAGCTCCAATGGCTCCTTTAGAAACATCGGTTTCGATAATGAAGGGTTTCTTCTGGTTAGGTTGTTTGAGTATGCGTGCTGAACAAAACAGATCTTTAAGATGTTGGAATGCTGATTCAGCTTCTTCAGTACACTTAAATCGTCTCACCTCCTTCTTAAGGAGGGCAGTAATAGGAAGTACCTCATTTGAAAAATTCGGAATACATTTTCGATAGAAGTTGGACAGTCCTAGGAACATCTGGACTTCCTTAAGTTTTGTGTGGGACGGCCATGCAGTTATTGCCTGGACCTTTTCGGAATCCATCGTGACACCTTGTTCGGAAAGAAACCCCAAATAAGGAACGGTGTTGACCGCAAACAGGCATTTCTCAGGCTTTACCAGGAGTTTGTTGTCCTTGAGTCGCTGAAACCCAGTCTGCAGATGCTGGGTATGTTTTTGTGGGTTATGGGAGAAGATCAGGATATCATCCAGATAGACAATAGTGTAGACGTAAAGGCTGTCCGAAAAAATACGATCCATAAATCGCTGAAAAATCGCTGGTGCATTTACCAAGCCAAAAGGCATTACCTTGTACTCGAAGAGACCATAGGACGTGCGAAAAGCCGTCTTCCATTCATCTCCACTACGAATCCTTAGGAGATGGTAGGTGCTATGAAGGTCCAGTTTGGTGAAGATGGAACATCCTTGGACCGCCTCTAAGATATCTGATATTAATAGAATGGGGTAACGGTCCCTTATCGTGACCTTATTGAGCACCCTGTAGTCTATACAAGGTCTTAACACTTCGAATCTCTTTTGGCAACAAAGAATAAAGGCGCCCCTGCTGGAGATTTGGAGGGTTGTATCAGTCCGTTTTCCAAATGGGCATCCAGGTACTTTTGTAGGGCTTCTTTTTCGGTCAAGGATAAAGAAAACATTCGCCCAAAGGGCACTAGTGCATCCGGAAATAGATCAATTGCACAGTCTTCTGGACGGTGTGGTGGCAGATCCAAGACTTCCTTGAGTAAAAAGACTTCTTGAAATAGGTTGAGCTCAGGAGGGATGCAACAGACTTCGCTGACTGTGGTACATTCAGTAGGAACTATCTTCACTGTTCTTGGTGTAAGTTCAGAAAGGCAGTTCAGGCAACAATATCTGGAATGAAAAGCCAAGGTGTTCTTGGCCCAATCAATGGTAGGGTTATGTCGTCTTAACCAAGAGATTCCGAGTATGATGGGAAAATGAGCCGCCCGAATAATGTCAAAGGCAAGGGCTTCAGTGTGATTTAGCAAACAAATATGAAGAGGCTCAGTAGAATGGGTGATCGGCCCCGAACTGAGAGGGGATCCATCAACCCCTTCCACCTTTTGTTCTTCGTTTCTACGGAGACGGCGTAATCATATCTTCTCTGCCCATACAGTATCTATGAAATTGCCGGCTGCGCCACAGTCAATGAGTGCCAGTGTGTCAAGGGTTTGTTCCGAGATAGTGATCTGACTGGATACGACTATAAGTCGACAATCATCCTCATTCTGCGGGGGAATCAAGGATAAGGATACATAGGGACCTTGAAAAGACCCTTGGATACCGGTCCCTAACTGGTGCCAGGGCGATTGTTTCCCGACCGTCTGGGCGGGACGTCGGGGCAATTTCTCAGAAGGTGACCATCAGAACCACAGTACATACATAAACCGGAATCTCATCGATGTTTCCGTTCCTCTGGGGTTAGAGGGGCCCTAGCAGTACCAATTTGCATTGGTTCCTCTCTCTGTGTTCTCGTGGCCGGTGGAGAGGATGAGAAGGAGGGGAGAGCGGGCAGCGGAAGTCTGGCCTTCTTTCTTTCTGCTCTACGTTCGCCTAAGCGATGCTCAATTTGTAGGACAGCAGTCAATAGGTCAGAGAATGTGGTGGGTCTAGGGATTCTAGCCAGCTCATCCTTGATTTCTTCCTTGACACCTCTCTGGAAGATCACATACTGGGCCTGGTCTGGCCAGCCAGCCTCGGTAGCAAGATGTTAAAAGTAGAGATATAGGATAGCAGATCAGTAGATCCTTGCTGTAAATCCAGTAACTCTTCGCAAACCGTGAAGGAAATCTCGGCGCGTTCAAAGGTATCTTTCAGTCTTTGTAAAAAGCCATCAAAGTTCTGTAGAACCGGATCATTGCTGTTCACGAGGGGGGTTGCCCAGGCCAGCGCATTTCCCGTCATGTTGGAGACCATGAATCCTATGCGCGTGTTCACAGATGCATAAGTATTTGGTCGGAATTTGAAATATAGCTGACAGGCCTCGATAAATTCCTTCAGCTTTTTAGGTGTGCCATCATATTTTCCTGAAGAGAGTGCCATGGGAGGTAAATCCATGGAGTGAACCTCTCGTGTGGTCACCATTTGCTTGAGGATGGCATTCCCAGCCTTCAAATTCTGTACCTCTAGATTGAGGTTCTGAACTGCGGCTACCAATTCCTGAATCTGTTCAGGAGTTGCCATGGTAGGATTTTGGCGTCGCAAACTGTCAGCGTTGATGCCCTTATTGATGGTTTGAGCAGAATCACCCTCCTCCTCACCTGAATCCGAGTCCTCCTGCTGTAACTTCTGTAATCTTCCTTCCCATATGCTCCTTTTTTTTAATTTGCAGGTGTGGCTTGTCACGGAATTAAGCCACCGTGGGAGTTGAGGACAACAACCCAGGGGCCCCCTTCCGGAACAGCCGGAACAGGGGAAAAAGCCCTTACGCACAAAAAACCCCTTAGTAGAATGTAGATCGATTTTGAATACACAACCGGAAAAACTGGTTCACTGGAAGCCGCCGTGTATGAAGAGCCAAAGGCGGAGCAAGGAGCGAGGGAAGAACAGAAACAGGAGCAAAACTGGAAGGAGGTAAAGCAAGAAGGTAGGTAAAAGCGAACGCGGAGAGGGATGGCCGGAGGGTCAGGGAAAGGCTGGGAGCAGAGAATACTGGGAAACAGGAGCCGAAAGGGAAACAGACAGAAAGAGTAAGGCCGCTGGAGCGTGGAGGAGAAGGGATACAAAGCAGAGTACCGTATGTACTGAAGCGGAGAAAACTAAGCGAAGCCTCGCACAGAGGAAAAGATGGAACGCCAAGGGTTGCAACGCACTGTCCGCCGGAAGGGGAGGGAAGATAACCCTGCCGGCGGACAGCGTTGGAACAACTAGACCGCTCAACGTGATTCTAGGAATTAGCCAGCACTGCCATGGTTGTTCAAACGCCAGCGGTTCCAGAGACGTCTACCGACTCAGAACATGACATGTGCATGCTGATCATGCTTTCCACAATCTTAGTCCTAACAGGGTGGCCATTCCCAATATTATGCATCCAGCTATTATTTTAAGACCGTCTGACAGCCATGATGGCATCCATCACCATACGTAGGAAAAAGAGCTACCATCTCTCTTCACTCCTTTTGCTTCCTCTTCCATCTTGGCATGCCACTTGGCAAGTAGTGACACCGCCTCAGAAAGTGTGCCATTGTCTGTGTCGTTGGCAGGAATAAATGTGCAACACGAGCTTCCAATTTTTGCACAAACTCCTCCTTCCATTGCTGTTAGGAGATCCAACACATATCTATTCTGGAGTGCTACCATTCGTACTGCCCTTAGTAGTTCTTTTATCGCGATGAATCCATTGACGGTGGAGTTTATTGTCATCATCAGCTCCCATCTTGTTATTTGGAGCCACTTCGCATTTGCATACGCCTGCATTCCTGGATGTATTATAGAGTAAAAGAACATTGCTGTTCTGCTGAATAGTCTGTGTTCTGGTGGGATGTCACTAAGGGTGGTTTCCGATCTTCCCCACAGATAGTTCCCTGTCAGTGGTTCTCCTTGTCTTTTTACTCTTGACAATGTTGCTGTGCCGTCCTTTTCCTGCCCTCCTCCTGTCATCACTGATCTTTTCTTCCTTTTATTCGCTTCGTCCATCTTAGGGAAGTTCCCCAGGTTGACATGTTTCTGTGGCACTACTAGGGATGGTACGTTTATGTGTACCATAGTGCATATTCCATTCCAAGATGCGGCAAGCTGTGGTATGCCTTTTCTCCGCAGGCCCAATAGTGGTCCATTAGAACTGCTGTACCGGCACCCTCCTCATTTATCATTACTATTCTTTTGCATTTGCTGTTCTTCCCAACATCAACGTCCCCGTCGTGTTGATAACATAGTGTAGGTGCAGTTAGTGGGAGTATTGTTATTGGATCCTCGTCCTTCTCTAGCCATGTTACCAGTGCTGCGCTCCTTATCCATCCGTTATAACACTTATTGTTCTCTTCATCCATTTTTGCCACAGTTGCTCTTGTCAATGTTACCATATTGCTCCCCACAACCCCATCTGTCCATCCTTCTTTGGTGTACACCTTTCCATATATTACTATCAGCGGTCTTTCCCAGCACCCTAGTATTCCAGGAACTTCTCTTGCACGTCATTGACATGGTAGGTAATTCAATGTTATTTCCTTTGTTTCCCCTTTGTCTGGTCCATCCGTCACATATTGGAACCCTTGTGTATGTTGCCAGTAGTTATTGTACATGGGAAGTGTTTTGATGAAGTTATTTTCATACGGGTATGTGTCCCTTGTCTTCCACTGCAGTATTGCTAGTCTCCCTTGGAATTGTCCTCTTGTTCGGAATAGAGCCAGGTATATCAGGCACTCTACTGATGCTGCAGGTACCTCAGTAGCCACAAATGTTCTGGATGCGCTCATGGCGTATGGGATCAATGAGCACACATAGCAATTGTCCTTAGTTGTCCCCTTACCAATTTTGGACATGTGCTGGTACCACATGTTGTTTGAGACGTGTGCGGATTCTGTAAGGTATGTGTCTACCCCGTTGTTATGAATAGATGTACTACGTTTAACCATTTTCCCGTATACTCTTATGTTACTTGTACCACCTGACACCGTACCTGTTGCAGCCGTGGTGGGGGGTTTGTTAGTAGGAGGTGCAGCCATGACATCGGAAGCATAGTGTGCCTGCCAGACAGTGGCAGCAAGCAGACCAGTGATAAACAATAGGCCTATAGTCTTTATTACAATAGCTAATATCACTGGCATGTTTCTCAATACCTTTGCTGCAGTCGTGCAGCTTTTACTCTTGATGATATAGATGCCCGCCTGAAAATTTGTCAAAATAGGCATTCATTTTGTTTATTCAAGCTCTCCCTATCATGTAGTCGTTTAATGCCCAGGCGAAAAGCTTTTCCCACGCTTTACTTAGCGTCCTATCTCTCAGGGCTGGTAAATGCTCATGGAGATGTGGGAATGATTGTTCTATAATCAAAATGAACGTGTTATAATACACACGTATTCTTCTTTTCTTTAGATATTTTGGTCTTTTTATAGCATATACAAATTGGTGTGACAGTGTTTCTGGGGTATTGTCATCCATGGGCAGCATTTACCCTGGGCAAAGACGCATGTGTTAGTATCTTTATTCAATTCTTCTATATAAAACAGTACTGCACGGTACCTGCATGTGTGAGACAAAAAAGAAGAGAACACGCACGTGTCTACACAGTGTGGTGTAAAATTTCAGATATTTTTACAATGTTCTTTATTTAGGTAGTGGCTGGGGCGGGGCTTGTCTGGTCGGGGCTTGTTGGGGAAGCGTTTTCCTTACTATGGGATCTCGTGACCATGGGGTCGGCTATGGGCAATTGTTCACTTGAGTCCTTAGGGGGGTTTGGGGTTTGGGCTGTGTTGTCGGTGTTGTTAGTTACTGCTGCGTTGTCCCTGTCGTCGATTCAAGGGCGGGTCTTATTTTTGTAGGGCTTGATGTCATGCAAATGCGTCCACACATTCTTGTCTCAGAGATTCACGGCTCTATGAGCTGTTTTTTCCACCAGGTCGGGCCCGGTGAAACGAAGGCTGTTCCACCGGCGGTTAAAGTTGCGCAGGAGGACGTGGTCCCCCTCGCTTACTGTCCACAGTACTGCTTGTTCCTGCTCTTTTTTTGGTCTCTCTTCTTGTTGAGTGTTCTTCGACCCGCCCCGCGTCCGTTAGATCTGTTGAGAGATAAAGGCGACACTAGTAACCAATGAAGAGACGTATTTGTACATTTCTTCACCAAAGATAGTCTGAGATGCATGACAATCTGTTATAGCCCTTGATGGTAGTGTAAGTGGGAGGTGCATTTGGTGTCCGGTCACCACCTTGTGGGGTGCGAGGTGGTGGTCCGACCCTGGTCTGTTTCTTAACTCAAATAGGGCTAAGGGGAGGCAGTAGAGCCAGCTTTTCTTGGTTGATTTCTGTATTTTTGCTATCTCTTCTTTTAGGAGGCCGTTGAGGCGTTCACAAACATCATTTGCCTGTGGGTGGTACGCGCATGCAAACTTGTGCTTTATACCAAGGAGAGCAATGATGTGTTGGAACATTTCATTGGCAAAGTGTGGGCCATTGTCAGACCGCAACACTTCGCACACCCCCCCCCACCTCGGGAACACCTCCCTCACCAAGAACTTTGCTGCTCTGAAAGTGTCAGCATGGGAGCATGGACCTGCCTCGATCCACCTTGAAAATGGGCACACTACCACAATCATTTATCTGTATCCTTGACATACATTGATCATGTCAATGTAGTCAATATGGATGTGCAGGTAAGGTCCTTCCGGACAGGGTATAATACCTTTTATCACTTGCAGCGTGTGACCGGCCGTGAATTGTTGACAAGTGAGACAATTGCTAATGAAGTTTGCAACATGTGAATTTAACTCGGGACAGAACCACCCCTCATTTATTTGTGCTGCAATCACCTCCTTCCATGTGTGTGCGGGATGATGTAGTTGGGCCAGGGCTGTTTTCAATAGGGCCAGGGGCATCACTATTTTGCCTGTATTGTTCTGTCTCCATAATGTGTCTGTGGGGGACATTGTGCATCCTCTTTTGACCCATAGTTCCTTCTCTGCCATGGGTGCTGCTGCTGTAATTCCATTATTTGATTTTCAGGGATGTGGATGTACCCATCCTTCATCAACATCAGTCTTGCCCCCGCCCTCCCCATATCTTTTTCTTTTTCTTTTTCTGGAGGTGTCCATATCTCACCGAAATACGCAGCATGTTTAGCATGTGCATCTGCTGTTTCGTTACCTTTGGAAATGTGATCATCCCCGTTTGTATGGGCTTGACACTTTACCAAGGCTATTTCTTTGGGGTCTTCAATTACTTTAATTAGTTCAGCAAGTAGTAGGGCATGTTGCACTGGGGTGCCGTCTGCCCTTCTGAACCCTCTTCGCTGCCACTTAATTAATCCAGAATATACAGTTGATGTGACGTATGCACTATCACAATATATTGTTACTCTTTTGTCATTGCTTTCTTTCAGTGACAAAATTAGGGCCACTAACTCTGCTGCTTGCCCAGAGTAGTGTTGTGGTAATTGAACGCATTTCACTGGGACATAGGTCCAATCTTCTGTCAGTCTCACCACTGCTGCTCCTGTTCTGCGTATCCCATCACTCTGGTCAATTGTTGAGGACCCATCAATGTACATTATCTCTCCCCCCTCTAGGGCGTTTTCCTCAACCTTGCTTGTGCTAGAGTAGGTGTCAATGGCCTGTGTGCAGTCATGAGTGTAGTTGCCATCTTCTACTACCTCTGCTATAAACCTCGCTGGGTTCACGTTGCTGCACCTTACAATTGTTAACTCTGGTCTGGACAAAATTACTTCGTACCCTGATGCCCTTTGAGTGGTCAAAGTTGATGTTGGTTTGTTCAGTATTGCAAAAAGGGCATGTTCCATGTACAGCGTGGTTGGGCAGCCCATTGTTATTAAGGATGATTTTTCTACCGCAAAGGCAGCGGCGGTCAAACTCTGTTCACACGGAAAGTGCCCCAACAATAGAGGACTTAGGTGTCCACTGTAGAATGCTACTGGTTTGTGTCCCATGCTAGATTTCTGTGTCAGCACTGCCTTCATTACTGCTGAGCTACAATGTGAAAAAATGAAAAATTGTGCTTCATAGTTTGGGGTGGCTAGTACTGGTGCTGTGGATATAGCATGTTTTAGTTCCTGAAATGCCTCTGTCATTTCAGCTGTCCACCTTAACTTCTTTTCCCCCCTCTGCGCTTCTCTGAGGGCCTCAAGCAGTGGTCCTATGTATGAGCTGTAATCAAAAACCCAGGCCCTGCAGTAGTTGCATGGGCCCAAGAACTGCTGCAGTTCTCTCAATGTCTGTGGCTGTGGTGTGTTGGTTATGGCCTGTGCCATTTGTGGTGCAATGTGCCTTCCATTTTGTGAAATGAGCTGGCCTATGTAGAGCACTTGTTCTTGGCAGTACTGCAGCTTTTCCTTTTCTACCTTGTACCCTTTTTCTGCTAAGACTGTGAGCATTTTGACAGTCTCTTCTGCACTTCTCTTCTGTGGTGCTTCATATGATGATGTCATCTACATATTGTAGCACCATGCTTTCCATCTCAATGTTACCCAAATCCATTTGTATCACCCTGTTAAAGATGGATGGTGACTAGCAGTACCCATGGGGCAGCCTGGTGTGTTTCCATTTTGTGTTGCGATATGTGAAACTTGTCAAGTCTTGTGAGTCTGGGTGCAGAGGTATTGAGAAAAATGCGTTTTTGAGTTCAATGATGGTAAATCGTGATGCCTCTGCTGGTATTCCACATAGTATACTGGCTGGATTAGCTGCTATAGGGTATTCTGCTTCTACAATGTGGTTGAGGGGTCTTAAATCCTGGATGAAACACCAAGACCCTCCCTTAGCCTTGCGCATAGGGTACACAGCAGTGTTGCATGGAGACTCTGATGGTACTAGTATACCTCTGTCTATTAGTGCTGTTATTGTTTCATATATCCCCTCATCTGCCTCTTTTGATAGTGGGTATTGCTTCACTCTTGGCAGTATTGCTCCTTTTTTCAACTTTATTTTCACCCCTCCAATGCTTTTGATGAAGCTCATGTCATATGGACTGGTTGTCCATAGAGATGCAGGTACTGCTGCCAGATCCTCCTTGTAAAATGGTACAGCAGTAATGGCTGGTGCCTCTAGTGCCAGTGCCATCTTCTGTGCTACGTCCCTGTATGTCACTGTCACCCATATGTGGACACTCATTTCAAACACCATCTCCCCCTCACCATTATCATCCGAGAAGAGCTCCTCATCAGATACCTGGGTTAGTTGGCACCCCTCTGCTAGTGTTATTACTGCTCTCCAAGCTCTCCCTTCCCTGTCTTGGGCATATACTGCAATGTAGTCTGCTTTTGCTACAATACTCTCAATGCTCAGTGATATCCTCATCCCTTCCTTCTCGCTGGCTGGTGTTTCGGGTCTAAAAAGGTAAGCTGCTGGCCTCCTCCAAATTTTCCCTTCAATTCCTGGTAGCCATGCTATTGCCATGTCTATCCCATATTGGAAGAGGTCTCCATCTACTGGTTCAGCTCTGGCTACTGTTTTGCCGCAATAAGCCTGTAGTATTTGTCGTGCTGTGAGCATGTTAATGCCTAGTGTGGAGCATATCATTCCCTTTTCAGTAAAGGAGATGGTCATATTCATTCTGCTCATGATGTCTCTACCTAGTATGTTTACTGGTGACTGTTTTGAGTATAGCAGTGGGAGAGACATATCGTGATCACCTACAGATAAGGAGATGTTATCAGTGAAGGGAACCAACCCTCAAGCCCCAGAGAATCCTTGAGTGTTCATAGCTTTGCTTGACAGTTTAAACTTTCCCTCCCTTATGCATGACCTAGTGGCCCCTGTGTCAACCAGGAAGGACATTATTTTGTCACCTATTGTTACCTGTGTGCGTGGTTCCTCCACAGGGTTAGGTGTTACTGATAGGATGGGACACATCAAAGACATCTGTGGGCTGTCCTATTGTGGGTATAGTGACTGTCCACTCCCCGTGTAGGGGTTGTGGCCCAAAATTGTTACCTTCCCCAGCTGCGTCTGCTGTATAGGTGGGTCAGAGGTTGGCACTTCCTTGCCCTGTATTTGTGTAAGCTGCTGTACTGCTTGTACTTTTTGTTGTGTTACTGTTGCCTGTTGCTGTGGTGAGTGTGGTATCTGTTGTTGTGGTGTGTATGTTTGTGTCTGTAGTTGTGGTTGTAGTGTTGCCGGTTGTTGCATTTGTGGTGGTTGTGTATACACTTGTGTTTGTAGCTGGGGTTGTTGTTGTTGTGGTAGGGGTTGCTGTGTTCCTTGCTGTTGGTAAACTTGCTGTTTACCCTTAGGCCCTTGCTGTCCTTGCTCCCCCCAAGCTGCCTGTGCTGGTCTCATTCTGCATGTGCGTGACATGTGTCCTACCATCCCACATATCCAACATGTCGGTGGTTCCTGTGCTTGTCATTGAAGTCCCCTCACGTTGTCTTGATACCCCTGCTGTCCTTGTTGATTGTAACCTCGGAACCCTCCCCCTTGTTGTTGTGTGGGTGGGCCATATCCTCCCCCTCTCATTTGTCCGCCCCTCCCTCTGTAGTTATTTGAGTACCCGTTTCCCATTTGCATATAACCCCCTCCCGCGTGCGCTGTGTAAGGTGGGGGTGGAAGCATTTGTTGTGTCATTACCTGTGCTTGCTGCATTGGTAATACCTGTTGTGTTGTGTGCTGTGTCACTGTGGTCTGTGTGGGTGCTGTTATCAGTGCTCCCTCCATGGTATATTTTGATAACTTCTTTTGGACCAATTTCGCTTCCTCTATCTTTCTATCCTCCTGCTTTTGTTTCATCTTTTCCTGCCACATCCTGCAGTAGTGCACTATTGTCAGTTGTATTTCTGGCCATGCTTTTGCTTCCATCCCCACTAGCTTCTTCAACTGTCTTTGTACTTGCTCCGGGAGCCCTTGTATTAGTATGTGGTAGAAAATTGCTAGTGTTTTGTCCCACGGTTCCCGCGTTTCCAAGCGCCACTTCTCTTGAATCTCCTGGATGTAATCAACAGGATCTTTATTCTCACGCATCTTGCGTGAGGTTATTGTTCCCATGTCTGATGTGTCGGGGTATTGGACCCTCAATGCCTGCCACAGTGCATGTCTGCAATTGCCGAATGGTGCTCCATCATGTGACGTGTCGTTTATTGTTACCCCTGGGAATCCCGCCCTTTTCCAGATGTCATCAGCGGCATCCCCCAGTATGGAAATTAGGAGTCCCTTCACGTCACCCACCGCTAATGTTTGCCCCACAGTTTGCTTCTCCATCTCATATATCCACTTCCCAGCTCCTCCACTTAGTGATGGAAGTCTGCATTTTAGATTTTCCTTATCGGCATGTTTCCAGGGGATATATTGTGTTCTGGCTCCTCCCCTCTCTAGTAGTGGCATTAGATTGTACTCCCTCTCCGCCCCTCTTGTCCGCCTGTGTGTGATTATGTTAGTATATTCATCATCTTCCTCCATATCTGGTAATTTTTCAATACTGTCAATGTTACAGGAGGTTATCCTTTCACTTCCTACATCCTTCCTCCCCCTCTTGTTACCTTCTTGTCCTATCACTGACATGTTTGCTTGTTCTTCTCCTGCCTGCGTCCTGGGAGATCCCCAAGTCTGCCAACATATGGGGGGTGCACGGGGGTTGGTGTCAGTGGGCGTGGTGTTTTTCTAGTTGCCTCCCTTACCCGTGTTTCTCCTACGTTTTGTTCTCCCCGTCTCTCGCATGCCCATGGTGACTCGCAGTTAGTGCGCGTTATGTATAATTTGTCTAAACTCTCCCTGTTGCCATCTCTTCCACTGCCGCTCGAACCTTCTTCTTCGTCGCTGCAGAATCCATCAGGAAATGTCAATCCCCACTCTGTGCGTTTCCCCCCCACTGTCACTGTCCTTAAATCTATTAAGTCCACATCTGTGTACTCACCTCCTTTAACCGCAGCCCCCTGTGTTGATGTTGATGCCACCTCCTTGTCCTGGTGTGTGTACTTCTTTGCTCCATGTTCCACCCTCCTATCTCCTCTCTTCTCTTTATTCTTTCCCACTACTTCTCCACCTACTTCCACTAGTTTCCTGTGGAGTTCTTCCAATACCTCTGCCCTCACCTTAGCTAATATCCTCTCCTCATCTTCCTTTTTCCCCCATATTCCCCCTTCCCTCTTTAGTATGCTTTCTATAACCTTCCCTTCTTCATACTTCCGGGCGCTTTCAGATATAATCATCTTTTTCCACAGTCCCATTTCCCTATCATTCTCTTCCCTCTCCTCCTCCTTCCTTCTCATCTTCCTGTGTTCTGCGCGTGCCATTCTTTCTGCTATTGCCCTTATGCGCTCTTCTTCATTCTTCCTTTCTTCCGCCTGTTCCTTAATTCTCGCCATCTCTTCCTTATGTGCCTTTTTTTCCTCCTGTCTCTTCTGTGTTTCCTTCCCGAACTGCTTAACCAGCGTGCTTCGTACGTTCCTCAATTCTGCCAACATTTCCTCCAATATCTCTTCTTCCTCTTGTGAGAGTCACCCTTCTCTCCCTTTACTTACCTCGTGCCCTGTTTGTGTACTATCCATCTCTTCCTTATTTACCTTTCTCACTGTATCCTCCTCTTCCTCTGTTAGTGTTCCCGGAGCTTCAGAAGCACCTGTGCTGCTACCCACCCCTCTGGCCCTACGTGTGCAAAATTCCCCAGGGCCCTCCTGTCACCCCCCGTTCCTGCCAGTGTTGTTGTTGAATTTACCCTACCCACCACCCCCATCCTTTTTTGACAATCGTCTGGGGGTGCATATGGTGGGGGGCTGTATGGGGGTTTGGAGTATCCCTCAGCAGCCGTTAGTTGCTGTCGGGCGGCTTCTCTAAGTTCTGTTATTGGATACAACCCTCCTTCTTCACTACCTTAGCCATTGGCATGTCCTCTGCCCCTTCTATTTGAACCTTCGCCTCTGCTACCGCAAATGATCCTTCTGCCTCCTCTTCACTTTCTTCAGTGTTGGGCGTGTTTTTGGTTTCCTTACCCCCACCTTCTCCTTTCACCTTCTCTTCTTCTACCTCCTGTACCGCGTGCACTCCTGGGGCCCCCGGTGTACCTCCCTGGAACATCTTCCAAAGATCGAAAACTGCTAAATGGTTTGATAGTTTTTCCCTTTGTAAGTATTATGCAGGTATGTCAGTAGGTAGCGTTGGGTGAATGTGTCGAAGCTGCCGTTGGGCAGCCACGGTACCCTTATTTTGTCAGTTCCTTGAGTCCTCTGGGCTGCCCCACCTTTCTGTGCCTCCTGTACTTGGCACACCTTCAACTTTGCTCCTCCTTCTCCCCGTCCCCGCTGTCTGCTCAGACCGCTACCCCTTCTTGTGCAACCCCATTGTCGAGCGCGGCCGGCGTTCTCCATGCGCGGCCGTCTCTCCCCCCTTTGCTCCTCCCTGTTCAAGCACAGCCAGCGTTCTCCGTGCGCAGCCGCCTCTCTCCCTTTGCCCCTACCCTTTCGTACCCCCGGCCCTCGACCACCCCCAGATGAATGCGAGATGGTCGTGGTGTCCTATACAAGCCCTATGGGTGATGTCACCAACCTCTACAAGATACTGTAAGTACGTACAATTTTAGAACCTTATGAACGCGTGCTATTTTTTACACTTGTATCCCCCGTTAACCCCACAGCTGTCTTCCCACTTCGTCTGGAGTGGAGGAATCAACAATCAATTTACTTAGTATAATCGGAATGCGCACGCTGCGTTGCCTCGCGTGTGACACGCCCCCTCTCCAGAGGAGCTTAACCAGCCAATTATCTTCCGCACTCGGTAAACAATCTAGCTACTTCCTGCGGGAAAACGTCATCTACTTAACAAGCTTCAACACTCAATTAGTAGGGAACCTCATCTACTCATTGATCTACAACTTCAACTCATAGGAAAGCCACATCCCCCTCTTACACAGGTGTCTGCGATCTTGAACCAATCCGCGCCCTCTAACAGTCGTACGTGGGTGCCCCGGGGCCCCACCCAATTCACTTTGTGACGCTGTAGGGGACGGCCCTCGTGCCTGTCCCCCTACACCTCACACCTCTATCGCCGCTGATCAGTCAAAATCAATTTCCACACACTGCTACAACCGCCCACCTCCCTCTTTACAATTCCTCCCCCCTCCCGCACAACATTACGTTGCTGGTTGGGTGTGCCATACTCACCAAGCCCTCGTGAGCCAGGGCCGCTCGACCGCAGGCACCCCTCCAAAGCGGCTCGCCACCTCCCCTCAGCTGGACCATGTCTGGACACTCGCCAACCGCAGGCGGGATACTTCTCAAGTCAGCTCCTGGTGGCCAATGTCCGGATTGCGCTGTCCGGTCTGTGACAATTCACAATGTTTAAGACCAGGGGCGCATGTACAGGTTAAAAATAATTGGAGACAAAGAGGATCCATGTGGAACCCTGCACCTCAAAACAATAGGTTCGAAGGTGTAGCCCCCAAATGTCACCCGCTGGGGTCTGTCTGCCAAAAAAGTCTCTAACCATTTGATGGCCTGTTCAGAGACCTTACCAACTCTACCTAGACAGTCTAAAATGTAACTGTGATCGACAGTGTTGAAAGCCGTGGATAAGTCCAACATCAAAAAGAGTGTAATCTCGTCACCATCCAGGGCCTCCAACAAGTCGTTATGTACTGCCAGCAGAGTTGTCTCGGTCCCGTGCTTTGGACGGAATCCTGATTGGAGTTTGTCTAGCAATGCCTCCTTTTCCACAAAGGTTTGATGTTGGGAAGTGATCACTTTCTCCAACACTTTGGCTGGCCATGGTAGTTTTAGTTTAGTTTAGTTTCTTTATACGAGCGCGCCGAACCCTGAGGTAACTGGGTGCCAGATACTTAGAATGAGAACAAGAAGTTACATGCATTTTCATACTATACAATAACAGTGACACAAAAGGAACAAAGACCAAAGATAAGTGCAGGTGACCATGGTTACATGGCGGTCGCAGAGAAGATATATGGTGACGTACATTACAGGTGAGATACAGTGATTAGTCAAATAGTTGAGCAAATCTTGTTGGTAAGCCAAAACTTTGTTTTGGCTCTAAAGGTCCAGAACGAAGGTTCCATTCTGAGGTTGAGGGGTATAGCATTCCATAGTTTGGCTGCTAATACTGGGAAGCTAGAGCCACCCGCTTTTATTAGGTTGAACTTAGGAATAGTGAGGCAGTGCGAGTACATAGATGACAGCAGTGTTCGAGGGGCACTTATGGGTGATAACAAGTGATCTGAAGGTGATCCTGTCTCGTACTGGGAGCCAGTGGGTGTCCTGTCTAATGCTAGACATGTGGGAGTACCGAGGGATGCTCAGTGCAGCTCTGAGGGCGTTCTGAAGAACCTGGAGTTTGTTCAGGTTACGGTCAGAGGTGCCTAAGAAGAGGGTGTTACAATAGTCAATTTTAGAGAGCACTAGTGCCCTGGCTAGGGTGTTGCAGCTACAGGGGGAGGGGGGGAATGACTTACAGGCATTGATGAGCTTGTTTGTGTAAGCTGTGGAAGAAGCCATGACGTTCACTTGTTTTTTTAGTGAGAGTGTGGAGTCCAAGTAAACCCCAAGAGTTTTAATTTCTTTGGCTACTTTTATCAGGTTTCCATCAACATGATGGAAGTGTATCGAGGGTCATGTTTGTTAAGTTGTGGTTGGGATCCGACGAGAAGGAGCTCAGTTTTCTCATCGCTGAGGCATAAACTGTGTTTAGCCATCCAGGCCTGGATCTCCAGGTATAAGTCGTTAATCAATTTGGAGTCCTCTTCGCAGCATCCGGACAGTGTGATGAGAACCTGGGTATTGTCAGCATAGTTAGTGAATGTGACACCCAGGTTGTCAAAGCGGTCGATTAGGAGCTTTGTGAAGATGTTGTATAAGGTTGGCGATACACACAAGCATTGGGGAATGCCGCAGTGGATAGGGATTGGGTCAGCTGATGCTGAGGGTAAGAAGACCCTGGTGGTATGGTTAGAGATGAAGGATTGTACCCAAGCAGAGGCCTCGCTAGAAAAGGTAGCCAGATGTACGGTGAGGATCCGGTGGTCGACGAGGTCGAAAGCTGCTGAGAGGACTAGCAGCAGGAGAATGGCTAGTTTGCCGTTGTCCTTCGCCTCGTCCATCTGGATTTTCAGGTCCAGCAGGGCTGTTTCTGTTTCATGCCTTGGCCAGAAGCCTGACTGTCTGAGGCCCAGAAGGTTATCTTCCAGATGTTTCTGGATTTGAAGATAGGCCACTCTGTCTAAGATTTTTAGAATGTATAGGTGATGGGTCTATAGTTAGTGGGGTTGTTGGGGTCTATGTTAGTTTTTTAAGAAGAGGCATGACTCAAGCCTCCTTAAGGCTGTTGTGTACTGAACTAGGTTCCAAGGAGGAGAGTTGATTAATGCTATTATGAAGGGGGCCAGTTCTTTGGCACCTTCTTGAATGATGGTGGCTGGGCAAATGTCCCCTTGCCACCTTGACGGCTTGAGGCCTTTGATAATGTTTTCAACTTCTTTGGCCGAGACCTGAGAGAAGGAGAAGGGTGGGGCAGGGGGGGTCTTGTGGGTAGGAGGAGGAGAAGGGATGGCATTTTTTGCCAAGCAGTTATTTTTTTGCTCAATTCTAGATTGGAACAGGGAATTATGTCTGCAAGGGCTTTTGGGATTATTTCACACCAGTCTGCGTCTTTCACATAGGATTCTGCAGGAGCAGATGGTGACTCAAGTTCCCTGAGGATATTGAAGAGCTCTTTTGTTCTAGATATTTCATTGAGGATTCTATTGTCATAGGTCTCTTTCTTGGCGGTAAGGATAGCTGTTTTATAAGTGGAAGTAGCTGCAGAGAAGAGTGCTTTGTTGGATGGGTTAGGTGTTTTTCTCCAAATGGATTCTGCTGCACGTTTGGTGTTCCGATGGATTTTCAGTTCAGGGGTAAACCATTTGTTAAGATGGGCTGCCGGTTTAGCTTTGGTGAGTTTGATGGGAGCGATGTTGTCTACTGCTGTCTCAAGCGTTTTGTTAAAGAGGTTGATAAGTTTATTAGCATCTAGGTCTGTGAAATTTGCAGGGGGCAGGATGTCCTGAATTAGTGGGCGTATGCTTTCCAAGGTTATATTGCGGTTGGTCCTGGTGAGCGTTTGCGGGATGGTAGCCGGAATAGTGCTAGTATTCGCAGTTCCTTGGTTGTAGAAGGAGATGGCATGGTGGACGGACCAAGCAGTTGGTTTATTTTTTAGGATGGTGGTGACGCAGTTATGGTCATCCAACCAATCCAAGGTTCTGCCTTTATTGTGCTTTGGGGCTGAAATCCGATGTTTGAAGCCAAGTTGGGAAATTGTGTTTTCCTGTGATAATGCATTTGTGTCTTTAGGATCACCGAGGCCTAAGTTGAAGTACCCAAGAAGGTTGATTTGAGATCCTAATTTGGTGTTGTTAGTTAGGAGGTCAGCTATATCTTCCTCAAAAGAGGAGAGGTGGCCTGGCAGCCTATAGATAAGGTGCAAGAGAATTGTTTGGGATGCTGAGAGTGGGATCTTAACTACTGACAGGAGTTCAGAGGACGGAATGCTGGCCGATGTGGTAGCTCTGAGGCCTAAGGATGTTTTAGCAATGAAGGCTACTCTGACTCCTTTGCCTGATTCACTAATGTTCCTTGTAAATGAGTAGCCATCTGGGATGTGTAGGGAGAGAGCGGGCCTGCTGCCTGGTGTAGCCAGGTTTCGGTGATAGCCAAGAAGTGAAGTTCGTTGGATGAGAAGGTCTGCAATGTCCTGCTGCAATGCTTGGGCGACCATGGACCGAGCGTTGATGAGAGCGCCTCTAATGATAGGGCGTTCAGCTATGCTGGGAGGTGTTTAGAGTGTTTTGACTGAGTTGGAGTTTAGAATGGCTGGAAGCAGGTTAGGGGATGAGTTTAGAATGGCTGGAAGCAGGTTAGGGGATGAGTGATGAAGGTCTTTTCTCTTGAGTGTCTTATGAGGAGGGAGTCGGGAGCAGAGTCTCCGGTTTCTGTCCTTCACTCGGCAAGGGTTCCATGGTGTGGGTGGTGAGGCAAATCGGCATATCCATTCTATAGGGCTAAGAGGGAGGTTCGGCATAAGGTCCTGTTTAGGGTCTTCACGAACCATAGTCACGGCAAAGGTGCGAGATGGAGGTGGAAGTGTTGGTGGTTGCTGCCTTGGAGGGAAGTAGAATGGTGTGCTAGATTTAAGTAATGGTAGGATAGTTGCCATAGTTAGAGTGGTTCTGCAGAAGGCTGCCATGAATGCACAGTATGGTGCAGTGGGTGACTGGTGGGGTAGGCGCCAGATCACTGAGGTACAAGGTAGTCTAGTTCACTCAGGAGCAAAGGGGCTGGGTAGATATAGTGCATAGGGCTAGTTCACTTCAGTACACTTTTCTTCAAATAGAGTAGGCTACTTCACTAGTGACATCGTATGCTAGTCCAATTCGGTACAGTTTGCATCAATAGAATAGGCTAGTCTAATTCGGTACAGTTTGCATCAATAGAATAGGCTAGTTCACTAAGGCACAGTAGGCTAGTCTAATTCGGTACAGTTTTCATCAATAGAATAGGCTAGTTCACTAAGGCACAGTAGGCTAGTTCACTTTCTGTACAGCTTGCTTCGGTATTATAGGCTAATTCACTGAGGGTGTAGTAGGCTAGTCAGTACAGTGTGAGAGGCCAAACAGGCATAGTGGGCGGGATCACTTTAAGCAGTGAGTAGGCTGTCTTTAGTACAGGAAGTTAGTTCCCAGAAAGCATAATAGGGAACATCACTAAGCCACTTAAGGTATAGCAAGCTGACAAATGTAGTTCTGTCATAAGGGGGCGCAATGGTGAGATTCCCAAAGATCAGCTGCAAATACAGGTATGGTAGGGCGCTAGAGTAGCGGGCTGGGTAATGGGGGGGGGCCATACTGGACAACATCGTACATCGGCTGTTCGCTCATGTTGAGGCTGAGTGGGGGAGCTCGCGGTGGTGCCTTAGGGAGAAGGGGTGGGGTTGCAGTTACTTACAGCAGTTCAAAGTCTTGGGTCAGTATATGGAGAGTAGATGACCATGATCTTGTCCGTCTGGTCTGGTCGTGCAAAGCGTGCCTGACATCTCCATGTCAATCAGGTACCCTCATGCTTTTGTTATAAAAGCAGCAAAATAAAAGTCAATAATATAATATTCACATAGATAAGTAGCTTTATGGAAAGAGGTACTCCTACCACCACAGACAAAGGGCCTAATTACAAGTCCAGGGCGGGTTGCTGCCGGACTCCAACACCGTTTTGCGCTGCCTGAGATCCCCATTCCTATGGAGTCTGGGGACTCAGAAGCAGTAACAGTGCCAGTGCTTCCATGACAACTCTGCCTACTGGGTCGTTGCGCTCGGCAGGTCAGACCTGAAGCGCGCCACAACGCTGGCAGGCACAGTTGGAGTCTGTCCGAAAAGGGTGCTGGTACGTTGCTATCGGCATGCTTATTTCCAGACCGGCAGACTTGTAATGAGGCATAAAGTGTGCTACTCTGGATTGGGAACTAAAAAGCAATGTTGAATGTCAAGGGGCTCTAAAAACCTCACACTTGTGTTAATACACAGGGGACACCAGCCTCGGCCCTACTATAAGGCAAGGGTATTTTACAGCTAGAGGGTAGATGAGTGGTAGCACATCCTCATGGACTAGATCACACACCACGTGAGCCTCTTCAATGGTTCGTAGAGAGGGTACCAAAAGGGCTCCTGCTCCAAGCATACAGAAGCTTAGCACCCATATCAACCAGTAAAAAAGCAACAAAATAAAATACAATAAACACACAAAGCCAATAAAAAAGGGAATGGATGGAGGTGGTACTCGAACTCAGCTCTCACAAACTGGCCTATGACCTCACCACTTCACAATGAAAAGCCAAATGTGATGCGGTACGACGTTCATCCATCGCACGTTTTTGTTTTGCAGCACTTTTTTCCGAAAAAAATGATTGACAAATATAGAGGGGGGACGGTGTAAGGGCATATAAGGGGTAGGGTTGGGTCTATAGGGAATAAATAATAGGGGAAGGGGTTGAGGGGACGCCCCCTCTCCCCCAAATAAAATTAAAAAAAAATCAATAAATATGTTCGGGAAAAAAAAACACAAAAGAAATACTGGGGATGAGCATATAGAACCCATAGAAGCATAGAAGCACAGATACGTGTTAACACACACCCATAAACCACTGTTTGCTCAGCTAAACCAGAGCCTTGCACATGCGCTGCACGATTTCTTTCTAGTGCCACACTATGGCGAGAATGGAGAGGGGCAGGCAGTTTCTCTTTAGGCACATTGACTATAGGGGAAAAGGAATATTCCCACCCGAGGTCACTTGACACATTAGCAGATCCCTGAAAGAAAGGTGCGGCGTCTTTCAGTGAGTTACTCGCAAAACGACATTAAAGTTGTAGTCTGAAGGTTTTGGTCTGCAGTACCACCTGGGCTTGCTTCAAGGTGAGCACTGGGAGAGCCACTGTTAAATTGTCATTTTGTGAAGAACTTTAGTCTGCACAGTTATTGTGCTGGTTTTGAGTTGGTTATCTCCCACTGATTTGTGCATTGTGAGCTTTCTAACACACGTCCACACGTTTCTTTTAGTGTAGCTTGTGTGTGGACACACATCATTTTTAGATTAATTTTTCACATGGTTTTCGTACTCCCACGGTTTTTTTTCTTTTGGCTTTCAGATTGGAGCATGCATTCGTAATAATGTCAAGGACAGACACGAAAGGATAAGAAAACAATCCCACACAACTCTAGACAAAATACATTCAGACAGTGAATGTTTAATTAAGATGTTTAAATTGTTTTTTAATAAAAGGCAAGGCCAACTTGCTCATTCCCGGGACGTGTTCAGTAGACTGCTACCGCACAGTGGCTAGAGCACAGATATTGCCATCAGAAGCCCCGCCTCCTTAGGTAAACAGCAACACCACTTCTTGACTCCACTCCCAAATTGGAATCAGGTCAGCTCATTTAAGATGCGTTGGCTAAAAATGCTTTCCACCGCCGCGAAAGCGTTTTCAGCCACAGCTTACAGGATGCGCGGCTTTTTCATGTCCAGATAGGCCTCAATCTCAAAGGTCAGATGTGCTCCAGGAAGCATCGCACTTCCTGCTGCCTAGTAAGTTTCACCAATATCCCAAAATAGAGCAACTGCAGTTGATCTGCTTTCAAGAACTGTGATTGTGGAGGGCACGTTTCTCGTAATTTCCAGGAGGCCCTCTCTTACATTACGTTACACAGCATTTATAATGCGCGCTATAGACCCGCAGGCATGAAGGTGCGGACGAGTTGAAAAAAAAAACATAACAACAAGAACCTCCAGAGAGTGGACTATCTGAGGCAGGTGTACAGAAATCATAACTTAGACCTATACTGTCCGTGAAACAGTCACTGTGCTCCTTTTTAGGGGAATAGAAGCGCTTTCAGATATTTCTGAAAGGCCTGTAGCGATTTATGATTTCGCATATAGGCAGGCAATTGATTCCAGAGGATGGGCACTTTAAAAAATAAGCTCCATTCTCAGCTTTAGATGTTTTGGATCTGGGTTGCACTAAAAGGTTTTTTTCGTGCAAGAGATTAGTGCTCTTGGATTAACCTTGTCCTTAGTGTGGCTCTGCAAATATGGAGGCATCAATTGCAAGTTGCATTTGAAAGTAATGACCAGGACCCTGAACTTGATCCTCGATTCTATGGGTAACCAGTGGAGGGAGCGCCTGGCCTCTGATACATGATCTTGCCTAGTGAGCCCAAGGACGACTCTCACTGCCCAGCTCTGAACTACCTGGAGCCTATGCAGGTCAAGCGTACAGGCGCCCAACAATAGGCTGTAGCAATAATCCATCTTTGCTCCTATTATGGCGCGAGCAATGGTTTCTGCACTTTCCTGGGAAATCAGGGGGCTCAGATGTGATAATAGTTTAACATAATAGACAGCTGATGAGACGACCGTAGTGACATGAGCCCTCATGTTAAGTGTCTGGTCTAGTGTCACTCCCAAAAGGTTTGTTTTGGGCAAAGGAGCTATAATATCATCCCCTAGCCTAAAATAGCTATAAGATTGATTAAGATTGCGCAGGGCATGTGGCCTACCCACAATCATAAACTCCGTCTTGCTCCTGTTAAGGGGTAGATAGTTGTCCAACATCCACTTCTCAATCAGTGTGAAAATTGTATTAACTTCCAACTCATCCTGCTCATGGGAGCCAGTTAGAGGGACTACGCACAGAGTGTCATCTGTATAAGTTGAGGACACGACCCCCTCATCCTCTAACATAAAGAAGAAGGGTGCCATGAAGAGGTTATATAGACACAGCGATGTGCTGGCCCCCTGTGGGACACCACATAGTGCTGGGACTGGTATTGCTTCTTTTATGTCGGAACAGACTCTACTGCATCTATGCTCGAGGAACGAAGCGATCCGAGAAACCAGTGTCTGAAAAGTTGGCGCCATCCTTCAGTCTGGTATTTAGAATGGTGTGTTCGATTAAATCGAACGCTGCCGATTGGTCTAATGAAATGACAAGAGAGAGCATACTCCTATCCATCTGGGCTAGGAGTTTGGATTTCAACTCCAGAAGTGATGTTTCTGTGGCAATTTGTTTTCTAAATCCCGACTGATGGGAGTGTAAAATGGGATGCAGTTCCAGGTGCTCGGCACTTTGACTATATGCAACCCGGTCCAATATTTTAAGCAGAAACAGAGTGTTAGATATGGGGCGGAAGTTAAGAGGGTTATCCCTGGCCAACCCTGGTTTCTTGAGAATAGGCGTAACCATGGTTTGTTTTAGCTCATCCGGCACCTTACCTTCCTCCATGGAGGCATTTATAAAAATACAGACTGCCTTGAGAAGACGAGGGGAACAGGTTTTAATAATCATGGATGAACATGCATCTCCCCTACAATGAAAGGGTTGCATCTGCTCCATGATTTTGGATAATTCAAGTTCGGTTATCGGGTGGAAATTAAATAGAGGAACAACTGGGTCCCGAGAGTGGACTTTGGTTGGTTCATCTGCTAGGGATATAGCTGACATATTTTTTTCAAGCATAGCCATCTGAATATTATGCAGCTTATTTTGGAGTCTGTCTTGGATAAGTTGGCACCAGTGTTTGTCATTTTTTACTAACAGGCCTAATAGAGCAGGAGTTGATTCCTGTTCTTTTAGGATCTTAAATATTTCCTTGGTGTCTGATTTGGCAATACTAATGCGGTTATTATGGAAATTTGTTTTAGCTTCGAGAATAGATTTTTTGTATTCTCTTACCATTTTCTTATAGGTTGCTAAGAGGTCAGGTTTGGGATCATGTTTCCGGGCATAAAATGCTTTAATGGAAGCATTTTTTTGTTTTCCAAGTTCTACAGAGAACCAGGCCTTATTTTTATTATCCTCTTTGTGTAGCTTTTTTGCTTCAGCGGTGCTAGCTTTTCTGATATACTAGATAAGTTGTTAATTAGGAGGGCAGTCATGTCTTGTGACGACATTTCAGTTGAGAAAGTCAGAGGGTTATTGAGCAAAGGTTCGATATTATCAACCGTAATACGTTTTAGATTCTGTGACGTATTACCTGGTTGTTTGCTATTTATTTTTACTGGAAATGGCACCATTAATAGAAAGTGCACAAAAAATGATCTGACCAGGGGCAAGTACTAGTACTTACCTCGCTACAGGTGGTATTAAGTACTGCCAGCCAGTCAAGGGTATGACCCAGAACATGGGTAGGATTCAACATATTCTGTACAAAACCAAGGTTACCCAGGAACTGTTGGAGTTCCTTAGCATATAGGTCAACATCGGTGCCTAGCCAATAATTGAAATCACCCATAATTATATAGTGGGATGCAGGTTTCAGCTGGGGTAATATATGATTACTAATAGCTTTGGTTAGGTTTGCCTTTATCGATGGTGGGCTATATACTATAATGATATTAATGGTGGACTCTGCATTCATGCCTATTTTTATGTGAATAGAGTCAATACCATCAAGCATAAGTCCTGGTGTTTCCCATACCGAAAGGGCTTACTTCAAAATGAATGGGACACCCCCTCCTCTTCCTTCAGGTCTGTCCCTCTGAAACATGGTATATCCTGTCGGTATAGCCAAGTTGAGCATGGGGGCAGAAGCGCTTGTGTCCCAGGAGTCAATTAAGGCACATAGGCCAAGATTGTGATCCTCAATATAAGTAGCAATTTCCATCGCATGTTTGACCAGCAATCGGGTATTTAATAGCATGCAGCGCAGGTCTGAAACAGGATAAATAACCTGTGTATGTGGTGTTGTGAAACCAGAGGTTATTTTTCCATCTTGAGAGTCAAGAAGATCTAAAGGGTCATGAGCGGGGTGGGGGGGCGTTTGGTGTCTATTGGACTACAGTCTGTTGGAGTAAGGACATTTGGTACCATAGCACTGAGAGTGGAAGCAGTGAGTATGCAAACCCCCCCCCCCCCTTTCAAGCTCAAGATAAAAAGCATTTGGTGCTTGAAACAGCCCATCAGCAGTAGCAACAGTCTCATCAATGGCAATAAATATTGCTTTGCTCAGTTTCAGGTGCACAAGCTATAGGTTTCTAGTGAATGTCTTCTTGCCCACCATCTTTTCAGCATCCCTTCTGCACAGTACACTCATGAGCATGTTCGCATTCGCAGTGACATCTTGGCTCTAGGCCCCTCCAACAGGGCATGCCTATCCATGATAGAATGCATTTACAGGCCTGCTGTTAGACAGGAATTTCACAGCTAGGCAGGAAGCAATAGACAACTCGGGGGCTTTAGTTGAGCAAACCATCTTTATCAGCAAATCCAATTAAGAAAAATACTGGCAATGCCAACACAAACAAGTTGTAGGCATGGGATAGGCATTTGGCAGGCACTTCCATAATGGAAAATAGTGTGATGACATCGGCATATGATAGCAGTGGCTGTCAAATTGCTATCTAATGCCTATACACATGCCAAAACGGTTGGCTTTGCCAATGCTTGCATTTTAAAGGACTTCAGTATAAGCAACAGTTATAAATCAAGTGGCTGAAGCCCCACTTGGTTAAGACATGTTATTCTACCAATGGCACATTTACAGCTACAATGTAGTTATTAACTTTTAAAAGACTACTTCGAAATAGCCGTGGCAGGCCAAAGCTTGATGCTACTGCTTGATAGAGCTAGCTAAAGAAGAATCCAGGGGGCTGTATTCTGGGACCGGAGAGGTGGGTAATAGGTGAAAATGGACGTATGGGATAGCATGGCCACGGGCAGTCAATAGGTGGTTAAAGAGGGAAACAACAACAACCACATGCTGTCCTCACAGGTCATCTCCCTCTTAGCGGTATTGCAATGCAGTAGTTTCGGCTCATAGTTGGCACTTAGCGTCTTGAAATGGATGAAACTGAAAAATGGTTGCCAATATATAGGTGCGGAACAAACTGCGGATACAATATGCAATATCAGATAAACAAATGGATACCTATGCAACAGAAAAGGATTTTAAAAAAAAAAGAAGCATATTCTCGTGCTGGCTTGCAAAGATATTGTCCTTTTGCTCAAACGTGGCTTGGGTTGACAACTTGTGGCATTGAAAATATCTTTTACACCGTATAATAATAATTAAGGTTTGAAATTATTTTCTTCTCTAAAACAATAGTAATACCCAAGGTAGACGCTGGAGCTAATCAGGTTGCTCGGATGGTGGGCTGAATCTAGCTACAAGGCCGCATTCTGAGCAAGTTCAGAGCTGCTTGCACCCACACCATCATTTTCCCCCACCTCTTCTTCCCCTCTCACCACTGTATCTGCCTGACGGATGCCCTCCTCCCACTAACCTTATTTCTGTCTCGGCGGAGACACTGCAGTTGTTGCTGCTCCCGGATCCCAGGCTGCAATGGAAATGGAAGCAGGCTTCTCATGCAGCCCCCTTCCATTTCCAGTGCTGCCATCTTGGGTGAGTCAGTGGCGTAACACAAAATGTGGAGGCCCTCCTGCGAGCCATGCTGAGGCCCCCCCCAACTCTGCAACAAATCACGGGTCACGCCACACTCTGGGCCGGCCTAGATTGTCACGCTTACACAATACCCACAAACGTGCTGCTGAAGGGGTATGCCGCACACTGCACTAGGAGAAAGATATAAATATGTGTTTTAATGAAATATACAGCACACTTTCTGAGAAAGAATAAAACCACAGTGTTTGCAATTCTTTTGTAGGCTAACACCAAACCAATAAATGCAAGTCACCAACAGTGCACAGGAACATTAATGCTTTGCTATTAAAAATGCCATGCCACAATGAAAACATGTCCAACTGGCTGCACAATGTAGACCAGTGTAGACATGTAATAACATTGCAGTAAAGCATGCCAGGCCACATTTAGACATAACTGGACTGGTTGCACCAAAATGACAGTGGGAGCAATAATACTCATCAAGAAGAGAGCACACATTAAAGCCTGCATCTCTGTGGCCTCTAACAACACAGGTGAACTCTTTCAAATCTGCAAGGAACTGGCCAATCCTGTTGCGATCTCTACCTCTCCTGTTCCCTCCCAGGCCCTCTGTATGGCTCTGGCCTCTCACTTCTCCGCTAAATTTCAGGACATCCTGTCCTCTTTCTCCTCTTCCTCTCCCTCTTCCTCTCTCGGCCCCCTTTGGCCATCTCTACCTCTACTCCTCCTTTTTCCTCTTTCTCTCTGACAACACTTGACAAGGTTTCTAGACAAGTCCCATCTATTAAAGTGTCGTCCAAACAGGTGCTCCCCAGCTCCTCCAGAACCATCAAGGACCATATTGACACCCTCGCTCCAGCCTTGGCTGATTTCTGTAATCACTGTTTTGCCACTGGAACGTTCCTCTCTGCCCTTAAGCACTCCCTTGTGCACCCACTCCTCAAGAAGCTGTATGCTGATCCTACCTGCCCGGCAAACTATCGCCCAATCTCCATCACGCCTTTTCTGGGCAAACTCTTGGAAAAGCTTGCCATCTCCCAGCTTACTCTACACATGGAATCTGTTAGTTATCTCCATGACAATCTGTCTGGTTTCAGAGTTGCCAGAGGCATAGAAACTGCTCTCCTGAACACCCATGAAGATCTGCTCTCTAACTTTGATTCCAGCATTCCTTCTATCCTCATCCTCCTCCTTTCCTCTGCTTTCGACACAGTCAACCATGCCATCCTGAGCAATCAACTCTGTGAGAACCTGGGCATCAAGGATCAGGCCCTGGAGTGACTGACCTCCTTCCTCTTGGACTGCCACCCTCCCCTCCCAGGTCCAACTTGGTCCCATTCTCTCCGCCATCTCTCTCTACCTGTGGCGTTCCCTGGGGCTCAATCCTCTCACCCTTGTTTTTCAACCTCTAATTGGCCCCTTTGACCCACCTGATCTCTACCTTCTCCTCTAACTTTCAGTGTGATGCGTATGACTGCTTTCCTCAAGGTTCCCCTCAGCCTCCTCTCCTCTCTCGCTCATTCCTGACTGGCTATCCACGATTCAGGATTGGTGCACCTCCAACGATCTCTGCCTTAATGCCAGTAAGACAGAGATCCTTCTTATTGGGACCCCTGCCCCTGCTTTCCCTCTCTCACTCTGGCCGCCCGCCTTGGGCCCTCTTCCTTCGCCTTCCTGCAAGGCAAAAAACCTTGATGTCATCTTCGACGCCACTTTCTCTTTCTTTCCTCACATCTCAGACGTCACCAAGAATTCCCACTACCAGCAGCTCCTCCTCAATGGGACTCTTCCCTTTCTCACTTTCCACCAGGAGCTCACTGTCTACAGAGCCCTGGTTCTCTCTAGGCTGGACTACTGCAACATCCTCTTTCTCAATCTGCCTTCCTCTACTCTCCGACATCTGCAACTAATCCAGAACAGGACTGCAAGACTTCTCCTTGGCCTCAAGCCCAGGGATCATATATCTCCAGCCCTGAAATCTCTACACTGGCTCCTGGTGGCTGCAAGGATCAAGTTCAAGACCCTTTGCATTGTCCATAAGGCTTTCTGGGGCCGGGGCCTGCACTACATCCAACGCTCTCTTCCAAAATACCTTCCTTCTCGAACCCTTCGCTCAACTACCTCCTACTCTCTAAGGGTTAGACGCTTCTCCAGGCAGAAAGTGGGGAGTAGATCTCTCTCCTCTGCTTGTGCCTCCCTCTGGAATGGCCTCCCTGCCCCTCTCAAACTTGAGCCGGACCACCTGAAGTTTCAGAAGCAGCTCAAAACGTTCCTCTTTTCATCTGCTTTCTCTCTCTCCCTCAACTGCTGACCTACCTGTCTGCTGTACTAACTGGTTGCTTGGCTACCCTCAGAGTCTCTCTGAGTCCAGGCTATTTCTTGATCGGTCACCCTTGCACTGCCTCCAGGCCTACCTGCACTTAGCGGCTGTAACTGTAACCCTGCAGTCCCTTGTTCTCCTTGTACTACCCAGAGCCATGCTGCCCTGGCTGGACTTACTCAGAGCATTGATGCCCTGTTTTCCCCTCTCTTCTCCCTTGCACTTCCGCCCTCCCTTTCCGCTTGCACTTCTCGTTCTCGCAATGACAAAAGGCCTAGTGAAATCATTTGTCTTGTCCTCCCTCTATCTTCCCTCCCTTGGCTTGTCGCACGTACAAACACTTGTGTACAGGCGCGTTATAAATTACCTATATCATTTTATCACAGATGCCCAGAAAAATATACAATGTCGAGTAAGAAATGGCTAGACTGGCAGCACCCAAATGCCAATCTAGCAAGGTAATTACATTTAGCAGGACTGATTTATCAGAAATACCCAGTTAAAAGAAAGTCATACCAAACTGAGGAATGAGTGGACGGCTGCACCAAAATGCCTCTCTAGCCACTAATGCCACATATCATGCCTGCTTAGCCTGGACATGGACAACCACTATGATTTATCGCTCAATCCGGCCCCCCACCCATGCCCTCTCCCTCCCACCCCTTACCCCAACCTCCAAAATCGGCTCATTGGCCCAGAATTACCTCCTGGTCCCTCTTCCTTGTCTCATAGCTTACGTATGAGGCTCCTTGCCTCATAGGTAAGTACTGGGATGAGGAAGAGTGGGATTAAGCATAATGAAGATTACAGGTAGCCAAGTCAGGCATTACCTCCAAGTACCTCTACCTCATCCCAGTACTTGTGTATGTGGAAGAGTGCCTCATACACAAGTACTACCTCACACATAAGTACTGGTTTGAGGAAGAATAGAGCTAGGAGTTATCCAAGCATTACACACAAGTAGTGAGGCAACACCATTGAGTTGACTGGGCTTCAGCACTCCCCACCCCCCTGACATTTTGGGCTATGTTGACTCAATCTGGCTGACCTTTAGAGCATTTGCCGGACAAAACAGGTCACAGATGGTAAACGGCACTTGGGTTTTGCTGTTAACAAGGGCCCAGCAATTACCAACGTAAAGCATTTCATTTTTAGTACCTGCATTCAAATGCCACATTTTGTAGGCAATTGAAATTGTGATCTGGGTTTAGTACCTGCATGCCAGTGGAGTGATTGAAAGGGTATAGAGGGAACAGGAGACTTAAAGGAGAGAGTTAACTGCTTGTAACATTGAAGCGGCACTAGAATAGTCTCATTAAAATGCGTAAAGAAGTTAGATGCCCCCAGACAAATAAGTTTGCCCCTCCCCACCGCCCGTGAAGTCAGCGCCTCTCACAACATTTGAAGGGTTAGCCCCCCTACAATGTAGGTTTTGTTGTGCCCCTGTACACAAGCACACACATCATTCGCCATATACACACCCAGCCACCCATACATTCAAGTGTGCACCCTTTCACCATACAGGCCCACTCAACAGCCACCCATACATTTAAGTGTGCACCCTTTCACCATACAGGCACACCCATGCAGCCAACCATACATTTAAGTGTGCACCATTTCATCGAACATGCACACTCAACCACCCATACATTTGTGTGCACCCTTTCACCATACACTCACACAGGCAGCCACCTATACATTTAAGTGTGCACCCTTTCACCATACACTCACGCACACACATGTCATGGGGGTGAGTGGAGCCTTATTGCTTCAAAAAGAAATTGGGGCTCATTACGGGTCCGGCGGTAACCGTGCCGGTGCTAACGGCGGGTTGCTGACGGACCCATAAAAAATTACCATCGCCTGACTTCCCGGTGTCACTAGGCTATTCTAAGTCTGGCGGCCAGGAAGTCAGGCGCCGGTAATAAAGCACGGGTGCCGTTGTTAACGGCGCCAGTGCTTCCGTGATGGGTCTGCCTACCATGGCCGCTGTGCCCGGCATGGTCAGACCTGTCGGGTATGGCGACCCCAGCCGGCAGACCTGTAATATGCCGGTGCAGAAACAACGGTGCCAGTAAGCTTACCAGCACCGTTGTTTCCGGACCGGCATGGTCAGAATGTTTCTTTTTGAAGTCCTCTAACTTCAGTTAGAAATTATTTCAGTTAAGGACCGAACCATAACGGAAATTATTTCTTTATGAAGGCAGAGGGACTTAAAAAAAAAGATTTCTTTTTGAAGTTATAGAGCTCCTACCCACCCCATTACATGGAGGCCTCCAGCCTAGGGTCTACAATGTCATGGGGTGGGGGGAGCCCTCAGACTTCAAAAAGAATGTTTCTTTTTGTGGTCACTCTGCCTTCATAAAGAAAAGATTTCATTTACAGAAATAATTTCTTTAAGAATGCAAATTAAATTCAAAAAGAACTTCCAGGACATGAGCTGGCGGGGCCCCCCGCATCGCAGGGGCTGCGGGGGCCCCTGTTACGACAGTGGGGTGAGTATTTGTTTAAATTAATGGGTCGTCGCAAGTACGCAACCCATTCATTAAAAAATACCTTGCTATCAACCCCCCGGTTTAGATAAGGACAAAAGGCAGTTTCTTATTGTTATTTTCACACAAAAATAGGTGTGGGCAATCCCCTTTCTTCACAGATACCTGGGGAACAACAATAATACATTCTAGCAAAGGTGGTGTCTCACAAGCATAATTTCATTGTCAGGGCTTAGGCCGAGACAATGGATCCGTGCAGGCAAAAATGTAAATATTTATAATGTATTCATTCTTTATAGTACAAAAATACGACTGTAAAGAAAGGGGTTTTGAAAAAAAATGTAATTCATATTTTTCATAGATAGGGTTGTGTGCAATAAAGAATATTTTATTACTCAATATTTTCTAAATAGAATGTGGCAGTGTTTACAGTAGAAAAACTATCTGGTATGCACTGTATGCATATTTGCACTTTCTATGTGTGGTTTTGCACAACATCCGATTTATGTTTTTTACTGAGTTTTTGTGTATATGTTGTAGAAGACGTTATATATTTTCATGCATTGATTTTGGGAAGGCCCTTGAACAACCGCAGGAACATTTCCTCTCAGGTCACGGATGCTTTCATAAAATGCTTGGCAAAGAGGCAATCTTATGCCCCTAGTTTCACCAAACAAATCGGTTTTACTCCAAAAGAAATTATGAATCGTAATTATGGTATAATCAAAGAGAATTCCATGAACATGTTGGAAAACATCAAAGGTGATGAGCCTGTGCCATTGCTGGGCTGGAATTAGCAAAACATCCCTTAAACGTTGCGGTTGTAGGGGTAAATGGATCACTAACCGTTTCAGTCTGTCTTCTGGGCGATTTTGCAAAGGGCTCTAAGAAGACAGGAGTTTACCTCTTTAAAGATAACATTTAAATGTAAGAGTATCATAAGGTATGTTACTTGATATTTGATTAGTTCCCGGCAAGGGGGTGTGGCAGCCTCCTAGCCAATGAGGAGGCTCTGAGTGGGGGCCCCCATCTTCCCTCACTGGGTTTTCCAAGTAAGTGCGCTGCCCCGCTTTCCCACGTCCTATCCCTCACCCCCACACCCCTTTTTCAACCCAATAAAGTACCCGCCTACCGCTCCCCACTTACCTTGGAGCTCCTTGACCATCGACTGCGCCAGGAAAAGTAGTGTTCCCGGCACAGCACCGACGTCAACAAGACAGCCATGGAAAGGGAGAAGGGGCTACGTATAGTCCCCACCTCACGATCCATGGTGGCCATCTTTTTTGGGGGGTATTTGTTTGAAAGTTGCGCTCGGTAACGCCACTCTGCCTGTGTAATATTGCTTAAATAGCACCATACTGAAATTTTTATGACTTTGAAGTGCTGAGTGGTGAATGGCCCTTTGCCAAACCAGTTTGTTTGTACAGACATGAAATCAAAAGAGCACTATATTTCATGCAAATAGTATTTATAACTTCAAGCGACTGTTCAATTACTACCAGGGAGAAGAAGTGTAGTGGCATTATAATAGCCATAGTATTAAAAGTATTCAGGCATGGCATGGATTGCTATGACAGTGACTATTTGACAGCTGGACCACATGTTCTGGTAATTGACCAACCAGGAGAAGCCTTCTCATATGTGATACAATTCAGAACATAATCATGAATGGCCAACTTTTCTATGTCTTGTCACGAAGAAACACAAGACTCAATCAATGCCTTCTCAGCGTCAGTGGCAAAAAGCAATTGCAAAGCCAACAGTTTTTGGCTATCAACTAGGCATGCGAACCAGGCATCGTCTAGGCACTGCCATAATGGTACTATATGGTCTTAAGATGGCAACAGCTGGCAGATGGTGATAGCACATCAATATATTAAGACAGTGCCTGTCTAATGTCTATACAAGAGATTTGCCAATTGTTGTTATTAACAGGAATTTAGTGCTAGGAACAGATGCAAGGACACACAAATTGATTAAAAATGAAGTGCCTGAAGGCAAAATGAATTTAAATATTTGTATTACAACAGGAGCTGATTTATAGTTGTAAATACACCATTACCTAATATAGGAATTCTTAGAAATATATAGGCTTCCACCTAAAAAGCACAAAGGTAGAGCAAAGAGATCCCGGTGGAAGGGTGGTTTAGGTGGGGAGGGGCAGGTAGTAGGTGATAATAGTTATAGCAACTAGCATGGCCAGGGGTGATCAATGGGTAGATAGAAATCCAAACAATGCCCACAACATATGTGTCCCCCTTCACATCCTATCACCTAGTTTCACTTCCCATGCCAATAGTTGTGGATTAGCTTACAGGCAGTGCTTAAAGCATCGCCTAATTGCTCAAACTTGAAAACGCTTGGAAAATCATACTCCAAGTCCTTTGTGTCATTATTGTGCTACTTTTTTTAACGTGTGATTCAAGAGCTCCCACGTTTCAACTGACCATGTGTGGGAAGGCCCTCCAGTCCTCTTTTTGCCTTTGTATCCCGGGACTGGTCGTTCTTTCTGTACCATTTGGAATTCAGGAGACCTACAAGTCAGAATTCCAAGCAAAAACAGGTTTGGATGACCCCACGCCCGGCCATGGGAAACATAAGAGTTCTGTGATTCCTGCCTCCCTGCCATGTGAGGCAAGGTAAACATTTGAGCTTGAACTGCAATGTTATCGGTGAGCTCAAATGTACTTCCTCTGTCTGCAAACCAATGTTTAGTGTGGTATATTGTGATTAGCCCCTAGCCAATCTTCCCCTCCGGGGGTGTCACGAGGGAGTTGCAGGGGGTGGAGGAGTGGACTGCCCCATGCCCCGCTCTCTACGGGGGCCTCGCACTGAGCTGCAACCATAGCTATTTCAACAGGATAATGGTACGATTCAGAGAGCCCGCTGCTGCCATTTCAAAGCTATTAAAAACCATAGCCCAAACGCATCCCATTTCTCGCACAGACCTACTTCGCACAGTTTATTTTTCCATCACTCCCATTGGTGTCTGCCCAGCCTTTACTCGCTACCTTTTCCCTATGCACTTTTATCTTTCCGCATGAACGTGCACAAAACTAATCAAGGGTATGTTGTCAGAAAGAGGAAAACTACTGATTTGGAAAAACTCGAATACATATATGTGTCCCTCTCCACAACCTATTACGGTTTTATGACCACTCTCCTGTGGTCATAAAACCGTAATTTCAATGATTAATACAACTTGCACAGGGGTAGCCATAAAATAAGCACATCATTTACACCCTCTTTTTAAGTTGCCTGTCACTAGCAAAATCGTGGCAAGATGCAAAGCTAAGGGTATATGTTGTTGCTACGTCTAGCTCTAGGATCTTGAAGAATCTGCTTAGCCAATTAAAGCCAAAAGGCAGGAAATTAAGTTGTGCAGGGACCTCCTACTGAAGATATGGGGCCTCATTACAACTATGCCGGTCTGGAAAAAACTGTGCCGGTAAGCATACCAGCACTGATATTTCCGGACCGGCATATTACAGGTCTGCCTGCCGGAGCCGTCGTGCCCGGCAGGTCTGACCCTGCCAGGCACAACGCCCACGGTAAGCAGACCGTCATGGAAGCACGGGCACCCTTAAGAAGGGTGCCGGTGCAATTTACCACGCAGACCTTTCTCTATGACTGTTGTTTTTGAGCGGCCAAATTTCAGATCTTTGTATTTCCAACTCCCTTTCGTGAAATATTTACACTGAATACTTCTATTTTCAATGTGCCCTGCCCTGCACGCTGCTCCGTCTCTCAATACCTCCCCCTTCTGGTGAGGAACTGGAAGGCGGCCTAATGCTTGGCTGCAATAATATCCTGATTCCCGTCCACACCTCGCGCTCTGTCCTGATCTTGTATTGCATTTTAACACATTCCAAAACTCCAATCCATTACGACCCAGACGTTACAAAGGTGGGCTTGGAAGGGAAGATGTCTACTAACTCATCTGTTTCAGTTGGGTGGGAAGGACACAAACTATTGGAGGTTGTGCTCATAGGCCTCAGACTACGGTTTCCTAAAGGATGTTTTCAGCAACATTGACGAATGCATTGGGTATGTCAACGGGACTGAGGATAGACAAGGGACACACGGCTGAGTGGAGTTGTGTGGCAAAACATCTGGAGGATGGCAGTTTGGCTGCCCTTGTCACAAATCCATTGCTTTGTTAAATTTTGATACAAAGCTTTTCATAAACATTTTAGCTAATGGGCTTAATAGGTGTACTAGAGAAATAATTCTTCTCGACTGGAAACACTTATTTTGGATAGACAGCTGGGAGGTTTACCCTCCTGTTGCGCTTCTCAAAATTAGATATTGGCACAAGTGGTAGGTTTCAAAAATAACCGATTTTAATTTGAAATTGTAAGTATTGACACATGTAAGTCGAGAGACTGGTTAATTGTAGATATGAAAATTAAAGTACATATGAAAAAAGAGTCTTCTAGTCAAAGCAGAATCTAATAAATGAAAAAATATGTCCTTAGTTACTTTCACTAAGTCTTGGTATTAGGATTAAAGTTCCAAGAAGATGTAGATGAGCTGTGGTCTGTGTTGTTATTACTTTGGTCGGAGTTTATCCTTGTTGGGGTTATCACCTTAGTTTGATTCACTAGGTTTTTTGGGTTGAAAGACCTTAGTTTGATTCACTTGGTCTTTTAGGTTGAAAGAAACAGTATTTTCCTGTGGATAGCATGATATTCCAATTTGGAGTTGCAAATTCAGTTGATTCTTTGGTTGGAATGGTTCCTTAAAACAGCGATCATATGATGGACTCAACCTGGTGGTGTTGCGAAAAACAGTTCCTCAACTTGGAGGAATAGCAAGCAACAGTTGCTTAACAAGTGTTTCCCCGCCGCAGGGTCGCGGCGGTTCTTCAGGAGGAGTGTAAGGTATGTTGACAAAAAGTTGTACATTTTGTGGATTCAATATTGAGAATGTTGTTGATTCAGCTCGGTCAATGAAACATAAGTTGGCTGTTCCATATGGTCTAATCGCTTAAGTTTGGGGGGTCCTTCTCGTTCAATGTTGCTGAAAACATCCTTTAGGAAACCGTAGTCTGAGGCCCATGAGCACAACCTCCAATAGTTTGTGTCCTTCCCGCCCAACTGAAACAGATGAGTTAGTAGACATCTTCCCTTCCAAGCCCACCTTTGTAACGTCTGGGTCCTGTAAGGATTGCTTCATTCCCTTATTAATGGATTGGAGTTCTGTAATGCGCTAAAATGCAATACGAGATCAGGACAGAGCGCGAGGTGGGGACGGGAATCAGGATATTATTGCAGCCAAGCATTAGGCCCCCTTCCAGTTCCTGACCAGAGAGACAGAGCAGCGTGCAGGGCAGGGGCTTTCACAACCAAGTCTAGAGCCGGGATTCCAGCATCTGACTAGGGATCAAAAGAGTAGGGAGGAACAGGGAGTAAGAGCAGGAGGTGTGACCGTCAGCTAAGCTCACTAGACCCAAAACCTGAAGTCCAGATCCTGAAAGGATGGAACGTTAAGCGGCGACGATAGGGTAAACTGCTGAGAGAATGCTAGGCCCCAGAAGTGCAGTCCCAAATCTGCACCGAACTAAAGGAAACAAACAGCGACACTAGAACAAATAACTGGCAGCCTTTCAGTACACATTCATTACCATCATATTTAGTGCAAAGTTACAACAGTGCAGCAGTGACATGCCAACGTGAAACCACTGATGGCATGAAGGAGGTGTAGGCAGGCACGGTCCTAGATGAAGTATGCCCATTCAAGGCTCACTTTTATGGCACAGGGTTCAAACGGGCATGGGTGGCACCAGTGTTCTTCGTACCAGTGAACGGGAGTGGATCAGTAAAAGGGTGGGGGCAAGGTAAGTGGTCTCATTTCCTCAGAGATGTTGTGTCATCTGCTGCAGGTTAGAGGGTTTGTCTGAACTGCTTTCATGTGAGCACAGCATGGGGATTACCCTGCTCTCTGAGGAACACCTTATCCTAAATTGATACCCTCATAGCTATAGCTCTTCCCGCCTGCGCCCTTCCTCTCCCCCTGACCTACTTGCTCTTTATTCTCCCTTTTTTGCACAGTGCTCCCTTGATTTCTAGCTATTTGGGTTTGTAGTATTTACATCTCACACGTACATATATATCTGAGGAACGGATTGCAAAGAGGAGTCTAAGCTGTACCAGTATCAAGTGGAATATGGCATGCCCTATACTTACACCACCTCTTCCATACACCCCCTGCCCATTACCTACTTGTGACACCAGTAGAATATGGCCAATGGCATATAAAACAGGCAGACGGTTAGGTTTTTAGCAGAAAGTAATGTGTCTACTTCTATCCTGGCAAATGAGCCAATTGAAATGGCTCCTTCACTACTGAAACTGACCCCAGTCAAATAATAAAAGCAAAGGCACGCACTAAATCTGGATGCTTTGATCAACTGGAAAAGTGATCTGCTGTAGCGGGGCAATTCACATTATCAGATGACATCATTCACAAAATGAGCTGGTGGTGCCTCATCAGCACCCGATTACCCACTAAGCCAGCAACCCATCTGCCAATTGCCACCCCCCCCCAGCCAAATGTTCTTTCAAGGAAGAGACTCCCATTTTAAATCAATCTTTGTAAAGGTGGAGCCTGTGAAGATATTAATTTTACCTACAACTCCGTGTCCATTTAAATAGGATACCTTTTGAGGTGCAAGGCCCGAGGTATTTCATTCTGATTATACTGTTTCAAATAAATGTGTACTCAGAATGGCAGGAAACGCGGAATTAATACCTCCTGGATTGATTTAAAATGATGCATCACAACAAACTGACTGTACAGAATCTATTGCCATACTACAAAATATAATGAAAGAACACAAACTCAATGCTACAAGATCCACAAGTCCAAGAAAAGCAAGTAACACAAAACCAGATTTCCATCCATGTGATCAGCTAGCTAGAAGACAAAACAAGCTTAGAACTACGCAGCCCACAGGTTTAAGAAAACCAAATAACCCAAGACAATATTCCAATCTATCGAACTGTAGCAAAAGACAAGGGAAAAAGAAGAAAAAAGCATTGCTCGAGTTGACACACTGTGCACATTGATAAATTAAGATGAAAATGAAAATGCAAAAATGTAGATGTTTAGAATCTCAACATCATGTGTGTATGTTTTAATGATATACGTCAGAGATCTGCAACCTGCGGCAAGCCCCAGGTATTGTGAACTTCGACTCCCATAATCCCTCATCATTTGACTCTGCTGGCTGGCATTGATGACATAACTAAGTATTAAATATAGCATGCTTCAATCATAAATTGTGATGCTCAACGAATCGCTTTAGATCTGAAGGTTTCATGGAACAGACAATACAGTTTAACAGTCGACTAATGTACTTACAGTATGCATAGGTATGCATTAGGCAGTAGTTCCCAACAAGGGTTTGTATTCTTTATCAGGGACACTATAGGAGCCAATAGGTGCCCCCATTCATTTGAAAATATAATGTGAATGTTTTCAACCAATACTCTGGATATAAAAACTAGTGCAGTGGCCCCAAACTCAGCACACGCATTTTCTTTGATGTTTTACAAATAGTTTAATGTGTTTCTTGGGGTCAATAATCATACATTCGATATGCT
Source organism: Ambystoma mexicanum (assembly GCF_040938575.1). Taxonomy (NCBI): domain Eukaryota; kingdom Metazoa; phylum Chordata; class Amphibia; order Caudata; family Ambystomatidae; genus Ambystoma; species Ambystoma mexicanum. The sequence continues at coordinate 763,750,607 of NC_090934.1, forward strand.
CTATGTCATTCGGTAGATATTAATCCATTCCTGGGTTCCTTTGCTTTCTGCAACTTGTAGTTTTTATTTCCCCATTAAAAATTCTGTCAACCCCTTGCCATGCAAAGAAAAACTCAGGTCTACAAGTCCAAGAATGCAGTGGAAAAACAGGCTAGTAAAGCATCTTCGAAGCAAGATAGGGCAAGTTGCCATGTATGAATTTTAACATATCTTGATCATGAAGCCTTTTACCCTAAATCTCCAAACTTCGTTGGGTTGAAATGGCGCTTTTCACAGAACAATATTTGCAACAACAAATGTATAAAATACATACTATTAATAATTGGTTCTGTGGTGCTAGTGCGTGAAGAATACAATCAATCCCAGGTCACCAACAGTACACAGGAGCATTTTACAACACACCCTCATGATACCTATGCACAAAATGTAAGTCATAATTGCCAGTTTAAAACACACTTCCCACAATATATGCCAACACTGCCCCTGTAAAGTACATTTACATAATGCCAATGCCCACAATAACAATGCAAAACACTTTCAGGATGCCTATGACCATGACATAAGCCAGCTTTGCAACTGTAAAACACACATTCATAAACCCTGTACACTCGATATATGTCAGTCTTGCCATTGTAAAATACATGTTCATAGTGCATGACTTCACAATAAATGGCAGCATTGCCAATGCAGCAGAAGGCAAGGGGAGGGGAGGAAATTGCTTATGTAGTCCCACAGGACTCGAGCAAAACAAAAGATTGGTGGATGGAAGGTTTTTAATTAATTGCATCCATGGGCATTGCTCTGGGTACCCCTCCAGACAATTGTTTGGGATGTGACTTAGCAATTAGGACTGGATTGACCTTTTTGGTGTGGGACCACCCTTGCTTTGCATATGGTCTTTCCCCTTTTGTAATGGTACGGATGGCTGAAAATGATGGCCTGAATAATTGCCCAGATCAATGCCAGTGGTTCTTTTTTTTTAAACTTGTATTCATTGGCAAACATGTCAGAGTACAGTGGGTTACATGTGGTTTTCAAAGCAAACAGGAAGACAGGCGGAATACTTTACAACAGATTTCAGTCAGGGGGCCTCGAACCTACGTACAGTACATTTCACTCTAGAGATTTTTGGTTAGTGGTCTTGCCTTGTATCAATTGCTTGGTTACACTCATTGGGGAAGGTTAGACAGGTATGTTTGAAACTCAGATCATATATTCCTAGGGTGGGACGTGGGGGGTAGTGAGTAACATACTGTTCCTTGCAGCCCTGGTCCCAGGTTAGTGTGGCCATTTACACTTTGTTGTTGGGAGGAGAGGCAGGTTTCCATCTATGTAGCACACATATTTTAGCAATCATACAACCTATATTAACAAATGCACGTAGTTCCTTGTTCGGGATTTTGTGCCATACACCAAACAAAACTCCCAGAGGGGAGCGTTCAAGAGGGACGTCCACTATGTCAGAGAAAGTTTTCATTACATTGTTCCAGAAGGACTCTAGTTGAACACAAGACCAAAGCATGCGCATATGGTGAGCTGAGTTAGACCGGCATCTGGGACAGAGGGGTTCTGTGTCCTAAGAAATTCTGCTGAGCTTTTGTAGTACAGTCAGTTTAACAATTTACATTGCATACATCGGAACCTGAAGTTCAAAGAGACCTGTTTAGTCTGTGCACACATGCGTTTCATTGGACATCAGATAGATCCACCCCCAGATTGTCGGACCAGCTATTGCGTGCCCTTCAAGTGGAATCAGCTTGTCTGTTCAAGAGCGTTTTGTATAATATTGACATTATTCTGCGGGCACCACAAGAATTGATATTGATTGATATTTTATTTATATCGCACTCGTACACAAGTGTTTCAGAGCGCGACCAGACAAGGCAGGGGAACAAGGGAGAACAAAAACAATGAATTTACTAGGCCCAGTGACACTGAGAATGCGCAAGTGCATGGGAGAGGGAGAGGGGAAAGTGCAAGGGAGAGGGAGAGGGGAAAGTGCATGGGAGAGGGGGAGAAGTGGAAAGTACAGAACAAAGGAGAAAACAGATAAATAATCATAAATAAATAAAATAATAATGGACAACAAACAGTGGTAGTGCAGCCAGCAAGTGACAAGTGCTGGGTTTAAGGTAGCAGACAGGGTATGTACGATAAGTGCAGAAGGAAAAAGGGGGGCTGTATGGGTACAGATACAGGCCCCAGTGCAAGGGGTGGACCGGAGGCAGTGAAGGAGGGTGAGCAGGTACCAGTGCCTGGAAGACAGTGGGTAGGGCTAGGTGCACAGTGCTGAGAGGAACAGATCTGCAGGGGAGAGGGAGGTGAAGGCAGAAGCAAAGAGGAAGGTCTTGAGGTTCTCCTTAAGTTTCAGACTGGCAGGGAGGCTATTCCAGAGGGAGGCCCCAGCCGAAAACAGAGATCGACCCCAAGCTCGTTGCTTTGAAAAACGACTGACCCTGAGGGAGTTAGAGGTAGAGGAGTGAAGAGCTCGAAAGGGGAGGTACTTGCAGGGGGATAGCTGAAGGTATTTTGGACCCAGGCCCCAGAAAACCTTGTGGACAATGCAGAAGGTTTTGAATTTAATCCTTGCATCCACTGGGAGCCAATAGAGAGATTTCAGAGCTGGAGAGATACGATCCCAGGGCTTGAGGTCAAGGACAAGTCTCACAGTCCTGTGCTGGATTAGTTGCAGAGGGCGGAGAGTAGACGCAGGTAGATTTAGAAAGGGGTTGTTATAATAGTCCAACCTAGAGAGAACCAGAGCTTGAGAGACAGTGAGCTTCTGGGGGAAGGAGAGGAAAGGCAGAATATCTCTGAGGAGGTGTAGTAGGAGATTTGACTTTTTAGAGACATCGGAGATGTGGGCAGAGAAGGAAAATGTGGAATTGAAGATGACCCTGAGGTTCTTAGCCTCTCAGGTGGGGGTAGGAGGAGGGCCAAGGGAGGCCAGCCAAAGAGTGAGGGGAAAGGGGGGTGAAGGTATGCCGATGAGCAGGATCTCTGTCTTGCTGGCATTGAGACAAAGATTGCTGGCGGCACATCAATCTTGAATGGCAGTTAGGCAATCAGAGATGAGAGAAGGAGAGGAGAGGAGATTAGCTATGTACATCACCTCTTCAGTTTCTGGGGGCTTGGATGGGAAACAGGGACACAGTGAGTGTGCCGCAGCTTGCATCCTGTAGTATCGCAGTAGTTCTAACCCCGAGCTGGTGTGTTCCCCCTGCCATGATTGTGGTGTAATAAATTTGCCGTCTGGGAACAATTCAACCAGTGCTCTGTAGCCTAGCCCCTCCCAATGTGTCACCAGTGCGGTGTCCCAGGTGGGGCGAAATCCAGGGGATCTCCATAATGGAAGCCATTTGTAATATGGATGTACTTCAGTACTTGCTGCTAGTACACGGAGCCAGGCCTGTAAAGTGGCAGAGACTGGATCATACGGGAAGTCATTGTTATATGTGTGATTCATGACAAGTGTTTTGAGATATGCTTCGCTGGTTGCTAGGCACTCAAGTTTGACATGTGGTGGCTGTTAATTGTCCCCATACCAGCAAGAGGGGTACTGGGCCTGTGCTGCTACCCAGTATAGTTCGAGGTTGTGGGCCGCAAACCCCCCCTCCCTGTCGTATGGCAGAGTCATGTCCAACCATTTCTTCCGGACCGCCCTGTCGTTCCACAGGAATTGCGCACATAGTCTATGTAGTTCGGAGAAGAAAGGCTTTCCCGGCCAGACTGGGACATTGGCAAATATGTGCAGGAGTTTTGGTACTAGCACCATCTTCACTAAGGATAATTTACCAGCCATCGTGATTGCGAGTGCTCACCACCTAGTCAGTTTTCTCTCCACATAGGTCTCCATTGCTCCATAGTGATCTGTCACAAGAGATGGTTTTGCCCCAGATACCTTCACCCCTAGGTATTTTATCGCATTGGTGGACGGGCATAGGTGGTAAATGACCCTCGGTTCCTTGGTGTTGCTGGTGAGTCGGAATATTTCTGATTTGGTATAATTTGTGAACCCAGAGAAGCCCCCCCCCAAGTCAATCACATCGCGAAGTTAGGGTCAAGATTTTCCTGAGGGTCCCTTACATATAGCAGGATATCATCTGCACATAGCGATTCTATCTCAGGCTGGTCCTTGAGGGGGATTCCCCGATGACTGTGATGGGTACGAATCACATCAGCCACTGGGTCAATGGCTAGAGTGAAGAAGATCGGGGAGAGTGGGCAGCCCTGCCGTGTGCCCCTACTTAGACCAAAGGGTAACGATTTGTAAGAGTTGACTAAGACACTGGCTGTGGGGCATGTGTATAGAAATTTGATATAGTGAAGAATTTCGGGCCAATTTCCATTTTCCTGAGGACCGCCCATAGATACTCCCATGAAACCATGTTGAACGCTTTCTGAGCGTTGAGTGTCACTGCCGTCGGGTCTATTATTGCCATGATGTCAAATAGACGCCTAATGTGGGGGCGCTGTTACGCATGTGAAAGATGGTTGCCTGATCTACGGAGCTCCAATCCTTGACAAATCTGTATTTCAAATAATCCTGCTTCGGGGTTACCCTTAAACTTAAGTGTCGGACAGCCAGTGCCCGAAGTTCCCAAGAACACCCACAGAAAATCCTACAGAGAACTGTGGCATTAGGCACCGCCCCAATCGCACTGTTGACACAGTGCGAGAGCAGTGTGGGCGCTTGGCAGACCCGAGACTAACGGAACAAGACAGGCAGTGGCTCCCCCGGTCAGCTTAATCAAAAAAGAGGCTTTTGCAGTAATCAGGGCTCTGGAGACAGTGAGCCTCTGGGGGAGGTAAAAACAGGATGAGCACCTCTGAGGAGGTGCAGCTGGTGGTTGGACTTTTTAGAGATGTCAGAGATGTGGGTGGAGTAGGAGCGAGTGGAGTCAAAGATGACCCCATTGTCCCACAACCTCTGTGATACGCACAGCTTCCTTAGCAAGCTGTGACCTCATGGATGCTACATGGGCCGTAATATCATCCAGCTTCTCATCGATGGCCGCAAAGCCCTTGGCCATGGCCTCCATCATGTGAGTGATGTCTGGAGGTGGGTCCATGGTTGGTTGTGTTTGCTCCAAATGAGAGCTAGTTGAGGACTCTGGGGCTTCACAGGCAGCAACTGTAGCAAATGTGTCCCTGGCCCCTGTCTTCTTCCCACTGCCTGCGCCTCTAGTCATGGAAAGTGGGTGGGTGGGCCAGCACGGGGGTGGCACCAGAATCTCAAACAGGAAGCCTCCACTGTCTGTTACTTCTCGTTGGTCCAAAGTCAATGCCCCAAAATTAGTGCAGGTTCCCTTGAGGGTAGCTGCTGGTACGGTCCAGTATGTGCCAGGCCCTACAGGTCTGGTGCCCAGCCAGGAGGGCTGGCAATGGCAGGGTGCTTCCATAGGCGGGTGGGAGCTCAGGTTATCTGCTCCTCTCCTGTCGCTCCACAACCCAGCAGATATCTGGATGGGCACAAAGGTTGGAGGAGGGTCACAGGGCTGTGGTCCGGTGCAGCCCGTGCCCTCAGCCGATCCCTTTATGCGCAGGTGATTGGGGGTTAATGTTGGGCCCAGTTCCAATGGGCCGCCAGTGTAGTGGTATCAGGTGGACCCTGGGATGGTGCCCGTTCCACCGTCTGCCCCTCATGGTCTCAATTGGTGGCGCAGCCCTTCACAAGGGACGGGGAGAGCTTGGGGGGATGCTGCACTATACGTTGCAGGAATATCATATGGGAGCCTGCAGGCAGAAATTCCCCGGTACGGGGCCGGGCACTCACCGGCAGTACCCTACAGGCGGGCGGATGATTTTGCTTCCTTCTGTTCGGGCCGGAATCAGGGTGTAGTGTGCGGCAGTTCCGCAGCTGTGGGCTCCGGGTTCCCCTCAGGTGTGCACTGTCCTGGGCTGCTGATGGTTCATGTCCGAAGAAGCAAGGCCAAGGCTGCAACGGGTCACTGTCCCTCACAAGCACCTTGCCGCATTGGTGGTTCAGCTGCTCCTCCCTCTCCGGAATGGCGAGATCTTCAGTGAACAGCAGCGGGTTGCTCGGTCCCCGGTTTCCACCATCGCTGGGATCAGTTGTTCCCCTCAGTGGTGGGCACCGATGCCCCAAGTTAGAGTGCACAAGATTTGATATTGTTGCCACCTTTTTCGGTTTTTGATGGGCCGTTAGCGCAGCTTCAGCACTAGGCAGCCAACTTGCTGGCTGCTCAGCAGCACCCCCCAATGCCAGTGGTTCTGATTGATTGAAAACCTTCCAGCGATCAACCATCTGTTTTTGCTAATGTGGAACGATATGACCAGATGTCAGTCCTGTGCCTAGTGATCCATGCAACACCTCACTGACTAAGGCCAATAAGCCTGAAACATGCCTGGGGTTGATTGTGGTCTCCTGCAGAAGGGAACCAGCTTAGCAGTTCAGGATGACTGCACCTTTTTAGGTGGGACCAAATTGAATTTGTGTTTGGTCTTTCTCCTTCTATAAAGGCATGGCAGGATAAGTAAAACGATGGCCTGAAGTGTTGTCCAGAGCAATGCCAGTGGTTATGATTGATTCAAAACCTTGCTGCCATCATCAACTTTTTGTTTTGCAAATGTGACCCAAGAGACTCAAACGAAGAAAAGAAAATCAGATCATGTGAAACTCACGTGAATAAAGCTTAATAGGAGCACAGCTGTCACTCTGCAAACAAATTAATCAAGTCTTGGTCTGCCTTTACTACTCTAAACTGCATCCCCTGCATATGATCCTCTGCATCTGCTCATCCCATGTCTTTCCAGGAATACCGGTAAGAGTCTACCCTAACTGTATCCAATTCCTCTATCACCTTATTGTACAGCACGTATTTGCTTCACAGCTGTATAAAACCTAGCATATACATACAGAAATGCACGGTAATGATGCCAGCACCCACAACATATGCCAGTATTGACACTGTGGAACACACTTCATGATGCCTGTGCCCAAAACATATGTCAGTCCTTACACTATAAAGCACATGCTCATGATGCTTGTGCCCATATAATATGCCACCACTGCCCTGCAAAACAGATGTTCGTGATGCATGCCCCCACAATACATGTCAGCATTGGCAATGTAACATGTTTGCATGATACCTCTTGCCTCAACAATATATGTAGTCATTGCTGTGAAAAATAGGGGTTCATGCAGAAGTGTTGCTACACTAATAAGTCTGACTTGCACCAGACACACACCCACATGCACAAACACACACACATACAAACAGGTGCTCACCTCACACGCACACCTCACCTTTTGTTTTGTTTTTCTTAGCTCTCTACTGACCATCTCAGCCTGTTCCGTTTGGCCTCTCCTCTTCCTCCTTGGAATACCACCATCCATGCACTGCACACCAGGAACTAGGAAGCATTGGTAGCGTTCATTTTATAGCTGAGATCATACATGCATTAGGCACGTCTGGGGCAGTAACTTAAATGACCCTACGATTCAATCAACAACAATGAAAGAGTCTGTACAGGAGCACTCCCTCCCCTTGCAGGGACTCTGCCGGCATGTCCAATCATCCATGCATGGCTGGAAGAGCTGTATTTTCCACTAAGTATAGCCTATTTTGCTTTCTCAGTAGATCCGGATTGCTGGAAAGAGATAAGCGTGGACCTGTATGCTTCTCTCTCCCTGATTTTGTGTTGATGCTGGTGCCTCCATAATGGGTGGATGGGTGGCAGGACAACGCCCATCTACCGTTATAGGTGAGCAGCCCCTGGTTCGGACCGGCTCGGATGTGGATGGTCAGTCCCAGGCAGGACCACACCAACCACTGACAGACAAACTGCAAACTAGAACATTGGACATGTTTGTGTGCAGAGTGGGGTGCATACCTGGGGCCAGATTATAGAAACATTGCACTAGTGCACGTGTGAAGTTGTACGGTATTAGCACTAGGGCAAAGTTTGCCCTATTTTTAAAAAAAACTGGGACATATTAGAAAACTATTGCACCCTGCCAAGTGCAGTTTGGCATGGTATAATATAAGCACCAGGGCAAGAATTGACATAGCGCAAAAAAAAAACAATTCGATTTGTTTTTTCACCAGGGCATAGTTTGCCCTAGTGCTAATACCATTCCATATTAGCACTAGGGCAAACTTTGCTCCAAAGGCAATACCGACTCTCTGTCCGCACCAAGAAGAGAGCCCACATTCAAGCCTGTGTCTCTGCGGCTTCAAACTATTCGGCCGAACTCTTTAAAATCTGTAAGGCGCTGGCCAATCCTATTACAGTCTCCACCCCTCCTCTTGCCTCCCAGGCCCTTTGCAATGCCCTTGCCTCTCACTTTATCTCCATAACCCAGAATATCTTGTCCACCCTCTCCTCCGCCCCCTCTCCTCTTCCCCCTCCTTCTCTGCCTGTTGACCCTCCTTCAGCTACCTCCACCCAATTTCTCCTCCTTTCCTCTTTTCTCCCCTGATGAGGTTGCTAGACAAGTCTGATCTATGAATGCCTCATCAAAACAGGTCCATCCCTGTTCCTCTAAAACCATTAAGGACCACATTGATGCCATTGCTCCGGCCCTTGCTGATTTCTGCACCTCTCCTTTGCCACTGGATCTTTCCCCTCCCCTCTGAAGTACTCCCTTGTTCATCCTCTCCTTAAGAAACCTGCAGCTGATCCTTCTTGTCCGGCCAACTATTGTCCAATTTCCATTACTCCCTTTTTGAGTAAACTCCTGGAAAAGCTGGCTATCTCTCAGCTTAACCTTCATTCCGACTCCGTTGGTTCTCTTCACGATCACCAATCTGGCTTCAGAGCGACAAGAAGCACAGAAACTGCTCTCCTGCACATCCGTGAAGATCTGCTCTCCAACCTTGACTCTAACATTCCCTCTCCTTATACTACTTGATCTCTCCTCTGCTTTAGAAACGATCAACCATACCACCCTGCTCAACCGTCTGCGTGACAACCTGGGCATCACCGATCAGGCTCTGGCCTGGCTGACCGCTTTCCTCTCTGATCGACCCTCCCAGGTTCAACTTTGGTCTTTTCCATCTTCTATCTCCCTTTCTACCTGTGGTGTTCCCCAGGGGTCTAACCTCTCGCCTTGGCTTTTCAACCAATACCTGGCAACTCTCGTCTACTGCATATCCTTGTTCTGCTCTAACTTCCAGTGCTATGCTGATGACACCGAACTCATTTTCAGGCTTACTTCAGCCACCTCCTCGCCTACCCTCATCTCTGACTGCCTAATCGCCATTCGAAATTGGTGTGCCGCCAACAACCTTTGTCTAAATGTCAACAAGACCGAGATCCTCCTCATTGGTACACCTGCACCATCCTTCCCCTTCACGCTCTGGCCGGCCTCCCTTGGCCCTCCTCCTACCCCCACTTCCGAGGCCAAGAACCTTGGTGGCATCTTTGATTCCACACTCTCCTTCTCTGCATGCATCTCTGACATCTCTAAAATATCTAACTTCTTACTACACCTCCTCAGAGGTACTGTGCCTTTCCTCTCCTTCCCTCAGAAGCTTATTGTCTCCCAAGCTCTGGTTCTCTCTAGGTTGGACTACTGTAACAGCCGCTTTCTAAACCTTCCTGCCTCCACTCTCCTCCCTCTTCAACTAATCCAGAACAGGACTGCGAGACTTGTCCTTGGCCTCAAGCACCTTGGATCATATCTCTCCAGCTCTGAATATCCTTCATTGGCTCCTAGTGGAGGCAAGGATTAGATTTAAACCCTCTGCATTGTACACAAGGCTTTCTGGGGCCTGGGTCCAAAACACCTTCAACTATCCCTCCGTAAATACCTCCCCTCTCGAGCCCTTCGTTCCGCTACCTCTAACTCCCTCAGGGTCAGTCGTTTCTCAAAGAAACACACTGGGGGTAGATCTCTGCCTTCAGCTGGTACCTCCCTTTGGAACAGCCTCCCTGACACCTTGGAAACTTGAGGAGAACCACCTCTGATTCTGGAAGCACCTCAAGACCTTCCTCTTGGTGTCTGCCTTTTCCCCTCCTCTCCCCTGCTGATCTGTTTTCTCTCTCGGCACCGTTCACCTGGACACCCTCTGTCCTCCGGGCACAGGTACCTGCTCACCCTGCCACCCGCCCCTGCACTGCGGTCTGTATCTGTAAGTCCCCCACCCACTTCTCTTCTGCACTATCAGATATACCTTATCTGCTTAACCTAGCACCTGCCACTGGCTGCTGCACTACCACCTTTAATTATTTATTTGTATTTATTTTCTTCTGTTCCGCACTTTCCACTTTCCCTTCCATGCACTTACCCCTTTTCTCTTTCCCATGCACTTGCACGTTCTCAATGTCACTGGGCCTATACGATCGCTGTTTTTGTACTCGCCAATTCCCCTTCCTTTTGCCTGGTGAAACACTTGTGTACGAGCACGAAATAAATAAAATATCAATATCAATATCAAGCATATAATGTCAGTGCTTGGCAAACGTCTAATACCTCAAGCCTTTGTCTTTGCTAGTTATTACCAGCATTTCAGTGCATGGAAGAGGTGTAAATTAAGTGGCTGAAGGCACACTTGCTTAAGACATTTGTATTAAACCAGCAGCCTTTTAGAGTAGCAATTAAGCCATTAACTCTCTGCAGAAGGCTTAGAAAAAACATTGGCAAAGCTCATTGGCAAGCTCGAAGAGATCACAGGAAGATATGTTTAGGGCAGGGAGAAGGTAGTGGGTGGGAATGACCATAGGGGTTAGCATGGCCATGCCATCAATTGGTGGGTAAAATACCAAACACCACCCACACAAGTTATGTGTCCCTCCTCACACGCCTTATCTGTCCTACCTGTACTAGAATGCAATAGTTTTGACTTATAGGTGATTAAAAGCCCAAACCAAAAAAGATGATGAGAATGCGAGCAGGCAGAAAGGGCTCAGTGTGGGACCTACCTTGCTGTCCTGCTACACAATAACTTTCAAATGTAATTGGCTGATACAGCACAGCATGCGTGATGCTTGCGCGTGTTATTGTTTACATCACTGCACTACAGGACAGAGGGGCGCAGAAAAAGAACCCAGATGACACAAGGTGCCAGCGGCCGCGGTTACTGAGTGGTCAAAAAGCCTGTGCAAGAAAGAACATGTTTTACTTTCACTGAGGTTCAACCGCAGAGGATCTGCATTGTGTGACAGGAACATATTATTGCATCAATGAGCAGCCAGGCGAGGGGCCCCAAGGCGTCTCCTTGGGCCCTTCATGTCCTTGCCATATATCAGCAGGGGGGGGGGGGCGGAAGATGTCCAGGGGGGGTGCAAGATTCTTTGAAAGGGTGTTATGATGAATGCTTTAATAAGAAAATGTGAACATTTAACAGAAAGTATAAGCAGGTATTACTTGTGAGGGGCGGGGGGGGGGCAGAAACAATATTTTTACTCAGTGGGGGCTCAGTATAAAACATTTTTGAATACCACTGCTATAGGGCAACAGAATTTCTCGAACTCTCTTGCGACTCTGGACTTGGATCAAATAAAACAAATGGATGGGGTCTACCTGAATCCCAGCCCCTGCCCTTGGAGGAGCCTCATAAGAACGGTATGCAGCCTTTATGTGGGTTCCAGAGTAGTGAACTGGGTAAAGAAAGGTTTACAACACATCTGTTATTTAATCCATTTGCAATGTGTATGGTAGAATTGTTGACACTATGTCTTTGACGATGATTACATGTGTATTTTATATGTGTATGAAAATGTATATGTTTAATGGATGTGATGATGAACTGAGTAATGGACAGGCAATTCAATTGTGTTGGTAACTTGAGTTGGTGTTGGGCGTGCTGATAATCGGGGAGAACTGGTAGGATCCATGCCCTCATCAGGGGCATTGCATGGAAGCAGAGAGGAAAGCTATACCACCCCGGTGATACCACGAAGATCTGCAACAGCGTTGACGCTTCAATGAGCCTGAGATCATGAGAAGGGATAGCTAGATAGTAGTTATTGTTTTATAAAAAGCTATGTTATTTCACTGACTTCATGCCCCATTGTTATATATATCTGTGATATATTTCTCGAATTTGAAAAGGATGTATCGTACACGACAGGTCACAGAAGTCACAACTAGGATCTGCTGCAGCTCGCTTCATAGTAGCCTCTCCAAGAGGGAAACTATAGACGGGAAGCTACAGTGAGGCACAGACATAACCCTGGAAAATATGAATGGGAGGAGAAGAAGAGCCAACGTACACGTCATGCAGGCATATGAGGAATTTCAGAATGGGAGAAATGTCGATGGCAACAGGGAGCATACGAGCAAGAATAATGGGAAGGAACAAATGGCACGAAGTGGGCAAAACAGGACCAGAGAAATCCAGATGCATGTAAACTAGGAATATTAAATTCTATGTGTTTTAATCTGCATGAAGCCATTATTGGTTGTTTGACAGATGGGACCATGCAGGGACGTCATTTCACCAAAATGGCAGGGTAGCGGAAGTGACATCACATGACCCTTGACCTCAGATGGCATTACAAGAAGTGATCCATTTGACCCCGTCATCAAAAGAAGTGATGGCATACGACCAGGGTCGGATTGTCCCCTCGGCCTTTTGGCCCATGGCTGGGCCGAATTCGTTCCTGGGGGCTCGTTTCTGGCCATGCCTGGGCCGGTTTGGAGAAATAAAAATGAAAAAAAAGAAAATGTATTTTTTTCTTTTCAAAAAACCTTTCATCCTTCTTAGGTAGATAAATGAGTTCCAACACAGGTTGGGTGATATTGTATGCATATTTGTTCTATAAAAAAAAACAGCTTAAGCGTAAGTGCTATACAATAACATTATCATTTGGCCTTGGACGTCAGCTTGGATTTACAGTAATTTAGTGTACTTAGGAACAATGCTATTTGATGCCACTTCCTGTTTTGTCAAGGGGTGAAAGGTCATGTTTCATCACTTCCCGGGATGTCACTTTGGGGTGGGGTCAAATGGCATCACTTCTGGTGATGTCTTCAGAGGTCAAGGGTCGTGAGGCCACTTTTTTGAGGCAAGGGGTGGGCCATTTTTTCTTGGGTGACCGGGCCTATTTCTTGTCCCAGTCCGACCCTGCACACGACCTTTCACAGAACAGAACAGAAAGTGGCATCACATAGCATTGTTCCTCAGTAAATTAAGAAAAATATGGTTACGATATCACTGTAATATGATATACATTTCATACAAGAATGGATCACCATATGTAGCGTTAATATCAGTGTGTATAGGCCCATATTACCAAATTACTGTGAATGAAAGAAGATGTTGAATACAACGACCTGGTACATCACTTGAGCCAAACCATAAACAGAGAATCTCAAAGAGGCCTAAATGCCAAAGCGCAGACATCCAGTGCCTGCCAAATGTCTGGCCACAGACTTGAAACAGCAACTGACCAACACGCGTCCAACCAGAAAACAATCAGAGGTTGTACCACTTCATGCTTTTAAACTTAGAAAATATGCACAGGGATATGCTTGTCAAAAGTGCACTTTGAACCATTGCACAGCAACCCACTCCCACCTGCCAACCAGAGCCTGAGTATCCCCCAACCATTTTCACCACAGACCACCCCACTATACACTGTGAGTCGCTAAGGGCCCTCCAACACTTTACACCTCCAATGCCTTGCTCTAACACCTTCAGGTTTAAGTATGCCACCCTCCAGCAACTTAAGTCTCCAGCATTCTCCAGCACCATCAACTTCACGCAAATTAGCAAATTGAAGGGGATGTTCACTCAAAAATGGTATTGTCCCAAAAGATAGGCAATAATGAAACAAATATATAAAAATATTTTTTAAAGAAAGTTCCTATGTAAACTTTTGAGCATATAAGGCTCAAGGTCACACATTTCAAGCACTAGGAGGCATCCATTTTGTGAAATAGACGAGCCTCCTATGCTTTCGTTAATCTCTCCCCTTGCAGCACTTATAAAGCAAAAGCCAGCCAGCTGTAATAAACAAAACCTACCAGCAGGGCTCCAATGACTCAAAGTGAAATCCTCTGCAATCATAAATACAATAATGTTTCATTTATAATTGCCATGGTTTTCTTTCTAAATTAAAAGAAAAAAAAGCACTTACCAACAGCAGAGAGGATCCTTACTGCATTTTCTGCTCTCCGGCAATAATGAGGCAAAAGTTGAATGTAATAAACAAAAGCTACCAGTAGGTGGCTATTGCTTCATTATTGCAGCAAGGGCAGAGCTTAACACAAGCACAGGAGGCTCATCCATTTAAAAAAAATGGATGCCTCCTAGAGCTTGAAATTTTTGAGTTTGTTTTGGTTGTGGAAGCAACAGATAGTTTAGCTCAAAGGCAGAGGGCCACTTCATGTAAATTAATTATCTCACTGTGCGTCTATCTATAGTGTGCCTGTGATGCAGGTCTGGCAAATCTGGGTCAGGTCGCACAGTCCCCAGGCAGGATTGATAGCAGAAGCCACTCGGGCACACCCCACTCATCAAATGCACAGTGGCTCACTGGATGTGCAAAGCATACAACGAGAAACACTCATGAGATTTGTGTTCAAGAGTACAGTAGGCTGCTCTTCCCGATTCTCAGCTGGCTAAACCTAGGCCCCACAACCTTCCTGTTGCTACAGTACAGGCTATGAGCCACACTGACAGCCCTGCCTCTGAACCCAAAAATTCAGGCATTCTTCACTAATGGATAGCCAACCTGTTAGTGATGGTGGCTTCATGGTTTTTCCTGCATCCCTGTTATTTCTCCAGCTAACGAGATCTAGATACCAGGTGAAAAAAGTTGTGGCCCATTTAGCTGCATTTACAACCGCCTTTTTCAGGTGCAACACAGATATCTGCTCTTGCTACTGCAGTGGCCCAGGGGTTGCAGGGACAGGTCAAGAGGTAGCAGGGGGGGAGCCAGGGGTAGCAGCTGCTACCCCTGGCAACCCCCAAATGACATCCCTGCAACCAAGCTTCATTTGCTTATGTTCTCAACCTTTCCGTAATGGAATAGCAGGCTGAAAACAATGTTATGGAGGGTTGTCTGCTTGCCCATAGCAATGCCAAAGGTTATGATTAATTCAAAAGCAAGGCTCTATGATCAAACGCCACACTATGTAATTTCGAGCTTAGGTGCCATTTACATTGTGAAGCAATTGTATATCTGCCCATATTTATGAACAATTAGTCAAAACATAGTCCAACACAGCCGTTGGCTCAATTCATGATTCTTTCTTAGAAGAAAGAGTGATAGCATTCATATTTGTGCTGGAGTGTTTTCTTTTAATGGTAGTTTCTTATTGGGCTTCAAAGACTCTTTTGTTATAATTTTTGATTAGAATAATTGGGCATTATGTGCAGCAAATTTTATTTTACTTTGTGGCGCCAGTCGCAGTCATGATATCAATTAACTGTGATTTGTTCATGTGAAGGCAAGTAAAATGCATTTGGAACAACAAAACCCTAAACCCTTCTATGCATGTACTGCTAATGTGCAGTGGTCAACTTGCAGGATATTTCCGTAGTCAGGCCTACACAAGGATAAACTAACATGGTCTCTAGATTCAGAAATACAGAGTGCTGTGTGCTTTTCAGGTTCACTGGAGAGGGAGGAGGGGAGGCTGACTCCCTTTAATCATTTCCAAATTCCACAATGAGAGTAAACTGAAGGGCTTTAAGTGGTGGCGTTCTAGCAATGCAGCAAAACCGCTCCCGAGCCAGTGCAATGCTGTGGTTCTGCCAGTGCCTCACTAATTAGCACCGCACATGATTTCTCCAGTGCGCATAAAGTCAGCAGCCTGAGATTGTGAGGCACGAGACTTGCGCTCATCGGGATTGAATGGAATGTTTATTAGGGCAATGGGAAGTTGTCCTCAGTTCAGGCAGGACAGTCCATGCCTCACACCCAACAGCAGACAATGGCCAAATGAGTTTATATGGTTTGTAGTTAGACATCATACTGTAATATTGAGGAGAAGGAAATGGGCACTAAGCCCACTGTGCATTTTGTTCTCCAAATGGTGGCATGCTTGAATCGCCATCACAAATTTAACAAATATTAAATGATGTGTTCATTCTCAGGTTCGGCCATGTAGTTATGGTTAAGTTGCCCATCTCATAGGAAGAGCACTTTTTGGGCGGCTTATAACTTCGCTCCCCCTGGACGAATCCTCACCAAACTTTGCAAAAAAAAAGTATATGGCCCACTCTGAATTTCTTTGCAAAGTTTGGAGGGGTTGGTCAAGAGGGGGGGGGCAAAGTTATAGGGGGGTCCCAAAATTTATTTTTTCCCATAGACATAATGGGAAAAAACTTTGCTCACGCCTACAGCCCAAACCGCTGGACGGATTTTCACCAAATTTGCGGCAGGAGCAGCGGCTTGGTCCCGCAAGCATGCTTTTGTTAATTTGGTGAAAATCCGTCCAGTAGTTTTTTTTAAACTACCAAAATGTAAGTCCAAAAAATTAGTGATATCTCTGTCCGCTCCGCGGACACACTTCCCTCTTCGCTCCGTGGACAGGACACCGATTGGCTAGTGGGGCTATGTCATATCCGTGGACAATCAACATGTTCGCTGATTAGTTGGAGTGAAGCGTGCGATGCGTCACATTTTCTTGATGCGCCCGCCATCTTGGATTTGCGGTAAAAACATATTAAATAAGACCACATTGCACTTGTCAAACTTATCAAATAATCTCTGGGGAGGTGAGGGCTGATGAGGATGGGCTGGGATATAGCTGCAAGAAGCAAAAAAACAGGTGTTTTTGCTGCAACAGTCTGAACAGTTTGGATGTTCGCAAACAGTCCTGAGAAGTTCAGAACACTTCGGATGTTCGGGGGCAGTTTTTGGATGGCATTTAACTTTGGCACCACTCAATGAAACCGCATGACATGTTGCAATTCTATTCCCGTCCTGATTCCAAATGTGTTTGTAAAGTTTGGTGGGATTCTGTCAAGAGGGGGCAAAATTAGAGGGGGGTCTCAAAATAATGTAAAGGCTTATAAATGAAGCGCCATTTGACAGATGTACACTTAATTTGGCAAACTGGTAATATTACTAGATATGAATGTTTTTGCGAAGTTTGGTGGGATTTTGTCAAGAGGGGGCAAAATTAGAGGGGGGTTCCAATATAATGTAAAGGTTTATAGTGCAGCAATTGCAGCTATGTACACAAAGGGAACACTATATTCCATCCTCATACTGGCAAAAAGATTATGTTGAAATCTTTCGCCACTTGCGATACACCTAATATCATCTATGCAATTAAGTGTCCTTGTGGACTATATTATGTTGGATAGACACAAAGGAAATCAAAACTTTGTTGGAACGAACATCGCTCATACATACGCAACAAGAACTTAAACTCACCAGTTGCAAGACATTGGCTCGAAAAGAGACAATTTAGCGCAAATCCACTTCTTGATATTGGAGGTAGTCCAGAAGCATGAGGCACACGAAAACATTCAGACTAGACTTGACAGAAGGGAATGCTTTTGGATTGAAGAACTGGGAAGTTTGACTCCGCGAGGATTGAATGAAGAGATTAATTGGGCATGCTTTTTATAAATACACCACTGTCTTTTAACATTGGTGGCCATCATGTGAATGAATATTATTTACCGTAAGCAATAGCAAGGTTATGTGAGGTTACCATTGATTCACATTATTGATTCACATTATTGGTTCGAGATATTGATAGTTGTTATGTAAATTAATATTACTAACCTTAAGAAGAAGTGCAGACTGGCAGATATCATGTACACATGTTGGGTTACCATTGTTTCTTACAAATTTAACGTGCAACGACTTAACATAGGACTAGGTTCTGAATAGAGACATCAACACTTAGATGAACTAAATCTATCTTGTACTCTACCGATACATATACATTGGTGTATTGACACATCAATATTGGCGCAATTACATGTTAAAATTTCAGAATGTATTTGTTGATGAGTTTCATGAAAACATCAATAATGTCTCATTTGGATAGATATTTACACAATGTGGACATTTCTATGACTGTGTTTCAAACATTACAGGAAATATTAAGTTTCAGTTACATATTTTTGCACAGTCCCGATCCTAACATTGTTAGACTTTGGTGAGTTACATTCACAATACTAGTACATACTTACATGTATACGCCAATATTGATGCTCAATCGTGTGCATAACTAGTTTGGAGATGCCTTTTTACCTTCAGCATAATCGAACGTGAGTTTTACTAGGAGAACGCTTTTTGGTTTAGCGAAACTTGAGGATTTCAAGAATATTAATATAGAATTGCTTGCACAACTAATTTGGAGATGTCTTTTCACCATCAGTATAATCGTGCGAGAGTTTCAATAAGAGAACGCTTTTTTGTTAGTGTAACTTTAAGATTTCAGGTTCCTGGTCGACACCCCGCCCGTCCCGTCTCCCCGTTTCCATGGGGACGTGGGACGTGAGGCGACGTAGCGTGGGGCACGACCCAAACACTCACATACGCCACACAGGGTTGCCACAGAAACCCGAATACAACAAAAGTCTCGCCACTAACGCGGCGAATGCGTTAAAATAGTCTACTTCTACAGCGAAGTATAGCAAAACGTAGTGGTAAGCCTGCACCAGCTTGTGCAGAATTCTATTGAATACAGAAAGAACTTTTTCATGATGATACTAAGACCATGATTTAATTATTTTTTCGTAGAGCAGTTAATAGCGACAGTGAATCAACACCGGTAAGCTACCGATTTCAGTTAATGGCACTTAGTTGGAAATAGTTAGCACAATTTTGGAGTATACTAAGCACACACTACCTTTCGTTTTTTTTCAGCACAGCTATTGGAGACACAGGGTCTCCCGTACATAGGTGTCTTTAGATACTTTGATAGATTACATAAGGTAATCCACTTAAATTAACTGTACAGTTTTACAGAACAGTTGCTGTACGCATCACTGTGTGCATGATGTCTGTCAGCATTCGTTCACGAGCATGTTTTATATATTGTTTCCCCCATTGTTATCCTCCATGGCATTCACCTCTGCAAAACACGACATTGATGGGTATGTATATGTATGTTCAACTGCATTTTCTGCATACATTATTTATTTTTATTTATTCTAGTTGTTTACATCACAATGAACAACAATTGGACATGATTATATGTATCTGCGGAATGGCAAAATTAACATGCTTGTATACCCGTTCACTATACATCATTTTTGGTACTTCTGTCAACATGTGATGTATGCAACTCCTGGTATTTTTCATATGCACATATTTCGAATTTGTTAGTGTGGTTAACGCCCTGACGAAGGAGTTTCACTCCGAAATGCATTGGCATAAAACTAACTGCACAAACATTCCAATTAGTCTATTTCTTATCTATGTGCCTAGCAGTCTGCCTATTGGGAATTGTTAAGACTACTGTGCTTGAACCTTTTTGATAAATAATAACTTGAAACACTGTGAACCTCTTAAGAATCTTTTGGTTAAGATTACACAAACACTGCCAAAGCCACAAAGAAACTCTTCACAAGCTCCATAGAGAGCGCCAGACCTAGCTGGATAGGTTTATCCAACTTCATTCATTTATATGATATGGATACAGGGTCCAGGTGTCACAGGACCCTACAATAGTCCGGCAGCTCCAGAAACATAAATGTTTATAAAGCAATTGAGAAAATCTTGTGTTTACCAAGGTAGTGCCCACCTCTTTTTCTCTCCTTCCTCTTGCCATTTGACAAATCTACACAAAGGTTTGCAAAAAGATTATAGATCTAGATATAAATGTTTTCGTAAAGTCTGAATGGATTTTCTTTTTTGACAAGTGCCATAATGTAGGTACAAAAAAATAGTGATTTACCTTTGGTGACTGAGGTGTAGCATGTGGCCCTGGGCAGTGGCCAGATTGTCTGGGTTGTGGAATAAGGTCATGATCCGGACAACCAGGCTACTGGCCATGACTACGAGGCACAGCCCATGGGGTTAAAGTGGCCATGTCCACCTGGGACTGGCATTGTGGTAAAGTTATTCGAAATTGGGATAGGTTTGAAAGGGTAGAAAAATGTGCTTGGGGTAATATGGTCATAGGGTTCTCTTTTCGCCTTCTGCAGGCTGCCATGGAAAGTGAAGAGGGGTTATGTACGGAACCCCGCCTTCCCTTTCCATGGTGGCCATCTTGGAAAAGGATTTTCCTTCCTACACCGGGATGCCACAGGCGTCCCGGTGTAGGAAGAAAAATCCTTTTTTTAGCCCCCTAGGTTTCCCCTTTGGGAACCTAGGGTGCGAATGGCTTTCATCCCCCATTACAGGGGCTGGAATGGGAGGATAATGGTCCAGAGACCTCGTTATCCACCCTTGCTTCGCTAGGGCTGATAACTTGGGCTGCCAGGCCGGTATACACCGTTCCATCCCTGGAACGGGGGATAAACGCCACAATATCGCCATTAGCATAACGCAAAATGCAAATGAAAATGTTGGAAAATCTTATTGAGTCTATGTACTTTACTGAGAAGTATAAAGTAGATGGAGTCAATACTTTATTTTAGTTCTGTTTTTTAACTGTGAAAGCTGGTTCCTAAAAGAACATTTCTGTTATTGTTTGTGGATGCATTTTCTTTTTGGCAGGAGAGCTTGGCACGAAAGGTGGGGAGGGAAACGAGGGAAGAGGCACCGAACACTGATATGGAGGGGCAGGTGGACAGAGGAAAATGTTGAAGGTGTGTTATTTCTAAGGTAGGGGGCAGTGTTCTCATGCTCCTTCATTACAGCAGTGGTGGCGTCTCTTGGGGAGGAGGGATGACATTAGCTGATTCCATTTTAAGATAAATAGCAGTTTTGCTAAAAGTATGTACTGTGCACTAGTTTGTTAATGGATGAGTAGGAATATGTGTTGGAGCTGTGCAAGGGAAATTTTGAAGTTGAAAGTTCCTAGATCAGTAGAAAATGCAGTTGAGAACTGTCCGCGAAGCACGGATCTTATTGTGAAGTGCGGACGGGTTCTCGGACACGCCATTATGCTGCGCGCCAGCATATGGTCATGTGACACTGTCCGGATGGTCCGCAATGAAGTCAGATGTTCATAGACGTTATGGTTAAGTTGGACTCATAAAAAGCTATGAAATTCAATTGAAAAAACTTTGTTAAGGGGACGTTATCGTTAAGTTGCGCTACTAAAAACCTATCAAATTCAGTGAATAAACTTTGTTTAAAGGGACGTTATGGTTACAAGTAAACCAAAAAACTCCTGAAATTCGCCAGTTATGGTACGCTAAGCAACCAATATCGCTTCATTGATATGCTACACTTCATTTGTAATAAAACATTGCCTCCCCTCAGAGAAGTGCAGCACTTCTTTTGGAGAAAAGAATACCAAGCCAGAGGAGCACCACACATCCACATGCTTTTGTGGATTAAAGAAGCTCCTAAATTTGGTCAGGACAGTGATGCCACTGTTTTACAGTTCAATCAAAAATATGTCACTTTTGAAATCCTTTCACAAACGAGACATAGTGACCTTCACGCACAAATTTTACAATTTCAAAAATACAAATGTGGATAGTATTGTCATCGCAAATATAAAAACAAAGGGAAATACTACACCAAATACTGCTTTGGTTTCCCTAGACCAGTTTCAATAACAGGTCAAGTAAACAACTTCATGTCTTCAGTTTGACATAGTGTCAAAGGTAAATCACGTAAGAACACATTACATAAAAATAAGAGAAGGATCAAAATACATCAATCATTATAATGCATTCATTACCCTCCTATGGAATGCAAATATAGATGTGCAGTACATTGCAGACAATTCCACTGCAGTTTCACGATGTGTCACACCCTATTTAACCAAAGCAGAAAAAACAGAGCTCAAAGACCTCTGGAATGACCTATCATCTGACAAAACACTGTCACAGAAATTGTACAGCTTAGGCATAACAATGCTCTCCCACAGTCAAGGTGGCTGCTTTGAAGCCGCAGACCATTTAACTGGTACTGCCTTGTATGGAAAATCTGAAAATATAGTATGGCTAAGCCTTGGTCCTGCTAAATCTAGAAAAGGAGTTCTCAAATCATATCACGACATAGAAACAATAGCCAAAAATGATCCCAACAGCCAAGACATTTTGAAAAACAACTTACTAGACACCTACTACCCAAACAGGAGTACCATTTGGAAAGGATGTGTCCATACCACATAGCCCAAAACTGCACATACAAAAATAATATTAAACCAGATGATAAGAAAGGTAGATAGAGTGGAAAATTGTGAAGGCAGCCTAGTGAAACTTACCAAACGAAGCTTAATTAATCATATGAAATTGTCATTAAAAACTCCTCAACATAAAGAACTGTATTACATGTCCCTACTACAACGTTTTAAACCATGGAGAAAAGAAGATTTATTAGATACTTATGACTCCTATGAAGATGCTTTCAAAGCAAATAAAAGCACTAGAACAGACGTAAACTTTACGCAGTACAAAAAAATGTTACACAATGAACAGCAACAAGAAGAAGAACTCCAGGCGCAACTAGAAGTGGACACTCCTGACAGCAGTCAACCTTCTGTAACAGGAAGCCAAGAACCATTTGGACAGCCACTAATAGCAAATGAGGCATAATTAGCCATGACTGAATTAGAAAACACCATGTGTCACTATGAGCAATCTACAGAAGACTTTCCTCTACTGAAATCACAACTAAACAATGAGCAGCATAGAATTTTCCTAGAAATAACAAAACAAATTGAACATGGTGTGCAGCATGAAACAAAAAATTGTACCCGTCAATATACTGCTATACGTTAGTAGTCAAGCTGGTTCAGGCAAAACTTTCTTAATCAAAATCATCAACAAGTTCCTCCAACAATTGAAATACAACAAACTGTCAGCTGTTGTAACTGCCCCCACAGGTTTAGCTGCCTACAACATAGGCGGTGTCACTTTACACCGATTACTACTCCTTCCAGTAGAACACCAAAACAAATTACACTATTGCAAACTTACTCCAGAAGCTGCAATGGAACTACGCAGAGTTTTCAAACAAATGAAAATGCTGCTAATAGATGAGGTAAGCATGGCTTCCAATCTAATGTTAGCCTTGATTCACCTCAGATTACAAGAGGTCCTGAAAACAGACTATGAAGAATTCTTTGGGGGAAAACACATTGTAGTTTTCAGAGATCTTCTTCAATTAACATCAGTTAAAGGTGAAACCATTTTTTAAAACCTTAGGGCACAAACTATGGCATAAAAATCTTGGCAGCATAGGAAATGTCAACTTTTGGCAACATTTTCAATACAAAGAATTAACTGAAAACATGCATCAGTCTGCAGACCTCACATACGCCAACATTTTAAAAAGTATTACAGTTGTTGTACTATCTCAAGAAGCAGAATCTATATTAAAAACCAGGCACATCCATTCACTCTATGGCCATAAGTCATGTGCTGCTGATGTCATGGAAAAATGTGCATACAAAAATATAAACTGTATATCCTTGATGCCAACAAGCTGTGCACAATTCAATCAAACAATGTTGTAAAAAGAAATGGAACCAATAGTTCAAATTTGCTCCACAGACAAACTGGATGTGCATGGTATGACACTACCCATGTGTGAACAAGCCACAACAAGGCTAAATACCTTAGAAAACTCTATCTCTAACACAGTTGGTTTGGAGAAAATATTAAAATTATCTTTAAACTGTAGAGTAATGCTTAAACGTAACCTTGACGTGGACCAAGGACTAGTTAATGGAGCACTTGGTATAGTTATTGGCTTTCAAACATACCCATGTGACAACAACAGTTTGTCAATATTCTCTTTGACAAACTATCAGAAGTTAAAAGGATAGGACGCTCAACAGCCCGCTTCCTTCTTTTCAAAGACATGTATGTACGCAGAAAACAATTTTCTCTAACTCTAGCATACGCAGTCACCATTCACAAATCACAAGGTCTTACCCTAGATAAAGCCTTGATAGATATTGGTAGCACCGTGTTTAAAGAAGGCATGAGCTATGTAGCACTGTCACACTTACGAACACTTGATGGACTATTTCTAACAACTTTGATGCAAGTCAAGTAAACGCTGATATTCCTTGCATTCTGGAATACAATAGACTGGGTTCACTCAACGCCCCCCCCATATGAAAAACCTAGCGTGTTCCTCAAAAAGCAAAAGTTTGTAAAAGAAAACTACTTCACACTCAAATTATGCAGGATCTCACAGCAATTCCTCCAAAGAAATTAAAATAAGCTAATACTTCATCAATGACCACAACCAAAGAAGGATCTAGTGCACAAACAAAATCAACTACCTCTTCAAAAAAACAACGCACACTCCAAACAAAAGACTTGGACACAGAACTGTCTGGTCCATTCAAATTTTCAAATACAACTGGTGTAAATTGCTATGCAAATGTAGCAATCAATATTCGATTCCAATTGCCACCAATTGTTGAAAACATTTACTTAACGGGACAGACCAATTGTGTTTGCAAATATTAGTCCTTCAAAGAAATCCAACCAACAATCCTGACAACACTTACAGGGTTTCTGGAATAAGGCAGGAATTGGACTACTGTGCTGGAATGGTCGAATTCACTATAAACACACAAAAAGATCCACAGGAATTTCTAGTGTACTTACTACAAGTACTGGAAAAAAAAAACATACCTATAAATTAAATCTTTCATACATGCACTCTCTGCTGCCATGTGGCACAAGAACAAGTCCGTAATGAACACTTTGTGTATGTATCCATACCTAACTGTGAATCCATTCCATTTCAGCAACTTCTAGAAAATGAATACCGTGGCAGATTATGTACTACCTGCAATTCAGATAATCACTCCACCTTACAAATACAGTTACATAGTAAACACATAATAGTAATGCTTTTACGTTACAATGCAGATGGTACCAAAAACAACTGCAAGCTGACTTGATTCACACGTGGACAGGTATCACTTGGTAAGAAAACCTTCACAACAGTAGGTAAAATCTACTACGCAGGAGCCACAACCAATGCAGGTCACTACACTGCATATATAAAAAAGAATTGTGGATGGTTCGGATGTAATGATACTACCATTACTCTAAAACAGAGATTACCAGCAACTCTTGTAAATGCTTACTTAATATTCTTTAAACCAAAAGTTAATAACTAATCTGAGTATGAACATCAACAAAATCTCCTCAATAACCTTTAGATCTATAAACTAATAAAATAAGACAAGTATCTAACAGTCAGAAATTAAAAACCGTTACAATACGCCAACTAGGATCCAACTACAACCAATAGATGACAATATACATTTTTCGAAGGAAACCCTGCAACACTTATTACGTATAAAAATACCCTCAACAACTTCAAAACTATCAACAGTTAGAATACCGTTACAATACGCCAACTAGGATCCAACTACAACCAATAAATGACAATATACATTTTTCGAAGGAAACCCTGCAACACTTATTACGTATAAAAATACCCTCAACAACTTCAAAACTATCAACAGTTAGAATACGCCAACAGGTATCTAACTGCCCCAAAATTCTTCAAAAACCAAACAGACAAATGAAGACTACTAAAATGAAACAAGAAAAGAAACGTTAGATTACATCAACTGGTATCTAATTGGAACAATACTACCACCACTTCCAAATCAAAAACCATACACCTATTCAATTCCTCCTATTAAAATCAACCAAAGAAATGTATTGTACCATAACGTAGAAAGTTTTTTTTATCCATCATAGATTTTTTTTTCCACAGACCCAATGATTTAATGAACAACCACAGGAACTGAGCAAATTGCACAGTACACTGGTTTGAACTATAGTACTTCTAAAGTACCAACTATGAGGGTCGACAAAATACAGAAATGTCTACTATGCAATGCAATAACTCATTACAAACTACCTACACTAACATGTGGTCTTTTCTTTTATCACAGAGATTGAAAAAGAATGTCTTCTCCAATTACCCATGTCATGAAAAAAGTGCATACAACCACAACAAGTCAAACAGTAAGTATATAATGATTAGACTCACAAACACCACAGCATGACACACCCATTCAAGCAAACACCTGACCGTAGACCACAATCCAACATGTTTCCTTCCATGGGTATCTTCCAAGGCCTGCCTTCGGCCATGCACTCAGGACTCTAGGCCCTGGCCACAACCACCGCAGTATAACGCACCCATGGAAGGAAACACCTGCCAACGACCACAACCCAAAAACATAACACAACCACATCAAAACCTGACCACTTCAATTAACATTTTAAACAATAATTACAGCCAATGCACAAACTCCTCAATACATACCCTCTTCACCCAATGCTCTACTAAGTACACAAAACCAACATCAGAGTATAGTAAAATAGCCAGTAGTGCACCCAGTGTTTAGTATGTCCGCGAACAAACGTGGTGACCGTGGACACCGCAATCACATCACAGCCTTCACCCACCTAAACAAATACAGCATTTAACCCATACCTCACTCCACCACCCTCGCCAGCCACTCCTACACACCAACACACTCCCCAAAATTGGATTTATGCTCAGTTCCACAGTGCGCTGTCCGCGGATCCAACATGGCGGGCGCATCGACAAGATGTGACACGCTTCACCCCAACCAATCAGCGAGCACGTCACATGTCCGTGGACACAACGCAAGATGATTGACCAACCGGTGTCCTGTCAGCGGAGCAAACATAGATATCACTCATTTTTTTGGGCCTACTTTTTGGTTGTTTTTAAAAAAACTACTGGATGGATTTCCACGAAGTTTACTAAAGCACACTCCTGCTGCAAATTTGGTGAAAATTCATCCAGCGGTTTCGGCTGTAGGAGTGAGCAAAGTTTTACTCCATTCAGTCTATGGGAAAAAAAGACATTTTGGGACCCCTCCCTATAACTTTGCCCCCCCTAGACCACACCTCACCTCACTTTGCAAAAACATTTAGAGTGGGCCATATACTTTTTTTGCAAAGTTTGGTGAGGATTCCTCCAGGGGGAGCAAAGTTATAAGCCACCCAAAAAGTGCTCTTCGTATGGATTTAGCAACTTAACCATAACTACATGGCCGCTACTACCACGGGTCATGTAATATGATTAGGTTCCTGTATTAACAACACTCAAATACAATGTTGTTTAGAGGAGTACATTCTTTAATACATTAAGTAGTTCACAAGAGGTCTCCCGATCACCCCTAACATCTTGCTACCAACATTATAAACACAACCCCTTGTAGAGGTTTTTCATCAAAATGAATTTCACATGTGATGTCATCAATGACATTTGTGATGTCATCTTTGATGTCCTGGGTGTTAGTCTTAACAGTGCACGGTGGTGGCGCGAGTTATGGTTGCTTACCATAACTCGCAAATTTCTGAGATTTTTTGGTTTTACTTGTAACCATAACGTCCCTTTAACAAAGATTTGTAATTGAATTTCACAGGTTTTTACCAGTGCAACTTAACCATAACGTCCCTTTAACAAAGTTTTTTCACTGAATTTGATGGGTTTTTACCAGTGCATGCTATTTTTTGACAATTTACTAATATCATACACCCCAATATAGCAATACTTCTGTCCCATTTACAAAGTTTTGGCTTAAAACTCTGCCATTTCCCACCTTCTACCATCATTTTGAACTCTTTTATACACATTTTGCAACTTTCTCCACTATTTTTGCATCTGTCAACGTCCGCAAATGTCTGATATCATCACAGACCTTCCGGGCAGTGCCACGTGACCATGCGCTTGCACGCAGCATGTTGACGTGTCTGCGAAGGCGTCTGCACTTCGCGATCATGTCCATGCTTCGAAGACTGTTTGGAACTGCATTTTTTGACTGATCTAGGAACTATCAAGCTCAAAATGTACCCTTGCACAGGTCCTACACCTATACTTACTCATTATCCATTAACAATCTAATGCAAAGCACATACTTGGAAGAATATTAGTAAAACTGCTATTTCTCTTAAAAATGGCATCACCTATTGCCCTCCCGCCTCCCCAAGAGCCACCACCACCAGCTGGAGGACCTACACAACAGAAAAAGAGCAGTACTTCCAAAGACAATGAAGAGGACCAAGAAGATGAGGTAGAGGTGATGTCTTCCTCTAGCACATAGAGAGAATCATGGGTGTGGCAGTTCTTTACCACTGTTGGGAGTGTACCAAAGGCTTTAGATGCCAAAATGAAATTCACAAAACGGGAACCCGGGGTGCTAACAAATAGATTTTTTCTTCCTACAGCGGGACGCCAGCGGTGTCGGCATCCCGCTGTAGGAAGGAAGGAATTTCCTTCCTACAGCACGACACCTGGGGTGTCCCGCTGTAGGAAGGGCAATCCTTTTCCAAGATGGCCACCATGGAAAGAGAAGGTGGTGCTCCGTACAGAGCCCCTCTTCCCTTTCTATGGCAGCCTGCAGAACCCTATGACCATATTACCACAAGCACATTATTTTTCCCTTTCAAACCTATCCCACTTTTGAATAACTTTACCACACAGCCGGTCCCATGGACATGGCCACTTTAACACCATTTTTCGTCCCTTGCGGTCATGGCCAATAGACAGATTGTCCGCATCATGAACTCATGCCATGACCAAGACAATCTGGCTACTGCCCACGGCCACAGGCTACACCTCAGTCATCAAAGGTATATGACTATTTTTTGTACCTATGTCATGAAAAGCACATAGGCACTTGCAGTAATCTGCACTTGCATTAACCTACTGAGCTAGCCTGCGTGTATTTAGAGTTTTTTCGAAGTGTGGAGGAAAATGCTGAACCAGCCAGGCCTCTCAAACTGAGTGAGCCAGCATGCTTGCGAGGGGTTAACTGCGAAGGCCCTTCTTGAAGACATAAACATCTAGTTTTGCAAGAAGCCCTGCGCAGCGTTTAGGAGCCAGGCACAGCCTTTCTCTTCTTTCGCTCTGCGAGTCAGGTGCACTGATAACCCAGGAATGTAGAAAGGCGCTTCCCACAACAATGGACATGGGGCCTGAGAGCCAACCGCTGGCTGTAACTTTCCAGTCAAAAACATGTTTTGCTGCATGGAAGGCTTTAGCCTAGAAGATATGCGAAGAGCTGGTACGTCATAGTGATTGACGTATAGCCCCTAATAAGAGAACTCTACCTGGTCCAGTTAGGGAAGGACTCTTCCTGGGCTGTTCGTGAGACGCGTGCATGGAGAGAGACAGCGCCTGGATAACCAGCCAGCACTAGAGGGCAGAGGCTCCTGGCATCACATCCCCGCTCTGGTGCAGGCTTTTGGGGGCTAGGCCATTCCCTGAGGGGTGCCGGGCACACTGAGTGGTGTGGGTTCTGGGTGTCATTCTATCGTCAACGATTCCTAGGAGCGTAAGATCCATTGCATATTCATCTTTAACTGATAATTTGTATTATTCAGCTTGCACTTTCATTCCCATTCTATTGAAAACTGCTGCTTGATTCTGATTAGTCACTGTAGTAAATAAATGCAAGCATAACATCTTCTGTGTGTTTGGCTTTCTTCCAGACTGAGTTAATTGTGCCTCGCATAGATTCTTACTTGTGTGGGAGAGTGATCAGGAGTGATTATTGCACTAAGGGCTGTTCCCAGTGGGGTGCAGGTTCCTCTTTTCACTACAACCTACATTATGACACTTGTCAATAAATAAATCACAGGCACAATTGCAAAACCATGCTTTAATGTCCTTGCCAATGCTCCTTACATGTGTTTGCTTGAAATCCGCCCATGTTTTATTTTTTCAAAAGTGTCAAAATGTATGTACATACGATAGTCATATAACTTAGCCCCCACTTGACAAAATCCATTCAGTCTTTACACAAACATTGAAGGTTGAGCCTATAAATCTTCCTCAAAACTTTTGTCCACATTCGTCAAATGGCAACAAAGTTATAAGCCATCTAAAAATGTTGAGACCCCCCCCTCTAATTTCACTCCCTCTTGAGAAAATCCCACCAAACTTTAGAAAACCATTTATATCTAGATCCAAAATCGTTTTGCCAAATGTTGTGCAGATTCGTCAAATGACACCACATTTATTTGCCTTTACAATATGTTGGGACCCCCCCCCCGTCTAATTTTGACAGAATCCCACAAAACTTTCCAAAACCATTCAGGATTAGGTCTAGATTAATATTGCAGTTTCATTGAGTGGCGCTAAAGTTATAAAACCTCAGAAAACTGCTTTTCCCCAACGTTGTAATGCAGAAATAGGTACAGATGTCCTAGGACACTAGGACATCTGAAGTGTCTGCGGACACCACAGGACTGCCCCAGGACATCTGGAGTGTTTGCGGACTGTCGGGGATGAAACAACCCGTTATTTGGCTTCTTATGGCCATATCCCATCCCATCCTCATCCTCCCCACCTCCCCAGAGATTGCTTATTGAGTTTGACAAGTGCAATGTTGCTTTTATTTTCTTTTTTCACTGCGCTGTCCACGGACCCCAAAAAAGTCTGTGAATCCAACATGGCGGGCGTTTCGCAGAAACCAACGCAGTTCACGTTTTCTCACCACTCAATCAGTGGCCGCGTCCCGATGTCCGCGTACCACGCAAAAGTCTGCTAATTTTTCTGGGCCAATCAGAGGCCAGTCCAACACAGACATCACTAATTTGTTTGCCTTACGTTTTGGTTGTTTTAAAAAAACCTACTGAATGGGTTTACACCAAATTCACAAAAGCACTCTTTCAGGACCAAGCCGCCACTCCTGCCACAAATTTGGTGAAAATCCGTCCAGCAGTTTGGGCTGTAGGCGTGAGAAAAGTTGTTTCCCATTATGTCTATTGAAAAAACTCACTTTTGGGACCCCCTACAACTTTTCCCCTCTCTTGACAAAACCTCACCAAACTTGGCATAAAAATTCAGAGTGGGCCAGCTACTTTTTTTGCAAAGTTTGGTGAGGATTCGTCCACAGGAAGCGAAGTTATAAGCCGCCCAAAAAGTGCTTTTCCTATGAGTTGAGCAACTTAACCATAACTACATGGCCGCTACCGCGGTCTCTTTGATTATTTTTTTATAGCATGGGGTTGATTTACTCACTAATTGAATTGTTTATATACTAAAAGACAGTGATTTGATTACAAACCTGTCAGAGATTGATTTACAATATTTGTATAGCGCCTCCTGCCATAGGTTATGGCATTGACAGAGGCAAAAGGAGGAGTACGATAGAACATTCAGTAGTGGCAGGGGGGGAACAAAGTCGGGTAGATCGTTGGGACTAGTGCAGAGGGTAGATAAAGTGCTCCGGAAGGCATGAGAAGGAAATGGTGAAGGAACTATGTGTACTACTGGAACAAATTTATCATGGGACTCAACTCTATTCTATGGAGTGGAGCACCAAAAGGAGAGATAGATGGAGAGAGGTGTTCACTGTACCAGGGGCTGTGTCTGGGATTTGCTCACCGCATGGCGAGCCTGGGCATGTTTAACCCATGCCCAAGAAAAAAATGACAGTAAATCCCTTCTACTTACTTCCATGACCAAAATCCTAGGCCTTGGCTTCTGGGCAGAGACTTTGGCTCAGCAATGGTCAGGCTTTTGAGCATTCCACAACATCATGGTGAGCTAAGGCATGTTGAAATCATGCCTACAAAAATATGGTTGGCAAAGCCCATCTACTTACTTCCCTAGGCCCTCCAAAAAAATAAGGCAGAGGTTATGTACCAGAATGTACAAGTTTGCAAAAACTTCCTGAAAAGCGAGCAAAACAACCTCATTTATGTCATGGTTACAGGATTTTTTATTTTATATACTTGACCAAAACCCTAGGCTTGTTCTGCTGGGCATAGTGCTTAAGGACACAAAGTATGTCATTGGCTCAACAGTGGTCAGGCGAGTGGGCTTTCTAGTGTCACAACTCTCAACCATTTGTGGCCCGAGGGCGGGTAAAAAAACCCAATTTTGTTTTAGATGGGTGAAACCCCAATGACTTATATGGGCGAGAAAGGGGCTTGGAGGGTGAGAGACCTGCTTACATGATGGGTGGCACCCACCAATAGCATGTGAATTGGAAGGTATGGTGTATGTTGAAACCATTCCCAAGTAAACACAGTGGGCAAGGCCCTTCTACTTACCCCAAACAGGATGCAAGCAAGACGATCTGAGATCATACTGAGTGAACCAAAATACACATTTGAAGGGTCTCATGATGCCCCTCCTTAACAGGGTCACCCGCTAGAGCAAGACCAGCCCGGCAGAGCTCGGGCCAGTTCGTAACTGGGGCTCTGGCCTGATCCTCTTCGCTCGTCAGTGTCTGCCCAAAACAGGGGCCACCATGCTCCCGACCGGCTGCCCACCCAATGCCCATAAACATATTTGAAAAAGAACACACTCCTGTCCTGTCCCAGCCAATCAATGAGTGGTTGGGATGGGACAGGAAGTCAGGTGGCCAGGACAGGAAGTAAGACAGCCCCTTACAGGAGCATGACCACCTGATTTGTCGTACAGCAGCTAGCCGCAGCGGTGGATTTCAAGGTAAGTGAAATGGAGCAAAAAGAGGTGGCATCTTATGTGCCTACGGTGTTGGCTTCCGTTGCTATCCTCCCCTGGCCCCAGCCTTCCCATCGCCATTAAAAAGCACTGCCACTGTCCCTGGCCCTTTTTTCGCCCGCCAGCCCCTTTGGTTTTGCTCCAGCTCCCTTTATCTGCCCATGCTGCCTTTCGTTCCTGTTCTTACCCCATTTGTTGCCCCAACCCCTTTAGACCACTTTGTTGCTCCAATTCATTTTAGCTCTGAGCCCTTGTTCTTACACTCAGACCCCTTTAGCCCCTGTTCTTGTCCCCCCCAGTCTCGTTTAGACCCTGTTCTTGACCCAGCCCCCTTTCTTGTCCCCAATTGCCCCCTCTGCCCTTTTTGTAGCCCCAACCCCTTCAGCCTTTTCTGTTGCTCCAGTCCTGTTTAGTTTAGCCCCTTTTGTTGCACCTCAGCGCTCTTTAGTCCCCTCGCCCCAGTCCTTTTGTTTCCCCAAACCTCTTTAGTCCCTTATATTGCCCTCAACTCCTTTTCTTACCGCAACGCACCGACACGGGCCCCTTTCCTGTTTTGCATTCCCCGGACTCTGTTCTTTTTGGGGCCCTAAGGGCCATTCCCCCAGATTCGGCCCTCTGCACGAATTCCCTTGCTCGCCCAGGTCTACCCTGCCTCCTCGCCCTCTAGATTTCTCATCACAGTTAAAGCACTGTCTGCACTTGCCATGTCACAGGCCCATTCTGTTGACTTTGCCAGTGACTTTTGCGATTAGTTTGTGCTAATGTAATGCTGGAATTTTTTCTTAACAGAGTAATCATTGTGGGGTCCCGAAGCCACACACTGGCAATAGCACCTGCCGCTCCAGTGCTCACAGCCAATGCATACAAATCGCGCACCGCCAAACAAAGGCAAGCAGAGGCAGCCTAGACCTGCATGGGAGCGTGGAGCGTTTAGATTTCTGAGCAGACCCTGAAATGAATTCTAGCCTAATGGTAGCGACTAGTTCCCTGAGAAAAGGACCATAGCAACGGCCCGCCCACTCTTCTTCACGTGACCTCCAATATCATCCGTGTGATTTCCGGAGCAGTGAAGCGTTTCCGGAGAACATTCAGAGAGCGGGCCGGGGCTGAGCAGGAATTCTGAACGCTCTGGCTGCCGGTGCAAGTGCAACCGGACCCTGCCAGCCTTTGGCTTGCAGCAAATGGGGTGGGCATTTTCTCTGGGGATCCTGCCTGCCTTTGGCTAGCAGCGGTTGGGGTGGGCATTTTCTCTGGGGACCCTGTCTGCCTTTGGCTTGCAGAGTTTGGGGTGGGCATTTTCCTTGGGATACCGCGTTTCTACGAGACCCTGAGCGGCAAAGCTCTGGCTGCCAGGTTGCAGGAACAGCAGCAACCTGTGTGCTCTTGGCTGGCTGTAAATACAATTTGCATTTTCTTCCGGATACCGCAAACGTTCCTGTAAGACTCCCGATTTCGATACGGGAGCGGGAAATTACATTTACTTTAAAAATCATGCTCAGCTATTCAACATGTAAGGTATGGAGGTCTAAGAAAAGGAACAGGGAGACAGTGTATGATGGTGTTTAACTGATCAAAGGGAGCTAATAGAGTGATTTAATGTTTCATGAGGGTGTGATTATTAGGGTGGGTGGTTTTAGAGGGGGTCGGCTGGGGCTATCTGCGTGTGATTCGGGATTGGCACACAGGCATCATCATTCTGGAGCGAGAGATGGGTCACAATGGGTCTGGAGGGTAGCATGGGACATCTAGGTGTGGGTTGGGAAGTTAGACGGGGCATCTTGGTGTGGCTCTGGAGGGAGGTGGTGGGGGCATCTTGGTGTGGCTCTGGAGGGAGGTGGTGGGGGCACATTGGTGTGGCTCTGGAGGGAGGTGGTGGGGGCACGTTGGTGTGGATCTGGGCAGAGGGATGGTGCACATGGGTGTTTCTCTGGATTGAGAGATGGGGCACAGTGGGTTTGGAGGGTGGCATGGGTCATCTAGGTGTGGGTTGGGAAGTGGGAAGGGTCATCTTGGTGTGGCTCTGGAGGGAGGTGGTGGGGACACATTGGTGTGGGTTTGATGGGAGGGGTGGGCACATTGGTCTGGGGAGGGATGGCCGCATATTGGTGTGGGTCTGGAAGGAGGGGATGGGGCATATTGGTGTGGGTCTGGGCAGATGGGGGCATACTAGGATGGGCTTGGGTTGGCTGGGGCTATCTGCATGTGATTCAGGATCGGCACATGGGCATCTGATGCAAGGGGAAGGGACATCTTGCTATGTGGAGGGATGATGGGGCATTATGGTATTGGTCTAGAGGGAGGGTTGGGAATCTTGGTGTGGTTCTGAGAAGGAGGGATGGGGCATATTGGTGTGGGTCAGAGAGGAAGCGAAGGTGTACATGGGCGTGGGTCTGGAGGGAGGGATGGGGACATTGCTGTGGGTATGAAGGGAGGCATAGGACACATTGGTGTGCATCTGGAGGGAGGGATGAGGCACATTGATGTCGGTCTGGAGGGAGGGATTGGGGCTCATTGGTTGGAGGATGGATAGGGGCATCTTTCTGTGTGGAGGGAGCATGGGGCATCATGGTATGGGTCTTGTGGAAGGGATTGGGCATCTTGGAGTCTGGATCGGAGGGGGCATTGTTGATCTGGAATGGAGGGACAGGGTATATGATGGGGGCATATCAGGGAATGGTGGAGCATGTGGGTCAGGGCTGGAGCACTCTGGTGGGAAGGAAGGGGGCATCTGAGTGTAAATGGAGGGATGGGGCATGTTTGTCTGGAGAGAAGGATGTTGGTTTATTGGAGTGGTGGGAGCATGTGTGTGTCGAAGGGA
Source organism: Ambystoma mexicanum (assembly GCF_040938575.1). Lineage (NCBI taxonomy): Eukaryota > Metazoa > Chordata > Amphibia > Caudata > Ambystomatidae > Ambystoma > Ambystoma mexicanum. The sequence goes on from NC_090934.1 coordinate 763,785,879, forward strand.
TGGGGTAATTGAGTGTGGGTATAGAGAGAGGGCGAAATGCGCCATCTGAGTGTGAGTCTGGAGGTAGAGGTGAAGCATATGGGTGTGGCTCTGAGGGGTGGAGCATCTTGGTGTAAGTATGGAGGGACGGATGTTGGTGTCTTTGTGTGGGTTCGTATGGAGGGATGGTGGCATGTGGGTCAGGAGGGAGGTGGCATTTGAATCTGGAACGTGTGTTTGGAAGGAAAAATTGGCCATTTGAGTGTGAATGGTATCTACTTGTGAGTGGGGGCATGAAGGATCATTAACAGCGGAGCAGCAGGAGGGAGAGCCGTGGGCCCGACCTCGGTTGAATCCCAGACGTGAACACCCACAGCCCGGGGCACCTCTCGCAGAGCGGTTCAGTGCGTGAGGTCAACTAGGTGCCAGGGAGCGGGGATTCTCTTCCACCAGAGAGGGGTCTGCGACCCAGCTGATGGCCGGGGATGCCTGACAGGGTTGGGTTACCCTGCTGGGGATGTCTCCAACCACGCACCGGAAAGGGGGCCCTGGGCAGCCCCCTCTCCTCACTGAGCCCGCCTCTGACCTGCCAGTGGGTGGGCATTGGTGGGCACACTCCGGTCAGCAGGGAAGCCCCGAGTTGGGGCACCCGGGAGCCAAGGGAATCCTGACCGCTCTCGAGAGGCACCTCCCCATGCAGACAGGGGCCCGGCATGCTGCGCATGAGCCCTGAGCCATGGTGCAGCTGGCTTACTCGACGGTGGGCACCAAGGTTCCAGCCACCCACATCTGTGGGTGAACGATGGCTAGGCCTGCTGGCACAGTGGGTGACCTTCCCTCTTGCCCAGGTACCTGGAGCGGGGCCCTATGCAGCCGGGCTGGGGTTTGAAGACTATAGCGGTCCCACCCGACCCCCTGTCTATGCAGTCTCTGGCCCGCCTCGCTGTCCATCTCCTAGCTCCCCCCAAAAGGGAAGCGGAAGGGGTCGGGGAAGGATGAGTGGATCGGGCCGGTGGGCAGGTGGCGGTGGCGGCCTACCTCCATCCCCCTGCGAAACGCTGTGCTGCTGCAGATGGCAGTCAGGCTTCCCAGGTTGAGCACCTGGATTTTAAACCACAATGGTTTCTGCCGAGCTAGACAGGGCGCTTGGCTGTTCCGCCACATTTGGCGCTGCTTCCCCTGACCTCTCCTGCATCGGCAGGGTCAGGCCGACGTCTGGAACAAAAAAAAGTTACCTGTGACTCTTGGCGGTGGATCACTCGACTCGTGCATCGATGAAGAACGCAGCTAGCTGCGAGAATTCGTGTGAATTGCAGGACACATTGATCAACACTTTGAATGCACCATGTGGCCCTGGGTTTTTCCCGGGGCTACGCCTGTCTGAGGGTCGCTTGTACATCAATCACCCCGGGGTTCCCTCCCAGGGTCGTGGCTGGGGCTGTCGCAGGGACCCCATTCCATTCACCACCCTAAGGTCAGACCCCGATCGGCACCGTCGCTGGATCCTTGGACCTGGCGTCCCCAGCTTCCCCGCCTCATGCTGGTTTCGGGATGGCTGGGTGCACCTTCACCCTACACCGGGGCACCTGGTCGTGCTGTGTGTGGCTGTCTTTGGTGTCCCACGGCTGGTGGCACAGGATGACCATGGAGCACGGACCATGTGACCATGTGGGCATCGTCACAGATTGGGACAGAGCACACTCGCCTGTGCCAGAGGCACAGGGCTGGGGCAACCCCCCCGTACGGGCCCGAGGCCAGCTACCCTGAGCTTTGTGCTCCCTGACCATGGCCTCAGATCAGACATGGTGACCTGCTGAATTTAAGCATATTACTAAGCAGAGGAAAATAAACTAACCAGGATTCTCTCAGTAACGGCCAGTGAAAAGGGAAGAGGGAAGAGCCCAGCGCCGCATCCCCATTCAGCAGCAGGCATGGGAAATGTGGTGTACAGAAGACCAACTCCCCGGCATCACTCAGGGGGCTCAGGTCCTTCGAATCGAGGCTCACCACGCAGATGGAGTTAGTCCGGTAGCGGCCTCTTCCACACCGGGATTAGGCCTTCTTGGAGTCAGGTTGCTTGGGAATACAGCCCAGAGAGTGTTACAGCCCCCTGACAGCAGTTTTGCTGTGTCCACAGGGCTGAAGGAGATAGACTGCCACTGTGCCCTTATCCGGCAACAGTCCTGGCCCCTCTTGGGGGTTGCTAGAGTGGCGACAGGAGAAAGGGCTCCCGATGTGACTGTGGTGGACTGCCGCGACTACGGTGTGCTGCCGGGTGGGGAGGCCCACAAAGGCCGCCCAGGGTCTGAGGTGATGTTGGTTAACCACCCAACCTGTCTTGAAACACTGACCAAGGAGCATAACACGTGCATGAGTCAGAGGGCCGAATGAAACCCTGTGATGTAATGATGGTGAGGGCAGGTGCTCGCCGATTGCAGTGGCATCCTGTCACAGAGGGCCTTCCACCGACGCGTCTCACCCGCTCTGTCAGAGAGATGATGCATGAGCGTGTGTGATAGGACCCGAAAGATGGTGAACTCAGCCTGGTGGAGGTCCGTAGTGGTCCTGATGTGTAAATCGGTCACCCAGCCTGGGTATAGGGGCAAAAGACCAATCGAACGATTTAGTAGCTGGTTCTCTCCGAAGTTTCCCCTCAGGATAGCTGGGGCACAGAAACCCCAGCTTTATCTAGCAAAGCGAATGATTAGATGTCTTGGGGTCAAAATGATCTCAACCTACTCTCAAACTTTAAATGGGTATGAAGCCTGGCTCGCTGGCGTGGAGCCGGGTCAAAATTATCTCAACCTACTCTCAAACTTTAAATGGGTATGAAGCCTAGCTCGCTGGCGTGGAGCCGGGTATTGTATGAAAGTGCTCAGTGGGCAACTTTTGGTAAGCAGAACTGGGGCTGCGGGATGAACCGAACACCAGGTTAAGGCGCATGATGCAGACGCTCATCAGACCCCAGAAACGGTGTTGGTTGATATAGACAGCAGGATGGTGGCCATGGAAGTCGGAATCCGCTAAGCAATGTGTAACAACTCACCTGCCGAATCAACTAGCCCTGAAAATAGATGGCGCTGGAGTGTCAGGCCCATTACCGGCTGGCGCTGAGAGCCGCGGGGGCTAAGTCAGGCGAGTAGGAGGGCTGCTGCGGTACACACAGAAACCTGGGTCGAGGTCCCGGGTGGAGCCGCCACAGGTGCAGATCATGGTGGTAGTGGCAAATATTCAAACAAAAACTTTGAATGATGAAGTGGAGAAGGGTTCCATGTGAACAGAAGTTGAACATGGGTCTGTCGGTCCTGAGACATGGGCGAGCGCCGTTTCAAAGGGATGGGCTATGGCCTCAGTTGCCCTCAGCCGATCGAAAGGGAGTCGGTTTCAGATCCCCGAACCCAGAGTGGCGGGGACGGGCGTCCAGTGCAGTAACGCAAATGATCCCAGAGAAGCCGGTGGGAGCCGCAGGAAGAGTTCTTTTCTTTGTGAAGGGCAGGGCACCCTGGAAAGGGTTTTCCCTGATAAGGGGGCCCGAGCCTTGGGAAGCATCACGGTTCTGGCGGCATCCGGCGAGCTCTCGCTAGTCCCTGAAAATCTGGGTGAGATGTTGTAAATCTCGCCCCACGCCGTACCCATATCCGCAGCAGGTCTCCAAGGCGGACAACCTCTGGCATGTCAGCACAATGTAGGTATGGGAAGTCGGCAAGTTCGATCCGTAACTTCGGGATAAGGATTGGCTCTAAGGGCTGGGTCGGTCGGGCTGGGGCGCAAAGCAGGGCTGGGTGCGCACCATGGCTGGATGAAGCGTCGCCCCCCCAGGGGGACGGCATTGCCTCTGGATGCGAACCGGGCCCATCCTGTGAATCACCCCAGCTGCAGTGTTCGTCTCTCGTTTCCCCTCCTGGGGTTCAAGGCCGGCATTCTGCCTTGGCTGACACCTAGCAGCTGACTTGGAACTGGTGCGGAACAGGGAAATCTGACTGTTTTAATTAAAACAAAACATTGCGAAGGCCCATGGAGGGTGTTGACGTAATGTGATTTCTGCCAAGTGCTCTGAATGTCAAAATGAAGAAATTCAATGAAGCTTGGGTAAATGGCTGGGGCAACTATGACTCTTAAGGTAGCCCCATTAAAGTAGCCAAATGCCTTGTCATCTAATTAGTGATGTGCATGAATGGATGAATGAGATTCCCACTGTCCCCATCTACTATCTAACGAAAAACAGCCAAGGGAACAAGCTTGGCAGAATCGTCGGGGAAAGAAGACCCAGTTGAGTTTGACTCCAGTCTGGCACTGTCAAGAGACTTGAGAGGTAGTATAAGTGGGAGGCCCTCGGGCCGCTGGTGAAATACCACTTCTCTTATCGTTTTTCCACTTACCCGGTGAGGCAGGGGGCGAATCCCGTGGGGCTCTCGCTTCTGGCTCCAATCACCCAGCACCTGCCAGGCACAACCTGCTAAGGGACAGTGGCAGGTGGGGAGTTTGACTGGGATGGTAAACCTGTCAAAGGATAACGCAGGTGTCCTAAGGCGAACTCAGGGAGGACAGAAACCTCCCGCGGAGCAGAAGGGCAAAAGCTAGCTTGATCTCAATTTTTCTGTATGAATACAGACCCTGAAAGCGGGGCTTCACGATCCTGCAGACTTTTTGGGTTTCAAGCAGGAGGTGTCAGAAAAGTTACCACAGGGATATCTGGCTTGTGGCGGCCAAGCCTTCATAGCGACGCCGCTTTTTGATCCTTCGATGTCGACTCTTCCTATCATTGTGGAACAGAATTCACCAAGAGTTGGATGGTTCACCCGCTAATAGGGAACGTGAGGTGGATTTAGACCGTTGACAGGTTAGTTTTACCCTACTGATGATGTGTTGTTGCAATAGTAATCCTGCTCAGTACGAGAGGAACCGCAGGTTCAGACGTTTGGTGTATGTGCTTGGCTGAGGAGCCAATGGGGCGAAGCTACCATCCGTGGGATTATGACTCAATGCCTCTAAATAAGAAATCTCCCCCCCCAGACTGTGATACCGCAGCGCGGTCGAGCATCGGTTGGCTTAGGATAGCCGGCCTCGGGGCCGGTGTGTAGAGCCGCTCACCGCTCACCTCGGGACTTGAGTGTGGACAGAAGGGGGCCACCTCTCTCACCCATAGTGCAGCGCATTTTCGTGGGGAATCTGTTAGGAAAGATTCTCTTTACTGCACCTTTCCTTCCATCTTTTTTCGGAACCCCAAAACTTTTTGCTTTTATTTTTCCATCTGACCTGTACTTTTTGCAGTGCAGTGAAGCCTTAAGCTTCACTGTACTGGCCTTTGCTCACATGTTATGGGGAAACTGATATGTCCTTAAGGCCATCAGTACTGGGAAACAGTGTTTCCCTTAGTCTTGTGACTGTGTTGCTACTTTTGTATCACATCTGGTAACTTTTTATCATTGCACACAGCAGCTTACACTGCAGTGCAATGGGGTTCATTTTTGTTTTGCCCTAGACTAACACTCAAAGGATTTTTTGGTTACTCTAGAGGTGCTTAAAAGATGGGCTGGTGGCAGCAGTGAATTTTCCCCACTTTTTGGGGAATTTTGTTTTAGCTTAACCGCGTTTAGCTACTTACTGTGGCTACTGGTCAAACATGGCCGTGCCTGGCAACCAACTTCTGCTGCAGTCCTGGTGGAGCCCTGTCTGTCTCGTGATCTCCAGTAGGCCTGCGAAGGTGCTACGACCCCAGGAGTGGAAAGACCACCCACTCCCTAAGCCTACTCGGTGCCCAGCACAAAAACCACCTTCAGAAGTGCCCGTGAATCATTTTGTGGCTGACCAGCTTTGTTTTTGGGCTACCAGGTTATCTTCATTGCCGTTCCGAGTTTCCGCCTGAAACTTGGTACACCCTCAGCTGCCACTGCAACGACACCCTCTGCGGCGTCCTAGCACCAAGGGGGCCCGAGAAAGACCGGAAAGTCTGACCGCAGCTACTGAGTCCTGCTGCATCGCTGTGCGTGGCGTGCATGGTCCAAAACCTGCTTTTCTGACCCACCTCCTGTCCCGAGAAGGGTGCTGCATCATTTGTTTCTGCATTTCTTCATCAAGAGTCCTTGCACCAGCAAAAGATCCTAACCGGAGAATCCCTCAAACCTGCAACCCGTGAAAATCAAGGACTGCGGAATTCAGCAGGGAAATCAAGCCAGGACACCCTTCCTTTGTTCTGGAAAGTCTTGGGAAGATTCGAAGTGAGGGGGTACGTTACTGAGCTTTTAACATACCCCTACACTTCCATTATAAGTCAATGGACTTATAATATCCTTTATCCTAAACCTACTGGCTTTGCCAGTACTTGCCTTGGCAAGACTTCTGACTGCTGGAGGTAATTCTGGACACTTGTCTATGTTGACCCCTGGCTCTAACAATCCATCACTGGACCCCAGAGACCCTACCTACATTTTTTCCTGCCTCCTGAGTTCTGTATCTTTGTATCCTGAACAATAGGGCACAAGGCCCAAGGCAACTTAGGGTTGGACAATATTAGTTAGGGACCATCTCGGTGGACTTTTTTGTGTGTGATACTCACCTATTAATTCCCTTGCAGGAGTATTTTGATTTCTATTATGCACTTGAACCTGTGACTGTATATATGTATTTTAGCTTGATGGTATTGGTTGATAAGTCTACATGCTTGTATTCATTTTGCTCATAGTGTACTTGGCCATAATTAAATAACTGTATTTTTATACATCCTGTCTAAGTGTAATTTGTGACTCCAATTTTGTTACATCATTGTGGACCCTTTACACTCACTCCTCTGAAGAACTTAGCCTAGACTGCCTGTCACTGCTACCTTAAACTGGTTTGGCTACAGCTTCCCAGAGTTGTCCCTGTCACAATATAGGTTGGCCGTCTATACATCTGTCCACCAGGCCAGAGTATAGAAAATCAGTCCTAACAGAATATGGTGCTAAATCGTTCGTAGACAACCAGACAACCTGATTCTGGTTCAGGGTTTCCTAAGAAGCAGAGCAGCTACCTCTCTACGATCTATTCAAAGTCATCCTCTGAGCCAAGCTTTTGTCGCAAGGCGGCACCGCTGACAAGGTTCTCCATCCTTCCTCATGGGACCAGTGGGGCGCACAGGAAAATACCACCCAACATAGGTGCGCACCCACAGGGTGTGCGGGCTGAGCGGGGACCACTCTTCTCACCTTTCCTGGTCATCCTGGCGGACCAAATGGCCTCGGGCCCGGGCCTTCGAGGTGGTACCTTAAGCCCCCGGACAGGGCAGGGGAAGAGAGGGTGCAAGCCACCCTAGGGTGTGGAGGGTGATACCTAAAGCCTGTGCCCCTGGACGGTGGGGCCCAGATGGCCCAAGTTGGGGCTAGCGGACCAGATGGCCCGAATTGCGGCTGACTCCTGCATTTGTCTCTGGTCGGGTTCCGTAAACCTAATAGTCGGCGTGGAAGTGTCTCCCCAGCCCGAGTGCGCGGAGGTGGTGCCTTAAACCCAGGGCAGGGAAGAGAGGCAGCAGCTTACGCAACCACCACAGAGCACGGGGGGGGTGGTACCTTAAGCCTGTGCCCCTGGATGGTGGGGGCAGGCACCGCCGCCGGCCATCTGGCCTGGGGAGTTAGCTCAGATGGCCCGAATTGTGGATGCCGCGGCTGACTCCTGCATTTGTCTCCGATTGGCATGGAAGTGCAACTCTGCGGCCTCCAGGGTGGCCGTGGCACAATTACCGGCTCCCGGTCCTCGGCAAGTATCCACCACATGTGGTAAGACCCAAGATGAGGTCCGTGTGTGAAGGGGAGCCCCAAGTGGGTCCCTTTCCACCGCTTGGGGGTAAATGCGCTTGCAGTGGGCGGCCCGGAGTTCCACAGTGTTTGTGGGCTAGTGGGCTAGTCCTGGAGGGAAAGGCTCTAATGTGGTGGGAGAATCTCTGAGGGGAGAGAAAGCCCCAAACCCAGTGGTAGTCGCAGGGAGCAGTGGTGGGGTTCCCATCGCTCTCCACAGGGAAAAGCTCTAAAGGGGCCCTGCTAAACCTCCAGGGTGGCTGGCGAGGGGGCCTCCTGCCCTTAGGCACCTGTCTCACGTCTGGGTTGACTGTCCCCAAGCCCAGTGGTGATCATGGGGAGCCCTGTCCTTCCCCGGAGGGTAAAGCTCTAATGTGGCGGAAGAAGTTCTAAGGGTGGCTGTGGCTGATGCCCCCACTGGACTTGGGTGCCAGCCTTGTGCGTGTGGGTCAAGAGTCCCCAAGCCTTGCGTCAGTCGCGGGGAGCCCCAGAGGGAGAAGCTCTAAAGGGGGCCTGCTAAAGCTCCAGACTGGCTGGGGGGGGGGGGTGCTGGTCCCCCCAAGCACCCAGCCTTGGGTATCTGTCTCACATGTGGGTCGACTGTCCCTCCCCGGAGGGATAAGCTCCAAGGTGGATGAAAAACCTCTTACATGGAGGGGGGAAAAAAACTCTAAGGTGGCCTGGCCAGAGCTTGAGGATGACGCTTGGTGCTGGCCCATGCCTTTGGGCATCTGCGAGTCCCCTGTCCTTTGTCAGGTGGGGGGCCAAAGGCCCTGTCCAGGCCCATTGGAGTGCACTGACCTACCAGATGGCCGCTTTCCAGAGGAATGTCTGCAAGGACCAGACGGCTGGGCTGCTCTGGAAGTCCCGATGGGCGTCAGTTTGACATTTTTCTCCAATTGGGTCTATAAGGAGTCCAACGCTTTTGCCGAGAGGTCCCACTCTGTCACTCTGGGTACACAGATGACAAAGCTTAATCACCTTCCTCCGGATTACTATAGACTGGGTGAGAGGGACCTGACTGCGCTCCTCTTGGTTCTCGCTGCCCAACCCAGGCTGCCCGTGTGGCTGGCTCTAGAGCAAAAGCCGAGTAGCCCGGCAACTCCCCAGTGGTCAGATCAGACAGGATCCCCTCGCAAGCCATGACACGGCCCCTCCTCCACCAAGCTTGTTTCTCCAGCAGTTCGGAACGCACGTTGGCTGCTGACCCCCTCTGTCGCCATCCCAGTGGCAGCGTGCTGGCGAAACCCCCTACTGGTTCAAGTTGTGCCTGGGCCTGGCCTCTCCCTTCCACCCACCCACCCTGTGGTATGGTGGAGCAGGCCCGGCCGCCGGCGCCCGCGTGACCAATCTGTCCACCCGACCCACACACGTCTAGGGATGCTCTTTGGCGCTCGGATCCTGCAGACAGCCCCAGAGGATGTGAAGGTTGGCTCTGAAGTGGTCGCGCGGCTCCCCCAGTGACCACCCTCCAGCAGGTGCGGATACTTGGTTGATCATGCCAGTATTATATGCACGTCTCAAAGATTAAGCCATGCACGTGCAAGTACAAACGACTGGTACAGTGAAACTGCAAATGGCTCATTAAATCAGTTATGGTTCCTTTGATCGTTCCATCTGTTACTTGGATAAATGTGGTAATTCTAGAGCTAATGCATGCCGACTAGCGTGGACCTTCCGGGATGCGTGCATTTATCAGACCAAGACCAATCTGGGCTCGTCCGGCCGCTTTGGTGACTCTAGATAACCTCAGGCCGATCGCACATCCATGTGACCGCAACAATGCATTCAGAGGTCTGCCCTATAAACTTTCGATGGTACTTTCTGTGCCTACCATGGTGACCACGGTTAATGGGGAATCAGGGTTCGATTCAGGAGAGTGAGCCTGAGAAACGGCTACCACATCAAGGAATGCAGCAGGCGCCCAAATTACCCACACCCGACTCCAGGAGGTAGTGACGAAAAATAACAATACAGGACTCTTTCGAGGCACTGTAATTGGAATGAGTACACTTTAAATCCTTTAACGAGTACCCATTGGAGGGCAAGTCTGGTGCCAGCAGCCACAGTAATTCCAGCTCCAACAGCATACATTAAAGTTGCTGCAGTTAAAAAGCTCATAGTTGGATCTTGGGATCGAACTGGCGGTCCGTCGCGAGGTGAGCTACCACTGCCTGTCCCAGCCCCTGCCTCTTGTTGCCCCCTTGATGCTCTTGACTGAGTGTCCTGGGGGTCTGAAGCGTTTACTTTGAAAAAAGTACAGTGTTCAAAGCAGGCTGGTCACCTGAACACTTAAGCTAGGAATAATGGAATAGGACACATATTCTATTTTTTTGTTTTTCGGAACTGGGGCCGTGATTAAAAGGGACAGCCAGGGGCATTCGTGTTGTGCCGCTAGAGGTGACATTCTTGGACCAGGGCAAGACTAACCAAAGTGAAAGCATTAGCCAATAATGTTTTCATTAATCTACTGTCTGTGACGCTCACCTGATCTCTGCGGGGACGTTGGGGCACAGTTGGAGCCCTCCCTGGACTTTTCTCCCTTGGATCCGGGTTTACCCCCAGCTGCTGGAGTGTGGACTGCTTTGGTCACTGGCAATGCCCTTGGGAGAAGGTAAGTGGTAGTGAAAATGCTGCGGCTGAATTGCGATCTCCCTCGAACCCCTAGTGCCAGAATGAGAGGGGCATGCGTTTTCCCACAAACTCTCACCTGTTGCTTTGTAAAGATAAACTCCCTGTCCTGCTTCTCTTCAGCAGGGGTGCTTTCGATGGACCTAGTTACTTCACTGGTCCGAGTATGTGATGGTCTAGACCGGCTGCGACCAATCCACTTTGAAGGTAAGTATTCGGAACAATGATTATTGTCCTTATGCTTTTGCAATGTCTCTCTCAATGATTCTTGTCCATAATTCTTTTGTCTTTCCTTTTCCCCAATAGGTGTGAAGGTGGCCACGCTGCATCGTTGTGCTGGAAGCAAGTCCATGCGGTGCCAGAAGGGGAATGGAGCAGCCCCACTAGAAGGTAAGTAGGGTTTCAAGGTGGTACACAAGGCTTAGGTATTGCGCGGCCAAGTGTTAAATGTTTATGCAGTTTCTAACCTTGTGCGTTCCTTTCCGCTTGCAGGGACAGCCTGGCATTGGATGAAAGAGAGCGGCGGTTCGAGAACCTGTCAGCGGCTGATAGTTGGAAGATTTGTAAGGATGCTGAACGAGAAGAAGACTCCCGCGTAGGTGCGCTCAGACAGGTGAGGATGAGATGAGCTGCAGGCGATAGAATTACAGAGACAGCTAAAATGCACGCTGCAGATGCTGAGTTGAAGATAGCTGCGCTTCGAGCAATGGTGTGGTTGATTCAGGTAACAAGCGCGTCACAGAGGTAGAGTTGAAGCAGCAGCACTGTGAGCGATGGTATGGCTGGATTCAGGTAAGATGCGCACTGAAAATGCAAGCTGGAATCAGGTAGGTGCATGCTGAAGATGATGTCCTGGACCTGATGAGAGGCGTGCTGAGCTGGAAACAGGTAAGAGCTTCAGACGGCGGTAAGCGTTACGCTGCACACAGCAGACTAACGCAAAGCCTCTACATGCGGGTGAGGCTGGCTTAAATAGCCTGTCTCCAGCCACTCCCCTTTAGCTCCGCCTTGTGGCCCCACCTCACCACTCCCATAGACTTCTGCACATGCCTTCCAATGCTTTCCAATGGTCATGCCCAGCCTGGGTGCACATGCTATGGACACAATGTGTGCAGAGCATACTTTTTTATGAGCCTGGTGCCAAAGGCGCCAGGACAGGGTCCATTTGGATCCTTTGGAGGATGAAAGTGATGGCCCTTGATTAGTGGCCATGACAGCCCTCCCCACCCCAAGGCCCCTCTCACAGGTGTTCCTCCTACTGGTCTTGGTTTGGTGGACAAACTCGACGGGTTCCCATGTGCGATCTTGTGGTCCATAACCTTGCCAATCAATCAAGTAGTACAGTTTTGATCTCACTATCTTGGAATCCAGAATGTTCTTGACTTCATACTCTGGTTCACCTTCTATCATATCTGGCTCAGGTGGTGTTGAGATTCGAGTGTCCGGTTTCATTGGTTTTAGAAGGGAAACATGGAAGACAGGATGGATTTGCATGTTCGCTGGTAATTCCAATTTCATGGCAGCCGGGTTAAGGATGGCTTTGATGGGGTAGGGTCCTAGGTATCTTGGACGGAAGGCCCGAGGTCCCTTCAATGGAATGTTTTTGGACTCCAACCAAACTTTATCCCCGACTTGATACTGCGGGGCCTCTTTTCTATGTCTATCCGCAAATCTCTTCTTTTGCTCCTTGGCTTTGTTCAAGTTTTCAGTAGCTTCTTTAAGTGACTGAGTGATGATTTTATGTAAGGAAGTGATTGCTGGCATTTCCAATTTGTCAAGAGGATCGAAGGAAGATGTCCTAGGATGTCGGCCATTCATTGTGTAGAATGGTGTCTCTCCGGTACTGGTATGGATAGAGTTATTGTAAGCAAATTCAGTTAACCAGAGAATGTTTTTCCAGGACCCTTCCGTCTGCAGTAACATACATCTCAGGTATTGCTCAAGTGTCTGGTTGGTCCTTTCTGTTTGACCATCGGTTTCGGGATGGTGACTCGTGGATAACGCACTTCGATTTGGGCTATCTTACAACACCTTTTCCAAAAAGCTGAGACGAATTGCGTTCCACAGTCTGAAACCTGTACAGACGGAAAACCGTGTAATTTGACGATTTGCTCCAAGAATACTGCGACCAGAGTAGCAGCAGTGGGAAGTCCTTTTAGTGGAATAAAATTTGCCATTTTGGAAAATAGGTCCACTACGACCAGGATTGTGTTAAACCCCTCGCAGGGTGGTAGATCTGTAATGAAGTCTATAGACAGTGTATGCCATGGTGCTGGTGGTACTGTTAATGGGCGCAACAGCCCTGCAGGGCGTGACTTCTGGGATTTGAGTTGTGCACAAACACCCCAAGTTGTAACAAATTGGCTAACATCTTTTCTCCAGGTGGGCCACCAATAATTCCTTCGGATCTTGGCTCGAGTCTTAGCGATTTCTGAGTGTCCTTCCACTAACGATTCATGGTAGTTGGATATTATTTTGTTTTGTACTTCCTTGTCTCGAATATATAGTCTTCCTTGAAAATAGGGTAGTTGTCTTTAATGGAATACTGGTCTCCCTTACTCAACCATTCTTGTTGGGCTGATTGATCCATTTGAGATTGTAGACCTACCTTCAGGTCCTCCCAGCATGCTGTTGCAGCAATCTGGTGTTGAATCCATTCTTCAGGAATAATGGCCACTGGTTCAGAGGGATTGAAGGCGTCTTTGTCTTCCCCCATGCAGGATAAGGCGTCTGCTTTACCGTTATGCACTCCTGGTCTGTAAGTTATGATGAAATCATATTCGGCGAAGAAAAGAGCCCAGCGAAGCTGAAGCAATGATTGAGCTTTAGCCATTTTTAAATATTGCAGATTACGGTGATCTGTGATAAACGTGACTGTGTGTCTTGCCCCTAGAAGGTTGTGTCTCCAGGTTTGGAGGGCTCCTTTAATTGCTAGCAATTCCTTGTCCTTGATTGAATAGTTCTTTTCTGGTGCAGAACATCTACGGGACCAGAATGCTATGGGATGTAACTATCCAGTCCCAGGGTCCCTTTGTGATAATACTGCCCCCATGGCTATACTGGAGGCATCAGTTTCAACTACATAAGGAAGATCAGGTTGAGGATGCCTAAGAACAGCCGCTAAGGTGAAGGCCTGTTTTAATTCTTGGAAGGCGTTCTCTGCTTCGGAAGACCAGAAGAATTTTGTATTCTTTTTCAGGAGAGAAGTGATAGGATGGACTATATGTGAAAAGTTGGGGATAAACCGTCTATATAAGTTAGCAAACCCGAGCACACTTTGCACTCCTTTGGTAGTGGTCGGGGATGGCCATTGAAGAATAGCATGCACCTTGCGTGTGTCCATATAAACTCCTCATGGAGTAAGCATGAAGCCCAAAAACTCAACTTCCGTGACATGGAAGAAGCATTTTTTCTAATTTGGCAAACAGCCGATGCGGACAAAGTTTTTCCAAAACAGCCCTTACATGGCCAACATGATCTTCCTTAGATGCTGAGTAAATCAGGATATCGTCGATGTAAACAAGGACGCAGAGGTCTAACAGTTTGTGAAGTACATTGTTCATGAAGAACTGCAATGCTGCCGGTGCATTGCATAACCCGAAGGGCATCATCCGATACTCGAAAAGTCCATACTTTGTTCAGAAGACTGTTTTCCATTCATCGTCCTTTTTAACTCTCATGAGGTGATGGGCTCCTCGTAGGTCTAGTTTAGTGTAGATTCGAGCATTCTTCACCTGATCGAGTAATTTGGGGATGAGTGGCAGAGGGTACCTGTTCTTAACAGTGATTTGGTTTAACGCCCTATAATCTATACACATTCTGAGGTCACCCTCCTTCTTGGGTACGAAGAAAAGGGACAAAGAGGCAGGAGACTTAGATGGGTGGATGAAACCAATGGCTAGGTACTGGTCTAGGTAGGTCCTTAGATGTTGATTTTCTTGCTCTGTCAAAGCGTAGATTCGACTGCAAGGTAATTGTGCTCCAGGGACCAGGTCGATCTGGCAGTCTTTAGGCCTGTGTGGTGGTAGGGTATTCGTTTGTTCATTTTGGAATACGTTCTGATAGTCCAGATACTGAGGGGGCAAGGCACCAAAGAGCTCGAGAATGGATTTAGCCGTGACTTTCGGACTCTTTACGCTCTTGAGATAGCAGCTTTTGTTGCATTCTTGAGGAAAGGTTAGCATTTGTGTTCGCCAGTCAATCCAGGGTTATGGGTTTCTAGCCACAGCATTCCTAGGATCATCTGGAACTGGGGTGCCCCAATAAGATCGAATGAAATGTCTTCCTGATGACCATCCTGAAACATCAACATAACTTTGTCGGTATGTTGCGTTACAGGACCAGATGACAACTGTGAGCAATCCACTGCGGTAACATTTTCCGATTGTAGTTTCTGCTGTAGCGGAAGACCTATTTGTGTGGCCAGACTCTGATCGATATAGTTTCCCACCGCTCCACTGTCAAAATATGCTTCCAAAGCATGTACCTTTGATGGTTGCTGGTGGTTGACTACAAGTACCGGAATGACCAGGTGCGAGGTCTGAACAACTTTCTTCATTTCGCTCGACAAGTGGACCCCTACGCTTGTCGGATGTTGGAGTTTTCTGGGGTCTGATCTTTTTCATCGTTGCTGTTGTCCGTTGCACCTACTATTTTCTTAGGAGGTTTTATTGGGCAATCCCGAAGAAAATGTCCTTCCTTCCCGCAATATAAATGAAGTTGTTGTTTCCTCCTTTTTACTCTTCCAGCTTTGGATATAGGGGCCGCTAATCCCACTATCTTCATGGGTTAGGTTGGCTCATGGGTTTTCACGTGATTGTCCATGGGTCGCATATAAACTGACCTCTCTTCAGTTCTGTTGCGGTCCATCTTTCGGTCTTGTAACCTATGGTCCAGTTGTACCGTCAGATTAATGTATTCTGCACTCGGGAGGGTTGACCACTTGGGCGACTACATCTTTTAATTCCCCACGCAATCCTCGATAGAACAATGTGGTTCTCTCTTCTTCGGGCCAGTTGATTTGTATAATGAGGCGATTAAAGGTGGCAATATATGTTAGCAGATCATGGCTTCTTTGTCTGAGGGACAACAGTTCGTTATCTAGGGCTTGTTCTTGGGTGTGTCTAGCATAAATCTTTTCCAATTCCCGTTGAAATGCCCCAAAATTGCGAAGCACAGGATCATCCTGGGTTACTAATGGTATGGACCAGTTCGCTGTGCTGCCTCCCAAATATGAAAGTACAAAGGCAACTCTGGCACTTTCATTAGGGAAGGCCCCAGGGCGGCACAAAAAGTAAAGACAACAGTGGTTCATGAATATGGCATATTTGTTGGGATCACCAGTGAACCGTTCAGGTGGGGCCAAAGGTACAGCCCCCAGGAGCACCACTTGAACTGGTGGAGATGGCTGTGGCAAAGGGGTTGGTGCGATTCAGGGTAAAGGAACTTGCCCAGCATGAGTTTGAAGCATCTGCCTTGCCAGATCGTCAATTCGTTCTCGAGCGACAATAAGATCCATTCTTAAGGCATTAGTCTCTTGACGGGAGGCATGCACTTCAGCTAGTAGTTCCCCCAGTAATTGGGCCTGAATCTGATAAGTCTCTGAGGTTTCCAAAACGCCCAGGCAGAGGTTCGGAGAGGCTTCGCGTTCTGTTACGCTCACCTGATCTCTGGGGGGACGTTGGGGCACGGTTGCAGCCCTCCCTAGACTTGCTCCCTTGGATCCGGGTTTACCCCCAGCTGCTGGAGTGTGGACTGCTTTGGTCGCTTGCAATGCCCTTGGGAGAAGGTAAGAGGTAGTGAAAATGCTGCGGCTGAATTGCGATCTCCTTTGAAACCCTCATGCCAGAATGAGAGGAGCATCAGTTTTCCCATAAACTCTCACCTGTTGCTTTGTAAAGATAAGCTCTCCGTCCTGCTTCTCTTCAGCAGGAGCGCTGTAGATGGACTTAGTTGCTTTACTGGTCCGTGTACGTGATGGCCCAGACCGGCTGCGACCAATCCACTTTGGAGGTAAGTGTTCGTAACAATGATTATTGTCCGTATGATTTTGCAATGTCTTTCTCAATGATTCTTGTCCGTAATTCTTTTTTCCCCAATAGGTGTGAAGGTGGCCACGCATCGTCACAGTGTTGGAAGCGAGTCCACATAGTGCCACAAGGGGAATGGAGCAGCCCCACTAGAAGGTAAGTAGGGTTTCAAGGTGGTATGCAAGGCTTAGGTATTGCGCTGCCAAGCGTTAAATGTTTATGCAGTTTCTAACCTTGTGCGTTCCTTTTCTCTTGCAGGGACAGCCTGGCGTTGAATGAAAAGAGGCGGTCCGAGAACCTGTCAGCGGCTGATAGTTGGAAGATCCGTAAGGATGCTGAATGAGAAGACTCCCGCGTAGGTGCGCTCAGACAGGTGAGGATGAGACGAGCTGCAGGCAATGGAATTACAGAGACAGGTAAGATGCGCGCTGCAGATGCTGAGTTGAAGTATCTGCGCTGAGAGCGATGGTATGGCTGGATTCAGGTAAGATGCACGCTGAAGATGCAAACTGGAATCAGGTAGGTGTGCGCTGAAGATGATGTCCTGGATCTGATGAGAGGCGTGCTGAGCTGGAAACAGGTAAGAGCTTCAGACAGCGGTAAGCGTTACGCTGCACACAGCAGACTAACACAAAGCCTCTACATGCGGGTGGGGCTGGCTTAAATAGCCTGGCCCCAGCCACTCCCCTTTAGCTCAGCCTTGTGGCCCCACCTCACCACTCCCATAGACTTCTGCACATGCTTTCCAATGCTTTCCAATGGCCATGCCCGGCCTGGGTGCACGTGCTTTGGACACAAAGTGTGCAGAGCACACCTTCTTATCATCCTGGCGCGACAGGCACCAGGATAGGGTCCATTTGGACCCTTTGGAGGATGAAAGTGATGGCCCTTAATTAGTGGCCATGACACCGTCGTAGTTCCAAACATAAACTATGCTGATTAGTGATCTGGCGGTGTTGTTCTCATGACCCATCGAGCAGCTTCCCGGAAACCAAAGTCTTTGGGTTCTGGAGAGGCGGGGGGTTGGTTGCAAACTGAAACTTAAAGGAATTGATGGAAGGGCACCACCAGGAGTGAAGCCTGCATCTTGAAACCTCACCCGGCCCGGACACGGAAAATATTGGCAGATTGATAGCTCTTTCTCAATTCTGTGGGTGGTGGTGCATGGCCGTTCTTAGTTGGTGGAGCAATTTGTCTGGTTAAATCTGATAACGAATGAGACTCCTCCATGCCAACTAATATTTTGCCATGAACGAGGAATTCCCATTAAGTGCGGTTCATAAACTTGCGTTAAGTCCCTGCCCTTTGTACACACCGCCCGTCGCTACTACAGATTGGATGCTTTAGTGAGGTCCTCGGATCGGCGAGAAGACAATCAAATTTGACTACCTAGAGGAAGTCGTACGGGTTGGGTTAACCTGTTGGGGATGTTCTGCCACCAGAGAGAGGGAGCCTTGAGTGACCCCCATCCTCTCCTCACTGAGCGGCCCCTGAGCCGCCAGGCGTGGGCGCACCGGTCCACCCTGACCCACCAGCAGACAGATGTTGGTAAGCGCACCCCAGTCGGCAGGGAGTTCCGGAGTGGGAGCAGCTGGGTGCCGAGAGAAGCACTGCCTTTCTCGAGGGACAGCTCCCCAGGCGGACAGGGGCATGGCGAGCCCCAAGCCATTGTGCACACGGGCGTCTAGGTTCCAGCCGCCCACATCTGTGGGCGAGCGATGGCCAGGTCCGCCGGTGCAGCAGGCGACCTTCCCTCTTGCCCAGGTCCCTGGAGCTCAGCCCCCCGCCTGTTCTGTCTCTGGTCCGCCTCTCCATCCGACCCCCAAAAGGGGAGCGGCGGAGGGGGTTGGGGAAGGATGAGCGGGATCCGGCCCGGTGCGACGGCGGCAGAGCACCCTGCATCTGCCGTGGGAAGCCCTGCCGCCATGCTTCTGCAGGTGGAGGGCAGGCTTCCCAGGCTGATCGCCTAGATTTTTTTGTTTTTTTGTTTTAAAACCATGAGGGTCTCATCCGACTCCCAAGTTGGGAAGCTAGACGGGGAGCTGGGCTGTCTCGCCACAGCGGTTGGGACAGGCGACGCTGCCTCCCCCCTGGCCTCTCTTCATCCCATTTTACTTCTTCAATTTCTCATTTTTTTAAAAATGTTATTTTTATTGTCATTTTAAAGATTTGAACATTAACAATCCCCTTCCCCGCCTGACAATGGACCCCACCCTCCCCTGGATCACTGTGCTGCATATCTTGTGAGGCGACTGTACATGGCTTAACGGGTCGTAGTCGATAGTATATCCCATAGTCTTAGTCACTGAGTAAACCACTGTTCACGGTAGTCTTTGTGCAGGAAGTTCAGGATGGCATCCCACTCATTCTTGAATCTAGCGTAATCCCCTTGGATAGTGAATGTTACCCATTCCAGTAAAGTGTAATGCCACATTTTTGCTATCCATTCCTGTTCGCTGGGGATCATGGTTTATTTCCACTTTTGCGCAATTAGGTAGAGGGCCGCCATGCTTAGGACCATATAAGCTTTCCTCTGTGGTTTAGTCGGAAGTGTGTCCAGCATGTCACTCAGGCCCAGTATAGCTTCTCCATTTTCTGTCCATATTTGGGGACCAAAGATGGCTTTCCTTTCTTTGTTGACCACTTCCCAGAACGGTTTTAGGATGGGGCAGGACCACCAGACATGGAGACAGCTGCCTACTTCATAGCAGCCAGCCAACACATCTGTGATACTGAGGGGTATATTTTATGTAGCTTCTCCGGTGTTAGGTGCCACTGCACTAGTCTCCTGGTCCACATTTCCCTGGTCTGCACCCCTCTCATCAATTTGGGGATTCGCTGCCACACTTCCCATCACTGTTCTTTGGAGACCAGGAGGGGCAGCGTGTCTGCCCATTGTTTCATATAGGGCCTCTGGCATGGTGAATAATTTGTACATTTTTCTAATCATTTGTCTATCACTGAAATTTGTCGTATCTCGAGAAGAGAGCCGGTGCCGCAGTTCAGCATAGCGATACCTATCTTCCTCCCGCAAACCCATGGTTTGTTTGCAGAGCTGGAATGACTTAACCCCATGTCCCTCCATGTCCCTCCATGTCCCTCCATGTCCCTCCATGTCCCTCCATGTCCCTCCATGTCCCTCGCGCGAATGCTGCCCGCTTCTTCCCACCTGGCATATGCTCCTTTCTCTAGCCCTGGGGTAAACTGTGGGTTGCGGAATAGGGGAGTGAACTGAGATGGGTAGGGCATGATCTTTGCTTTTTTAACCATAGCATCCCATGTATCCTCCACCAGGGCTGTAATTCGGCTTCTGTACGTGTTGTGGGGGCCTGTCCGCTCTTGGGCACCAGAGGGCCTCGTCTAAGGGCCTTTCCCCACCACTGCCCTACCCATCCTTTGCCAGATGCTGTTGGGATTCCCATTGAACCAGTTTCGGATGACCCTCAATTGAGCTGCTCGTTGGTAGTACATTTGAAAGTTTGGAACTCCCATTCCCCATGCCCCAGAGGGAGTGACCATGACTCTCAAGGCCACCCTCTGTCTTTTCCCTTGCCAGATGTAGTTACATACTAGTTTATTCAGGGTTTTGAAGAATTTCTGGGGGACCGACAAGGGGGATAGCCTGAAAGTAATTTAGCGCTCTGGGGAAAATTATCATTTTAATTATATTGAAGCGGCCCATCCATGATATGTTAAGGAGCCTCCTCTCTCCCAGCTAGTTCTTAATAGTTTCCAACAGGTGGGGATAGTTTGCTTGGTACATAACCTCTAGGTTACTGGTTATTGTCATCCCCAGGTATCGAAGGGATCCCTCTGCTCGTGCGAACTGCCCTGTATCTGATGTTTCTGAGGGCCTGCCTTCTTGTAGCACCATTAGTTCAGATTTTTGGTTGTTGGTCTTCAGGTCTGTCACTCTGCCAAATTCCCCTAAGAGTGCCGTTAACCTCCGGAGGGAAGTGTCCATGTCTGTTAGCACGACTAGGTCGTCGTTGGCAAAAGCCATTGCCTTATGGTCTTCCCCACCGAATGCAATCCATTTTATTCCCATCTCCTGTCTAATTCTAGCTAGGAAGGGTTCGAGAAAGTTTGCGTACAGGAATGGTGACATGGGCAGCCCTGCTTAGTACCCCTAGTGATCCTCATCTCCTGGGAGACATGCCCATTGACAGCTAGCCCGATGAAAGGTGCTCCATAGTTGGCTTTGACCAGGTGGAGAAGGCCCGGGCCAAACCCATAACCACCATGGTAGCAAACAAGAATGACCATTTGACTCGGTCAAATGCCTTCTCTGCATCTAGTGCTAACACCCCCGCCCTCAGGACTGCCCTGTTTGACTTCTCTATCAGGTGGAATATTCGCCTAATGTTGTCAAACGCTTGTCTCCCCTTGACAAAGCATGCTTGATCCTGGTGGATCAGGTCGGTGATTGCTTTATCCATTCTGGATGTCAAGGTTTATTAGGGCAGTAGGACGGTAGGCGCTACAGAGGGTTGGTTTCTTGTTTGACTTAGGGAAGAGGATTGCCTTGGCATCCTCCCTGGACTGGGAGATGCAGCCCGTATCAGAGAAGCAGTTGAACATGGATGTCATTAACAGGACTAGTGTAGTATGGAATGCTTGTGGCAGGGTACCCGTCCGGACCTGGGGTTTTATTTGGTTGTAGCGATTGGATCGTCGCGCTCCTCGTCTTAGGTAATCGTCCCTTCTAAAGCGTCACGCTGACTTTGTTCTAATCTTTTTAGCCAGCAAGATTTTAAGAAGGCATTTTAGAGGTCACTCTCTGGTGCCTCCGTACAGTAGAGGCTCTTATAGAACTCTGAACACCTGCAGGATCTCTTCTCTACGTGTGGTTTCCTGTCCCTCCACCATCTGAATGTGGCGTATTGTACCTGCCGTCTCCTTCTGCTTAACCTACCTGGCGACGAGCCGGCCTGTCTTGGTTGCCTGGAGGTAATATTTCTGCCTCAAGAATAGGAACGATTTTACTGCTTGTTTAGCTAGAAGGATATTGATTTGCCCTTTGATATGCCTATACTCCCTCCTGATCATTACCCCCCCTATCGGTCTCCATTGACCCTGTTCTTAGGACCACCTGGAGGGCCTTCTCCTGTTTGGCTCGAGATGCCTGCTTTGCTATGAGCATCCCCCGCATGGCTGCCTTAAAGGCGTCCCATACTACATGTTCCTGCACCTCCGGGGTCTTATTTTCCCCAAAGGAGTTGCGGATGGACTTGTGTATCTCGTTGCAAATTACTTAATCTCTCAGCAGATGTCAGGGGAACCGCCACTTCCAGAGGGGCCCCCCCATTGGATTTCTAGCTGCAGGGGAGTGTGGTCGGGCAGGGCAATGGTTTCCCTTTCTATGCTCCGTACCTGGCAAAGCAGTGTCACCCAAACCCATAAGTAATCAATTATTGAGAATGTTCAGTGCACATGTGAGTAGTAAGTAGTAAGTATATGTAAGTATACCCCTTGGAGTCCCCTTTTAGTTCATGCCATGTATCCGCTAATGCCATTCTGTAATGCTACCCTGTAGTTTACTAGATGGGCCTTTAGATGTGGGTGTCCTGTCTGCGCTTCTGTCCGTGGATGGGTGCCACGCCAAGTTAAAATCCCCTGTCAGTATTAGCTGGCTCATTGTTAACTGGTCTAGCTTCTCCAAAACCCCCTGCAAGTATCCGTCCTGCCCTGAGTTAGGGGCATACACTTTGGCGATTGTGAGAGGCCAACCCCCATTGTAGCTGGACGAAGAGGAATCTACCTTCCTTGTCAGCTTTTGTGGCTATTATTTCCACATCAGGTAGGTGTCTAAACGCTACGAGGACCCCTCAAGCTTTGCTCTTGTCGTTGGCCTGCAGAACCTGAGGGTACCCTCTCAACTTCATTCTGCGTCTGTCTTGCTTACGGATATGGGTCTCCTGGAGCGTCACAATGTCGGGCTTGGTATACTGGAGGAGGTACTCCAGTTTCCGTCTCTTTAGTTGGTGTGTTTAGTCCTCTAACATTGAGTTTTAATATTTGGATCCCTTTTCTGCTACCCATACCGTGTTACATCCTGAGAGTAACCATGTCGAAGTGATTCCCCTCGATTTAAGCCCCCCACCCTCCCTCTCGCCCCTTCCGGCTGGACTCGACTCAACTTCCCCAGGCCGTAACGTTGTCCTAGGTTGCTGGATCTGGTTCCCACCCCGAAGAATAAATGTGCGGGGAGAGCCATTCCTCTGCTCTGCCCCGTTTCCAAGATCCGTCACACCCCACCCCTCGTCTCCCGGAACCGACCCTTAGGCTGACATTCCCCCTTTAATCCCACCAGGTCTTAACCCTTGTCTTGTGATCCCCACCGCTGCTGTTAAGTGGACAGCTTATTCAGCATGGGGCTTCGGTTGCTGCCCCCTCCCCCGGGCCCCACAATTGTTTGTGTCTTGTCTTTGACCTCTCTACTCTTCTCATGTTCTGGCCTTCCTGTTCTGGCCTCCTATTATGTCCTCTCCCTGCATCCCCTTCTTCAATATTCAGGATCTTGGGTCCCTCATCCAACGTAGTGATGTGGTGTTGGCGCCCTTGCCACCTGGATCTTATCTAGGCTTTGGTAAGGGCTTCGGTCACCGGGCCCATTTGCCTCCTCATTGTTAGTATGGATTTGGCCAGGTCCTGGAAAAGTTCTATGATGGCGCTGTTCACTTTTATCAGGGTTGCTTTCCTTGCCACTTTGAGGATCCATTTGTTTTGGTCGCATCGCTGTAACGCCATCGCCACTTCTCTTGGCCTGGCCCCGGGTTTTTCTTGCTACGGACCTTCTATCTATGAGAATGTCTCCCCAGCCATGTCCAGCAAATCTTTGAACATGTGCTGCATTGTTTCCCTGAGGTCGGCATCTCTCATACTTTCTGGCAGCCCCTTCACCCTGATGTTGGACCTTCCCGTCCTTGGCTTGGAGCTCCAGGTTGTGTCCCTACCACCTGCTGCTTTGCTAATACATCTATCTTCTGGGTGTTTTCAGTGAGTTCTTTAATGGCATTTTCATTTGGATCAATTCAACTGTCGCCTTTGATTTCCTGCAGGAATTGTGCAAGTTCTGTGCGTATTAGGCTTAGTTGTGTCTGAAGGGTAGCAGTCATTTGGTCACTGAATGCCTTAAAGCACTGTTGCAGCGCCTTGCGCATGACCTCTTGCCCCTGTGGCAGCATCGGGGGTTCCTCTGACTGCTGCCGGTCACCGCTGGATCCTCTTTCCCCGGGGCTTCCCCCTCATTTCTCCATAGCTTTTGGGGCGTCCCTTCCTGTTTTCTTGAGATCTTGGCTCCTGAAGGGCCCTTTTTTGCCTCCTTGGCCTTGTTGCGCAACATTGCCTGGTGATGGCGAGTGCCTGCCTGCACCTTACTGTAGGGGGCTTCTCCCCAGGCCTCTGAGGTTCCTCTTGACCCCGCGGTATTGGCCAGTTGTTCTGTATGAATGGGATGCTTCTCTCTCTCTCCCTCCTGTGTGCAGCAGGGGTCTAGCTGGGTTGGTTGCCCCCTGGGGGCCATGGGGCTAGTATGCTCAAAGGTGAAAGTGGTCAAGGTCGCAGTGTCACATTGGCCCGGAGCCAAGGAGCTTCTTGAATTTCTTCCTGGGGTGCCCCCATGCTCCCACAGCTCCTGAGCCTCTAAGTATGCCCTTGCACCCCTGGAGGTTCCTTCTCGGTTAATCTTGCATGACAGGGTTAGTTTTCATAAGGGTGTGTGGTGGAGCAAAGCAGCACTCTCCTGCGGAGTCAAATGCTGGGGGTTG
The DNA here is from genome assembly GCF_040938575.1 of Ambystoma mexicanum. Lineage (NCBI taxonomy): Eukaryota > Metazoa > Chordata > Amphibia > Caudata > Ambystomatidae > Ambystoma > Ambystoma mexicanum. The sequence goes on from NC_090934.1 coordinate 763,810,056, forward strand.
GGAGCATGTGCCGCCCCCACCTCTCGCACCCAGGTGCCTTCCCTGGCCGTTAGCGGAGGGGATGCTGCAGGAGACTTAGTGCTGTCACCCTTCTATTACTGCAGTTTGCCTCTGATGTTGCTGAATGGTATAGGCTTGGGCCTTTGCCTGGGTACAGGTATGCTGCTGGTCTCCTGCCAAAGGGGGTCACCTTCCAAGTGTAGGTTATGGTGCGCTGGGGCAGATGCTTTCATAAACCTCCATGTACGTTGTTTGGGAGGAGAGAGTCTTGCGTGCGCCTGCTTCATGGCTGCCAACTCCCTTAATAATGCCTACTTACACTACCCCAGCTGGGGCCATCACAGCTCATGGGGGGCCTGCACCGCATGGTTTGTGGAGGCCCTGAGCTGCGTGGAGCCGGGCTTGCTGTATGGGGCAGATGCAGGTGCAGGATTTCTGGGGAATACTACCCGCTCCCTCTCGTTTGTAACTGGGTGTCCGGGCTGCGCCGGCTCTGCTGTATTGCCGCGCTGCGGTGCTTGCGCCAGTGTTTCCCAGGGGCGCGCTGTTCTGGCAGCCTTGTCTCCCCCAGGTTGGCAGCCGTGGACCCGCGGTGGTCCACTCACACTCCCCAGTCTCGCCTATGTTGCCTTGGCTGAATGGACACCCTGCGTCTTCTGCACCACCCGCGTGTGTTCTCTGATCTCCTCCGGCTTGACTGCCAGTCCCCACACAGGCATCGCTGCTGGCAGTCCCAGGTCCACTCACTCTGCCACCAAACACTCCAGTTGTAGTTTTCTTGGGAACCTCTTGGTTCAAGGGTCGTCCCCTTTGCTTTTGCTGCCCTGGGGTCTTGTAACACTGCTTATTGCTCCTTTTTCTGGTGGCCGGGGAGGAGCGCGCTCCTCACGGTGGGGTGGTCACGGGGGCCATCTTGGAATCTTCTTATGAAGCTCTTTGAAGCCTTCGTCTGCCCTTTCTTGAGTAATCTTTCTTTTTCCACACTTCTCAATCCATTTTTCGTCCAGGATGTGGCACAGAGGGGGTGCTGGTCTCCAACGCTGACGATGTGGCTTGGCTGCACGACTCGGGCAGCGTCGGTGCTCATTACTTGACTTATCTGCCGCCTTTGATACCGTTGACCATGACGCCTTGATCGTCTGGTCTGGCCTTTCTGGTGCCGTTCTTTCCTGGTTTTCTTTGTTTCTCTCTAACCGTACAGTCAATTTCGATCCACGCTTTTCACTCTGTACCGTCTACCTTTGGAGTCCCTCAGGTTTCCTCCATCTTCCAGGTTTTGTTTAACATGTACATGTAACCTCTTACCAAGCTTATCTGCTCTCACGGCTTCCACTGTTGTTCTTAACAGATGACACAGATCCTGGTCTGTTTAGATCGCTCTTGTCGAGACAGCGACCAGATTTAGGGCCTGTCTCGAAGCTGTGGGTGCATGGATGTGTAATAGCTGGTTCAGGGGAAAAATGAGGTGTTGGTGTTGGTCCCTCCTTCCTCTACTGCCTTTTGGACCACCTCTTTTTGCCCTTCTTTAGGAGTAAATATATTAGCTTCTCTGTCTGCAGAATCTCAGATAAGTCCAGTATGTCAAAAGTGGCTATCTTCAACTGTAAACCTCATAGTAAGGTTCTTTGTTTACTCCTTTCTCAGTTACGAGCCCCTGGGGTGTCCTTACTTGTTATGTCCTCCATGGACCACTGCAACGCCCTATTTCTGGCACAAACTGTTTACTTCTAATGGCACCTTCAGGTCCTGCAGAACTCTGCAGCCAGAGTAGCCACTTACACACCTAGTTGTGCTCACGTTACTCCATGTGCACCATCGACATTGGCTACCCATGGCCAAGCCCATTCAGATCAAGGGCTAATGTCTAGTTCATCATGCCTTTTATGGAACTGGGGCAGAATATCTACAGGCCGAATTCGGTTTGTACATTCCTGCTCGGCCACTCCACTTGGTAAATGCTTGATAATGAATACTGACAAAACTGCCTTGTACATATAAATCCATTATACATCCATATAAAGTGCTGTGTGCAAAATGTGTCAAAGTCAAAGCAAGAAACTAGAAACTAGCAAGGGGGAAAAGGAGAGATGGGAGGTGAGACACAAGAGAAAGAAGGAAATTACTTGGAGAACAGTTTAAAAGGTACAGACAAAATCAGTGTAGGAATATGAGGGCCACCGATGGAGGAACATTTTGGGACAGGTACTGAGGAAGAAAAGGAAGGTGGAGGAAGGAAGAACTGCAGAAGGTGGACCCTGAAAATAAGGTAAATGCTGTGGAAGAAGGCCTGTGTCCATTAGAAAGTATGCTAGCTGGTGCCTTGTTGTACATCTTAACCAAATAACTAGCCCATTAAAAGTAGAAAGGGGTATTGGAAAAACGAGGAGGAGTGCAGTACCCTCGGTAAACCAACTTGACCGTGGTTTAACTCTCAACACCAAGCTGAGTGGGCCTCTCTTCGGTTTCTGGCCCTGCCGATGCATCACATCAATTTCTGGCCCCTGGAAGGGCCTATCTTTGTCTTCAAGCCCAGGAGTGCCAGTGCATCTTCAAGCCCAGGACAGACAAATGGTCTTTCAGGCCAGGAGAGCAAACAAATCTTCATGCCTAATAGGGCCAATGCGTCAGTCCAAGGAGGGTCAACCCATGGTCATATAGAGCACTAGAGGGGGACTAAATGATCCATTCCCACTTGGCAATAACACCCTACTTGAGTAATATTAGAATACGGAAAGTTGCCATGGGAATAAAGTCCTCTAGAAGAAAGGGCGTCCCCTTACAGTGTTAGGAATGTAAGCAGAGGGAATATTATGGGTGTGGAATGTGAACAGAGAACACTAGAAGAGAATGCAAGGCAAGTTGTATGGTGGTTGGTGTAAGGGTGAGGACAGAGATTGGACAAGCATTACGAGGTGAAGGGGAATAACATTTTGGCTTGTTATCAATTTGCCATCAGACAACAGAAATATTGTGAGACCATTGAGGAGTTTGTTACAGCACTGTAAGTGTTGTTTTGAACATTATCAGAAAGAGTACATTCGGGACAAGTTGATGATCAACAGGAGATCAAGAGGTCCCCTCGTCTAATGGGAACTAACTCACTCACACTGAAGCAGCTATTTCCCATTAGAGAAACAGACCTCCGACCTGTAGAGGCAGAAAAGTCAGACGGCCGTTTCCGTAATGGGAAATAGCTGCTTCAGTGTGAATGGGCTAGTTCCCATTAGACCAGAGGACCTTTCTGCCTTTCCAGGTCGGAGGGCCGTTTCTCTAATGGGAAATAGCTGCTTCAGTGTGAGTGGGCTAGTTCCCATTAGACGAGAGGATCTTTCTGCCTCTGCGGGTCAGAGGGCCGTTTCTCTAATGGGAAATAGCTGCTTCAGTGTGAATGGGCTAGTTCCCATTAGACGAGAGGACCTTTCTGCATCTCCAAGTCGGAGGGCCGTTTCTCTAATGGGAAATAGCTACTTCAGTGTGAATGGGCTAGTTCCCATTAGACCAGAGGACCTTTCTGCTTCTCCAGGTCGGAGGGCCATTTCTCTAATGGAAAATAGCTGCTTCAGTGTGAGTGGGCTGGTTCCCATTAGACGAGAGGACCTTTCTGCCTCTGCAGGTCAGAGGGCCGTTTCTTTAATGGGAAATGGCTGCTTCGGTGTGAATGGGCTAGTTCCCATTAGGCGAGAGGACCTTTCTGCTTCTTCAGGTCAAAGGGCCGTTTCTCTAATGGGAACTAGCCTTCTCAGTTTAAGTAGGCTAGTTCCCATTATTATGCAGGACTTGGCCACTAGGGGAGCAAAGGGGCCATTTCTCTAATGGGAACTAGCCTTCTCAGTATGAGTAGGCTAGTTCCCATTATTATGCAGAACTTGGCCACTAGGGGAGCAATAAGGGCCATTTCTCTAATGGGAACTAGCCTTCTCTGTGCGAGTGGGCTTGTTCCCATTATTATGCAGGACTTGGCCACTAGGGGCAAAAAGGGCCATTTATCTAATGGGAAATAGCATGACTTGGCCACTATGGGCAAAAAGGGCCATTTGTCTAATGGGAACTAGCCTTCTCAGTGTGAGTAGGCTAGTTCCCATTATTATGCAGGACCTGGCCACTAGGGGAGCAACAAAGGCCATTTCTCTAATGGGAACTAGCCTTCTCAGTGTGAGTAGGCTAGTTCCCATTATTATGCAGGACTTGGCGACTAGGGGCAAAAAGGGCCATTTCTCTAATGGGAACTATCCTTCTCAGTGTGAGTGGGCTAGTTCCCATTATTATGCAGGACTTGGCCACTAGGGGAGCAAAAAGGGCCATTTGTCTAATGGGAACTACCCTTCTCAGTGTGAGTAGGCTAGTTCCCATTATTATGCAGTACTTTGCCACTAGGGGCAAAAAGGGCAATTTCTCTACTGGGAACTAGCCTTCTCAGTATGAGTGGGCTAGTTCCCATTATTATGCAGGACCTGGCCACTAGGGGAGCAAAAAAGGCCATTTCTCTAATGGGAACTAGCCTTCTCAGTGTGAGTAGGCTAGTTCCCATTATTATGCAGGACCTGGCCACTAGGGGAGCAAAAAAGGCAATTTCTCTAATGGGAACTAGCCTTCTCAGTGTGAGTAGGCTAGTTCCCATTATTATGCAGGACTTGGCGACTAGGGGCAAAAAGGGCCATTTCTCTAATGGGAACTAGCCTTCTCAGTGTGAGTGGGCTAGTTCCCATTATTATGCAGGACTTGGCCACTAGGGGAGCAAATTTGTCTAATGGGAACTAGCCGTCTCAGTGTGAGTGGATCAAGTTACTTACCTGTAACTGTTGTTCTCCAGCATGGGTCTGGCATGGATTCACGTGCTCATGAATATTCCCCGTCAGGTTGGGAATCCTCGGTAAAGAAAAAATCAGTATCAGTTTCGTTTCTGATCTGTCTTTCTTAGTAGTAACCAATCACTGATCTCTGGGTCATACTGCCCCCAGCCAATGACTGCCCTCTCCCTAAGCCCCGTCTCTGGCAGCCATCCTCGGATTTGATAGCACGCAAAGTGGCAGTATGACCAAGTGAAGAGCCGCAGAGGGGTAGGCGGCAGGGTTCTCATGTGAATCCATGCCAGACCCATGCTGGAGAACAACAGTTACAGGTAAGTAACTTGTTCCTTCTCCAGCATGGGGTCTGGCATGGATTCACATGCTCATGAATAAAAGAATACATAGCAGTATACACATGCACAACCACGGGAGGTGTCAAAGGCTCAACATTAAGCATTACATCCAAAATTCAACATTAAGCTATTCTTACCTCCTCACCAGGCTCACCTTAGGCGAACAGGTTGCGCAGCACTGCTTGGCCGACCCTGGACTCCTCCCTGGAGTCCCGATCGACGCAGTAGAATCTTGTGAAGGTGTGCGTCGACCTCCACCTAGCAGCCCTGCAGATGTCCAGCAGGGGCACACCAGAATGGAACGCCGTGGTAGCAGCGATCGCTCTGGTTGAATGGGCTCTCGGACGGCCGGGCAGCGATCGGTTTGCCAACCGGTGACAGTGCATGATGCAGCCGGAGAGCCATCTGGAAATGGAAGTCTTCGAGAGAGCCTTCCCTCGATTCACAGACCCAAAGTTCACAAACAGTTGTGACGTCTTCCGAAAACTCTTCGTGCAGTCCACGTAGAACTTCAGCGCTCTAGCTACATCCAGCGAGTGCAAAGTCCTCTTGGCCGGCGTCGAAGGCGATGGGAAGAAAACTGGTAACACCAAGGGCTCGTTGAGGTGGAAGTCCGACAGCACCTTGGGCATGAAGGAGGGATGCGTCCTCAGCACCACCCTGGTGTCATGAAAAGTCAAGTATGGAGTCTTGCAAGATAGGGCCTGGATCTCTCCCACTCGTCGTGCGGAGGTGAAGGCCACGAGGAACGCTGTCTTCCATGACAGGTACTTCAAAGGCGACGAATGCATAGGCTCGAATGGGGCCCCCCATGAGCCTGGTCAGCACCACATTAAGCTCCCACGCTGGGGAAGGAGCCTTCACCGGCGGGAACGATCGGAATAGTCCCTTCATAAATTCCTTCACCAGGCGATGAGACCACAAGGACGCCCGACCCGTAGTCCTGGTATATCGGGAGATGGCAGCCAGATGTATTTTGATGGATGCATGAGCCAGTCCAGCTTTGGCCAGCGACAGTAGGTACGGCAGTACTTGAGGGGCCGTAATCCGCAAAGGGTTCATCTTCTGTGCACGGCACCAGACAGAGAACCTCTTCCACTTATGACCGTAACACTTGAGAGTTGAGGATGCCCTGGCTTTTGCAAGAACCTCTCTGAAGGCAGTCGGGATATCGTATCCTCCAAACTCTAGTGCTGCAGGAGCCAGGCCTGCAAGTTCAGCGACTGTGGGTCATGATGGAGAACGGCGCCTCCTTCTCTGGAGAGAAGATCTGCGTCTGCCGGCAGCTTGACTGGTGGGGACTTTGACAAGTCCAGAAGGTCCGGGAACCAGATCTGCCTCGGCCACGCCGGTGCGACAAGGATCATTCTGCACCTGGACTTCTTGAGCTGGTTGATGAGGCGGAGCAGCAACGGCAACGGAGGGAACACGTATAGAAACAGGCCATCCCAGGGGAATGAGAAAGCATCGCCCATGATCCTCGGCTGCGGGAACCTGCTGGCGAACCTCTGGCACTTGGAGTTCGTCGCCGTCGCGAAAAGGTCGATCCAGGGTTTGCCCCATCGTCGAAAGAGCCGATCCACCTTGTCCTGATGTAGTTCCCACTCGTGGCACGAGCGCTGCTCCCTAATGAGTGAGTCGGCAATGGTGTTTTTATTCCTGCCAAGTGGAAGGGAACCTGAAACATCCCCTGGGGGACAGCCCAGTGCCACAGATCCTGGGCCTCCTTGGATAGGGCTGGGGATCTGGTGCCCCCCTGCTTCCGTATGTAGAACATCGTGGTGGTGTTTTCGGTGAAGATCCTCACCACTTTGTCCTTAAGGGACGGAACGAACGACTTGAGCGCCCAGAACACTGCTCAGAGCTCCAGAATGTTGATGTGGAGAGACCTCTCCTCCGGGAGCCAAAGGCCTCTTGCGTGGAGATCTCCGGTGTGGACCCCCCAACTCTCCAGAGAGGCGCCCGTCGTCACCGTCTCCTGAAACGCCGGGGTTTGAAAGTCCGTGCCTGTAGTGAGGTGAGCACGGGTACCCCACCGTAGGATCGCCCGACGGAACTCCTCGTCGAGAGGGATCCTGTCTTTGAAGCGGCCCGTCGCCTGAAACCAGTGGGCGTCGAGGAACTCCTGTAGTGGACGCAACCAAAGTCTGCAAAGGGGTACAAGATAGATGCATGAGGACATCATCCCGAGGAGGGAATTGATGGACCTCACCCTGGCCACGTCCGTGGCTAGCAGGCGTTGCACCTTGCCCAGAATGGTCTACGTCCTCTCCTCTGACAGGGAGGCCAATTGCCCCACTGTATCGAGCTTCGCTCCCATAAATAGTGCTACTTGCGACGGAACCAGGTGGGATTTGGGGTAGTTGATGGCGAACCCCAGTTCCGTGAGCAGCCGGACGGTCCTCGCTGTGTGTTAGATGGCAAGTTCTCTTGTCCTTGCCTGGATTAGCCAGTCGTCCAGGTAGGGGTAGACGTGGATCCCCTGCAGGCGCAGCCGCACCACCACTGGTGCCAGGCACTTGGTGAATACCCTGGGTGCCGACTTTAATCCGAACGGTAGGGCTCTGAATTGGTAGTGGCGTCCCTGAACCACGAACCTGAGAAACTTTGTGTCCTTTTAGAATGAGGGTGGAAGTAAGCATCCTCCAGGTCCGACGACGATAGGAAGTCGCCCTCCTCCAGCTGTCCCAGCACGTGCTGGAGGGTGACCATCTTGAATTTCTGCGCCTTGATGAATTTGTTTAACCGATGCAGGTCCAGGATGGGGCGCCAACTGCCTGTCTTCTTTGTGACGAGGAAGTACCTTGAGTACACGCGGGAGCCCCGGAGCCTCCTGGGGACGAGCTCGATGGCCCCTTTCTTGAGCATCGCCCTTACCTCCAACAGCAGTGGAGGGACGTGATTCTCCTTCCTGACCACGGGAGGAATGCAAGGGCACTTCTTTTGGAATTCCAGCGAGTGCCCGTTGGCCAGGATGTCCAGCACCCAACGGTCGGTGGAGATGGACTCCCACACGCTGATGAACTTCGTCAGCCGGCCTCCCACCGGGGTGCTTTCGGTGGTGGCCCGACGACACGGCCGGGTCAGTCTTGCTTGGAGGAGGCCTTGCCGCCTTGGCCTCCTTGGCGACGATGGCGGGATCCCCCTTGCTTGCCGCGACCTCTGTAGGCCTCCTGGGACGAGGAGCAGGCCGCCTGGCGGTATGTGGAAGAGCCACCGCTGGATCCCTTGGAGGCACCCTGTCTGCCTCCATAGCTCCAAAAGGGCCGTTGTTGTTGAAGTACCCCTAGGGCCTGGGCCGTCTCCGAGTCGGTCTTGATGGCCTGGAGCGACTCGTCCACCGCCTTACCAAAAAGGTTGTTGCCATCGAACGGCATATCCAAGACTCTGGTCTGGACGTCCTGGCGAAAGTCCGTCGCTTTGAGCCATCCTCATCGTCGGAGGCAAACTCCATTACCTAGTTGGCGAAATCCGGTATCGGCAATGTCCGTTGCCACTGTTATGGCGTGATCCGACGCCACCTCGCCTTCCTGCAGAATTTGTAGGGCCTCCGCCCTCTTGTCGTCAGGTAGGAAGTCTAGCAGGGGAGCTATCTTGAACCAAAGCTCCCTGTCATAGCGGGCCACAATCGCTAAGGCATTGGCCGCCTTAATCGTCGTTGCCGCCGACGAGATGACTCGTCGTCCCATGGAGTCCAACTTCTTGCCCTCGCTGTCCGGCGGAGAAGTGGAAGTTGAAGCCGCCGCACCCGCTGCTTTATTCTTGGCCGCTGCCGAGACAACAGAGTCCGGCGTGGGCTGGGCCCTGAGGCACAAGGGGGCGGCATCGGGGACTCTGTACTTCTTCTCGTACCTGTCCCTCTTGGTGGGTGTCGTGGAAGGGTTCTTGAGGATAGCAAGCCCCTCGTCCCAGATGTCGTCGAGCAAAGGCACCGTGAGGACCGTCTTCCTCTTCGCCTCTCATCGTTGGTAAAGAAACCCTTCCTTTTTTTGTTCTTCAGGGCAGAGCTGGAAGAGCTCGGATGCCCTGGTTATCATGGCGTGAAAGGAGCCAATTTCGTCGGCTGGAGAAGCCCGAGGGGGGGATGATGACGGGATGTCCGTTGTGTCATCGCCGCCATCGTCGTCCGTCCCCGTCGCTGTATCCATCGCCGTATCCTCTCTAGGGTCCGGCGAGGGGGGTGAGGGGTCCACAGGCCTCGCGTGCACGAAGGGCAGAGAGGGGTGGACTCTCCTCTGCTTGTTCGGAGGGCTTCCCGACGGGCCTGGTTCTGGATCCTCCGTCGGGGTCCGTGGTAATCTCGTCCTTATCTCAGTACATAAGGATTGGATCGCCAACAAAATGGCCGCCGAGCTATCCTGGGGCTCGGGTAATGGCTGCGACGGACGGGATGGCCGCACCACTGGGCCCTCTTCGTCGCCATCGTCGCTATCTTCGATCACATCAGCGGGGACCGTCCCCTGGGATCGAACCTTCTCGAACTTCTCGTTGAGGCTTCTGAACCTCTCGTTGAGGCCCTTCTCGGTTTCCACCAGATCCTCCTCAGAGACTGATTCCGAGTCAGTAATGGCCACTGCCCCCCCTCTTTTTCCCCTGGGGACTTCATGAGGGTCTTAACGATGGGCTGGAAAGAGGATTCCCTCCGCGGTGGCAGGGATACTCTGGGCCCAGAGGTCATTTCCACTGGCGCCGGCTGGATCAAAGCCCTCACCACCTTAGGTGCGTCCTGGGCCTTCGCCTTGGGGTGAGGGTCAGCACCTAGCTCCCCCTTTGAGATCGACCGGGGCCGCTCCAGCAGCTTACCCGGGTTCTCGGACTTCCTCTTCCCCGGACCAGAGCGCTGGCTCGTGGTTGAACGTGCCGGGGAAGTCGCGCCCTGCGTGGCAGCCGAAGAGCCCGACCTTTCGGCGCTCCCGGTGCCCGCGGACTCGCGGTGATTGGCCTTCTGTTGGGCCCCCGTCACCGGGGCGCCCTCACAGGACTCAGAAGTCCGCGCAGACTTTTTCTTCGCCTTCTCACTTTCTGTGCCCTTCTCCAGCCAGGCAGCAAGGTGGGAACGACGATCTTGTTTGGTCCGTTCCGAAAGGTTCTTGCAGAACGCAGTCCTTCTCGACGTGCGTCTTGTCCTCATGAAGGCAGTAGAGACATCGCGAATGCTCGTCCTTCTTGAAAATGTTTTGTAATCCGCATCCAGGGCAGCACCTGAACAGCTTGGATCCCGGCGTCGAGCTTCCCTTGTCCTGGGCCATGTCCGTTGAGGTAGGCCGCAGATCTTCCAGAATCCTCCAAGAAGCGTAAACTCAACGAAAACTTCACCCTTGAGCGGCGTAGAAGAATTCCGAAACGGGTCCCCGTTATCGGAAGTAGAAACGGTGGAGCTTGAGGCTCGATTAAACTGAAAAAATGAGAAAATCTCCTGAAAAAGCGCGAAAACGCAGCAAAAACTCCAGAGCTAAAGCAGGAGGACTCCCAACACTTGAGCGTGCGGTAAAAATCTGAGGATGGCTGCCAGAGGCGGGGCTTAGGGAGAGGGCAGTCATTGGCTGGGGGCAGTATGACCCAGAGATCAGTGATTGGTTACTACTAAGAAAGACAGATCAGAAACGAAACTGATACTGATTTTTTCTTTACCGAGGATTCCCAGCCTGACGACGGGGAATATTCATGAGCATGTGAATCCATGCCAGACCCCATGCTGGAGAAACGCTAGTTCCCATTATTGTGCAGTACTTGGCCACTAGGGGCAAAAAGGGCCATTTCTCTACTGGGAACTAGCCTTCTTAGTATGAGTGGGCTACTTCCCATTATTATGCAGGACCTGGCCACGAGGGGAGCAAAAAGGGCCATTTCTCTAAGGGGAACTAGCCTTCTCAGTGTGACTAGGCTAGTTCCCATTATTATGCAGGGCTTGGCCACTAGGGGCAAAAAGGGCAATTTCTCTAATGGGAACTAGCCTTCTCAGTATGAGTGGGCTAGTTCCCATTATTATGCAGGACCTGGCCACTAGGGGAGCAAAAAGGGCTATTTCTCTAATGGGAATTAGCCTTCTCTGTGTGAGTTGGCTAGTTCCCATTATTATGCAGGACCTGGCCATTAGGGGGCAAAAAAGGGCCATTTCTCTAATGGGAACTAGCCTTCTCAGTGTGAGTGGGCTAGTTCCCATTATTACGCAAGACCTGGCCACTAGGGGAGCAAAAAGGGCCATTTCTCTAATGGGAATTAGCCTTCTCAGTGTGAATAGGCTAGTTCCCATTTTTATGCAGGACGTGGCCAGTATGCAGGGACGTCATTTCACAAAAATGCCAGGGGTAGCGGAAGTGACATCACACGACTTTTGACCCTCTGATGACATCACCGGAAGTGATGTCATTTGACCCCACCCCGAAGTGATATTGCAGGAAGTGATGGAACACGACCTTTCACCCGTTGACAAAACAGGAAGTTGCATCACAAATGATATGATATGGCATTTATAATAGCATTGTACACTATGAAAAATATGGTTACGAAAATCAATTAAGATCAGTGTGTATAGGCCCATATTACCAAATTACTGTGAATGCAAGCAGATGTCCGTGACCAAATGATAATGATGTGTTATTATATAGCACTTACGCTTAAGCACTTTATATAGAAAAAATATACACCCAATATCACCCAACCTGTGTTGGTACTCATTTATCGACCTCAGAAGGATGAAAGGCTGAGTTGAGGCATTTAAGAACAGACTAAATCAGTGACTCACCCCCTGAAGTGTGCCTGAAATAAACCTTCAATGAGTCTAGCAATTAGTGTATAGAATTCCAGAAAGACACATTATTTGGTATTCCTATTCTTTCTTATTTAGGGTCAGTGCTGAAAGTGTTAGACTTGAGGTACTCCTGTTCTTATTTTTCTTCTTAAGGGGCCGGAACAAGAAAGCCAGCCACTGCAGAAGTAAAGAGCCACATGGTGCTGACCACAGCCCAGGAGCTTGCAAATGTAAAAAAAAAAAAGGTTATTTTTTCTTTTTTTTTTTTTTAGAGGTCGCAAGGGAGACCACAGAGGTCGCAAGGGAGACCTCAGAGGTCGCAGTTGCGACCTCTGGCGACACCTAAATGACGTCCCTGCCAGTATGGGCCATTTCTCCAATGGGAACTAGCCTTTTCAGTATGAGTGGGCTAGTTCCTATTATTATGGAGGACCTGGCCACTAGGGGAGCAAAAAGGGCCAATTCTCTAATAGGGAATTAGCCTTCTGTGTGTGAGTGGGTTAGTTACCATTATTATGCAGGGGGAAAAAAGGGCCATTTCTCTAATGGGAATTAGCCAACTCACACTGAAGCAGCCATTTCCCATCTGTGAAATGGCCCTAACAACCGATGGTCCGTTTCACGGATGGGATCGCAGCGGTGGATTCCAAGGTAAGTGAAATGGAGCAAAAAGAGGTGGCATCTAACACTGCCTACCACCTCTTTGTGTGCCTACGGTGCTGGCTTCCCTTGCTATCCTCCCCTGCCCCCACCCTTCCCATCGCCATTAAAAAGCACTGCCACTGTCTCTGGACCTTTTCTCTCCTGCCAGCCCCTTTGGTCTTCCTCCAGCTCCCTTTTTCTGCCCATGCTGCCTTTCGCTCCTGTTCTTACCAGGGGCACCGAGTATGGGGGACTGGGCCCCGCCCCCCCCACCAGGGGCGCCGAGTACGGGGGACGGGGCCCGACCCCCCCCCCGGCAGAATGAAGTCGGGGCTGAGCCCCCCCCCTCCCAGGCCGGAGAGAAGAGACGCAGTATGGATGGCCCTTTGTTCCATCCATACTGTCTCTCTCTGGCGGCCCGGTAAAGCCGGGGAAAATCGATGTTTAGAAATTGTGGGACAGATACAAAGCAAGAGGCTCTTGCTTTGCATCTGTCCCTCAATTTCTAAAAATCGTTTTGGGTTGGGTATACTTCTACATCTGTGCACCGTGGTGCATGTATAGGTACACCCAACCCAAAACGATTTTTAGAAATGGAGGCACAGATGAAAAACAAGTCTGTCCCTCAATATCTAAAAATCGTTTTGGGTTTGGTGTATTTGTACATCTGTGCACCCCTGTTGGCAAGAGGGGTGCACAGATGTAGAGGTACGCCCAAGACAGAAGGATTTTTAGAAATGGGGGCACAAATGCAAAGCAAGTCTGTCCCTCAATTTCTAAAAATCGTTTTGGGTTGGGTGTATTTGTACATCTGTGCACCCCTGTTGGCAAGAGGGGTGCACAGATGTAGAGGTACACCCAATCCAAAACGATTTTTAGAAATGGAGGAACAGATGCAAAGCACGTCTGTCCCTCAATTTCTAAGAATCGTTTTGGGTTTGGTGTATTTGTACATCTGTGCACCCCTCTTGGCAAGAGGGGTGAACAGATGTAGAGGTACACCCAACCCAGAAGGATTTTTAGAAATGGGAGCACAGATTCAAAGTAAGTCTGTCCCTCAATTTCTAAAAACCGTTTTGGGTTGGGTGTATTTGTACATCTGTGCACCCCTGTTGGCAAGAGGGGAGAACAGATGTAGAGGTATACCCAACCCAGAAGGATTTTTAGAAATGGAGGTACAGATGCAAAGCGAGGGAGGGGCAGGGAGCAGGGGCAGGGAGACGGCAAATGAGACTGTTTGCATGTCTCTGAGTGTGCACGTGGTGAGGGTGAATGCTATGGGTGGGGAGCAGAGGCGTATGAGCCAGCACTTTCTAGTAGAGCTGCCATTTTTGAAATGGGGCAATGCTGGTACTCCTCAGTTAGCTCGCTATACTCTTGATGGGATAGTACTGCTGTAACAGGGCTTCTATAATTGTTGAATCTTCTCAGTGATAATACTATGCTTTTGTTGAGGCAATGCTAGTTCATCTTAGTGGGGCTGCTATACTTTTGATGGGACAACATCAGAACTTCTCAGTTGAGCTGCTACACTCTTATTGACAAGGCCCCAGCACTTCTCAACAGATGTATTTCTTTTTATTTTAATTGGTTTTTTATAATGCGTGTACTACCCAGAGGTTTCTAAGCGTGGACTGAGGGAGCGAACCTGTGTTGCGCGGACCGAGGGAGCGAACCTGTGTTGCGCGGACCGAGGGAGCGAACCTCTGTCACTCTGTGTCGCCTTGCTTCCAAGGCGAGCACGTTGCCCCTGAGCTATCCTTCCGATACTCTAAAGATCTGAAGTACATTTAATGATACAGAACCAGAACTATTGAGCAAGTCTGTCATCATCAGAATAACTCAACACTGTTGTGGTTATACAAGAGCTCATATATTTAAAGGGATGGAATTACTCAGAAAGTAGCAGCACTATTCAATAACCCAAAGTTCTTAAGCATAGTTAATGTGAACATACTACACTTCTCACCGTTGGGACAGTACTGCCACTTCTCACAGTGGCTTCTACACCTTTTATGAGGCAGCACTGATCCAGCCTGCTGCTCACATGCTCAGAATTGTCATTTCTCAGCAGGACTGCAACACTATACCATTGTGTTCTGTATGTTGAGTGCTTCTTCACCACCAATGTGGATTCATGGCTCTCTCCCAGTGTCTAAATAGTAGATCTGTCTACATTCAATTGGCAACAGGCATGTCCGGAGCTGCCTGCTGTCCATAAGTTACCGCTCAGGATGTTGGGAGCTGTGATGGGGCAAGGGATAGAAGGCTCGAGCCTGTCGGATAGCAGAATCAGCAGGGTCTTAAAACCTGCTCACTCCTTCTGGAGGGGCTATGGGGCAAAATGAGCCTGATCCCACATACAGGGGGTTGTTACCCCTTTATCTCTCCTGAATGAAAGAATGAGCTCTCTCAGACACAAGTTATCACCCCTGCACACACATTGAATGAATATGGTATGGATCTATAGATCGAGAAAACTGGAGTGACAATTCAGAGTGTTTTAACAGAAATATAATTCTCTTCCCAGATGGGAGACTGACTCCATTAATATACATGGGGTCACTGAGATGACCAAGAGTGAAACTGTACATTCAGTTGTGAGATTACCAGCAACGGTTGATACTATGCTCCAATGAGTGAGGTGCCCACTCAATATATGACACTGTTTATAGGTGTGAGACCCATACTGAATGCTTGCCCAAAGAGCCTTGGCCAGAGTTTCACACTGAAGAAGTGAGCATATGATCTGGGGTCTGCAGGTCACACACACGGGATTCCCATGCCCCCACTTGCGAGATTTGCACCAAATTAGTGAGATTGTGCTCCAAGGTAGGAGGCACACGCACAGTCTTTGCTCTGACGTTTGACACACTCACAGGATGGGACGGCATTTCGTTCTCCCATCCTAGTTGTGTTGCTCTGCCTTTTGAGGACTACTACAATCTGGATGATTATAGAGGGGTGGAGTAGGGGCAGTGATGGCGTACTGGAATGCAACTCGAAGGCTTAAATCTCCTTCGTACTTGACTTTAGTATATGCAGTACATGCTAGCCAATGTTTCCGCTGTTTTGCGCGTGCCTCCACCCCCCCATCCCCGTGCGCGCCGTTGCACCAAGTTGGCGACTACATGCAAATTTGCGGTCCTATAACTGCCAGTGATGTCACTTCCTGTATTTGGGCCCCCCCCCTGGAAATTCATAAGTCGCTCCCCTGGTTCTTACCCCATTTGTTGCCCCAACCCCTTTAGACCCCTTTGTTGCTCCAATTCATTTTAGCTCTGAGCCCTTGTTCTTGCACTCAGACCCCTTTAGCCCCTGCTCTTGTCCCTTCAGTCTCGTTTAGACCCTGTTCTTGACCCAGTTCCCCTTTCTTGTCCCTATTTGCCCCCTCTGTCCTTTTTGTAGCCCCCAACCCCTTCAGCCTTTTCTGTTGCCCCAGTCCTTTTGTTTCCCCAAACCTCTTTATCCCCTTGTATTGCCCTGAACTCCTTTTCTTACGGCAACCCATCGACACGGGCCCCTTTCCTGTTTTGCATTTCCCGGACTCCGTTCTTTTTGGGACCCTAAGAGCCAGGCCATTCCCCCAGAATCGGCCCTCTGCACGAATTCACTTGCTCGCCCAGGTCTACCCTGCCTCCTCGCCCTCTAGATTTCTCATCACAGTTAAAGCACTGTCTGCACTTTTTGTTGACTTTGCCAGTGGCCGTTGGAATTAGTCCGTGCTAATGCAATGCTGCAATTTCGTCTTGACAGAGGCATCATTGTGGGGTCCCGCACCTGCCGCTCCAGTGCTCACAGCCAATGCATACAAATCGCGCACCGCCAAACAAAGCCAAGCGGAGGCGGCCTGGACCCGCATGGGAGCGTTTAGATTTCTGAGCAAGTACTGAAATTAGTTCTAGCCAATGGCAAGGGCGAGCCATATTGCCGGTTTCCGGGTACTTAATAATGCCATTCGTGCTCTATCGCGCGTTACCCGCCATGCTCTCGGGAATGCTGAAGGTCAAGTGATTCATCGCGCCGAGATAAAGGGCACGTGACCTGTAGGGAAGTAGAGAGAGGGAGCTCTGTCGAAAGAGCACTTCATCGAACTATTGACTCGCAATTACTTTTAACAGGGCCAGAGTATTTAAGAGATGTTGGGAAACGTCAGTGGGGAGTTTTAGCTCTTCGCAGTCATGAAGCCTACCGCAGTGTGCGAGTCACACGTGGGAAACGGCCAGTGAATGACAAACGCCAAATTCAGCAAAACCCTCTTTACGAACTGTTAAGATGCAACTGCTTCATTGTGGCCGAGTTCCCATCAGCCACGTGACAGCATTTTAATTGGTGCGATTAGGTCAGCGGCTTAATTTGGAAACTTGTCAACGTGTAACTTCTTGGGACAGAACAAAAGGCGACGACAATAGATCACGTTTTAACATCAAAAACAAGAACCTATTAATAAAACAATTTAAAGCCCCATTGCTAAGCCCTTCAAATGTTTACAACGTAGCAGAAATAACGGTTTAAAATCCCAAATGCAAGACTCCTTTTCAATGATACGCTAGTTTATGTTAAAGTTTGCTGGTGTCCATGTTCATAGCCGTACAGCAAAAAGGGGTGTTTAAGTGAGTTTTACTAGACCAACCTTCAAAATTGATCAACGCAAATTTTTAAATAAAGTAAGTCCTCTTAAATATGTACAGCACTGTTTCTTTAATTTCTTCTTATTTTCTTCACCACCTCCCCTTTTTCAAGTTTACAAGACAAAAACTCGTTAACAGAAAAAGAGACCAGATGGGTGAAATGCATACACAGGTCAGTGACTTGAAGTCATCACTACTCAAAGTGGCAGGATTAGTGACAACAAGGTCCTGTCTCAATATACAAAATGACAGTGCATTAAGTGGAATGTGAAAGGTGGGGCTCTGACAGGGGGCATGGCCTTAAGAGGCGTGGTTTAACTGCTCATTATGCAGCTTAGGTAAAGGGCCACCACCCGCTACTCCTTTTGTTACTTATTTGTGGTGCCACGCTATATTCAAACGTAGGGGCAGGCGCAAGCAAAGGCTTTTTTTTCCCCTAAAGCCTGAACGGCCGATATGATTTGTCCCATATTCACAAAAGGCTTCAGGCAGTAAAAAAAAAAAATGCCTTGGCTTGTAGCAGCCCGACCGGCTCAGGCGACTAAAGGACTTTAGGGAAGCCTTGCACCATCCCGTTTCAGAAGCACTTTTCGGAGACTGCCATGGCACTGCCTTGGCTAGGCCCGGTCCACTTAAAATCCTGCAAAATGAGAGCGATTTTCAATTGCCAAGAGGCACAAAGTGGGCTCCAACCAGTCAAAGGGTTGCAAGGAATTAAATGGTGACTGACCACCAATTGCACATAGTAACCATATGCAAACTAGAGTGCATAAACCAGTGCGTAGCGTTGAAGCTGGGAACTGTTAGCCTGCCAAAGTCCTCTTCATAATATGGCACCTTTTTATGCATTGGGATCCGTAGCCCTTCTACAGGCTGACACCACAAGCTGAATTAACAATGCAAATGCAGAGTGGGCTGTCTATTGGTTTCTATGCGATTACATCAGAAAGAATTTGTCGAACTGTTTTTCATAATTTGATTTGGCCCCAAATATATGTGTTGTACTCTTCCTATATCGTGTATTGTCTCCTGCAGACCTGTATGCCTGCATTTGCTGATGTGCAGTGGCAGCCTGAGCATTTACAGGTATGATGGGCGCACAAAGCACTTCGAGAAGGAAAGGTGCTGGACCACATGGCACCGTCCTGCCTGGGCCAGAGTAGACCTTTGGTGCACCAAAGCCAGTGAGCACACAATATCTCAACTGTTTACCACTATGTCAGATTTAGGCCTCCCACAACAGGTTACCTACCCAACCCACCGTCTTGGCAACACTTTAGATCTTGTGTTTGCTGCTAAAGAGATCTGTAGTATCTTTCCTGCATTCCCATTTACTTGGTCCGATAACTTTGCAGTTCCATTCTCTATCCCTACTATGCCCTGCCTTAAAACTCGGCCAACACAGTTTATCTGGAAACGTGCTTGGCGCTCCATCTCTCGTCAACAACTATGTACTCAGATTGAGTCACTTTGTGCCAGGTCATCTCCCTGCACGCTAACCACCTTAGCCCAGGCTTTGGCAATGTCGCTGACTCCATCGCCCCATTGAAACGCTGTACAGCTAGGGCTTGTCCGCCTGAACCCTGTTACACTGAAGACCTAAAGACGTTAAAGCTACTCCGTAGGGAGGCGGAAAGAAGATGGAGACTTCATTATAATCCAGCCCATAAAAACATGTTCTGTCAAGCCTCCAGTAATTGTAAGAACAGCAGAGGTCCACAAACTTGCAGAGCTCTCCTGTCCCCTGCACACCCAATTGTTATTGTAAAAACAATTAATTTCTCAATTATTTTTAAAGTGTATTCAATAAAATAATTTCTCACCCAATTTATGTAAAAAGTAATTTTACTTCAATTGTATACACTCATATCATTTTTAATTGTTTTCCACAAACTCATAATGTAATATTCGATTAAGCATAGAAATTCTCAGATTGCACAACAGTTCAAATCTTCAAGTAAACAAATCTTAATTCTAAATAAACAAATTGCAGGTAAACAATTAAATACCAAGGATTTCCGTCAATTCACACATATGGTAAAGTTCACAATCATATATTCCTTTGTGGTCAGGCAGATCCTTATATATTCCAATCTATGTGCTTCAGGGTGATTAATCCCCCTTCTTCAGGAGTAGTTTACCCACTTCTCTAGGTTTTTTGTGTATCTACAATGTATAATGAATAAGTACATTTTAATATTACATTCCCTCTGTAGTGGTATTCTGTCATGATTAATAGACCAGTAACCCATAATCAACTGGATGTACTGTCCTTCAAGTGTATCTTCCTTTCACTGTTGATCAGTTTCCATTTAATTTATTCTATCTGATTTCCACGTTCCGAGGTGCAGAATATCCTAGAAAAATCAACCAAAAACTATATGTAACACTCTAGATGAGAAATGCTCCCTAACCTTGATCTCAAGGTTATTGAGCTTTTCTCATGCATGGTTGTTTTTCTTAGGCTATTCTGGAAATGGAAATCAGCACTGTGGTGAAGAAAACAGAGCTACTTATCTGAGGGCGACAAACAGTAGCGACATCATGCCTTAAGGAGTCATTCACCAACCTATTATGAGGAACTCCCCAATGAGGAAGAATAGATGAAAAAGCAAACAAATTCACTGAGTCAACAGTAAAACACATCACTGCATGCCCGTGAGGTGAGATCACTGGTCTACACGGCCAGGAAAAGCTGGCAGCGTCATGGCGGTTAGAGAACATAAAAGCAAATTATCCATGACAAACAATACACTCAATGTTGTATGCATACTTGGTCTGCTGCTGGCAATTCTGTTATAGCAATTCATCAAACCACGTCTACAAGTGCAATGAAGTTTTAGCTTGGCACACTCCATCAAAGTCACCACCACTCAAGCACTGTCTTGTCTGGCGCCGTCAATCGCCAACACTTTCTGGTGGGTTCATCTCAACACACTTGTCAATTCAGGGAACTTCATACTCGGCCTCATTATGAGTTTGATGGTTATCTCGGTGGTAATAACACTGAGATACCACCAAATGGTATTACTGTTAGCACCGCTTGGTCCAGTGGTATTAGCACTGGTGGTAATACAGCTTATTTGGCCATTTTTGGGTGCTAAGGCGGACAAATTACTTCCACCATTCTGCTGGAGGTGTTTCCTCTGCCTTTCCTCCAAACCTGTAGTTCAGCAGTGTGGTAATGCAGCAGTAATGCTTGGCATGCCACCAATTTACTACACCGCCGAACTCGTAATGAGGCACACTGTTCTTTTACATTTAGCACCTATGGAAATGCCCTTTTGGATGCTCAACAATACGACTATGGATCATTTCACCATTTGGAGACTTTATCATGCGTCTCTCTTCTGTTCATATGCTTGGAACCACGCCAACACTTGTATTCCTTTACTCAAATTTGCATACGTTTAGTCAAGGATTGCCTTCCGTTTCCGATCTTGAAAAATCACAAACAAATTAAAGTGGTTACTTTTAAACTTAGCACAGTTTAGGGGAATCAACTTTATTATGCAGTAGTATTGACTACACTGCAGGTGTCTACAGTTCTGATGATGGTTTTCATCAGATGAGGCTGTGGTTTAATATTTTCCTGATTGAGTGTGTGTCTGGTTATTGGAGGACGCCTTGAAATTGAATTAAACATATATATATATATAATATATATTTTATATATTTTATATCAGTGGTGCCAACCCTACACCCTTTTTTCTATTGCTTCTAGACTTATGCCTGCCTACTTTCTTTCTAGTGGCACTGATGGAATTGTGGGCAGGTACCATCCTCAAATGAGTTCCCTTAGAATTTCTCCATAATGCGGGTGATCTCATCACATCAGAAGAGACCTTGCAACTTGGCCTATGGTTGTTGTCCTCGTCATTAGCACGCACTGCATTCTTCTCTGTGCAAACATATTCTCTCCACAAGCAACATTGTCACTTGCTTAGGTGGAGACAGATGCTGATGCAACATGGCAATTCTAGCGCACAGGATCAGGCATAGTTGCAGCCATGCTTGCAGACTGTCATTGAAAGGGCTGTACATATGCCAGGCACAGAGCACCAGAGAGGGAAAGACCAGTAGTTCTCTCTTAAACAATGGCAAAACAAACGTTTATACAGTGATGCACTTAACCTTGATTTAAAGTATGTGGCTGAACGGTATGCAGGCACAGTTCCACTGACATGTTTTTGCTCAGATCTCTCAAGATATTCTGAATATATTTAGCGCAACCACAGATCACATTATTTAATAAATCTATCAGGAAGTGGAACCTAGGTTCTGGAATGGATGACGGATAAGATAGTAGCTAGAGACTTTGGGCTTCTAACTAATAATTTGTCAGAAGCATTCTTTGAACTTGTTGGAAAAAGGAAATACTTTATCAAAGACAGCCTCTGACTGGAAGAACTCTATAAGAAAATCATCATGCAGAACGAGCATCTTTATTGGCCTCTACTATTCATCTTTAAGTAGAGGAGGAGATAATTTGGAAGGAATGTTAACAATGTACCATGCTAGCATTATTCCAGCTTTAGTCTATGTTTTAGAGGTTCTTCCTCAGCGGCACGTCAGTTTGCTTTTTCAAATTTGAAGTCAAAATTCTTTGTGCGATGATGAATTTACCTAGCTCTGTTACAGTCGAAGCTCTGAGGATGGACGTGGTTTTTGTTAACCACAACATGGCTAGTTCAACAAACCTTTTTTTTTTACATTGGTTTTGTCTCAAACCGATTCCAACAAGCTTCTGAGAATCATGAGTAAACAATATCCCATAGTGAGAGATAACAGCTTTGTATTTGAATTGGAACAGTCTGCATGATTTATTTTGTTGTCATTGGGTTTATTGCTGACGTCGGCTCTAGAATTGCCCAACATCGACCTAACATCTAGAGACTGGGATAGAGTAATTAATCTGGAAAAACTTGTGAATAAGAAGAGATATAAAGCCTTTTCTTAACAAAGCTTCTTCTTACATGCTACATGTATGTATTTATCAAAGCCTTGTTCCCCTGCCCTAAAACGGTTCATTCTCTACATCTCAATCTGCTTCCTACACTTGATTTTTTGGGCGCTTGTGAAAATATACCCTATGATAAAAGATTATGTCGCCTATGTAGGACAGAGATCGTCATGTTTTGACATTATGTACTATCCTAAAAATCTACTACTGCAAAGCATATGGGAAACTCGTAGAACACATTGAAAGTAATGAAAATGATCAGTTTTTGAGTACTCTCTTTTGTGCAGAATTAATAGTTATTACAGCTGCTGCCACCTATTATATTTGGCAAGAGGTATCAACGTTTGTAAAAAATATCTTAAATTAACTGAATAACATGTTTTGAAATATGTAATATTTTAGACTTTGTAAACAGTGTGGATAATGTGGTGTTATTATTTTTGCTGTGATGTCAATATTAATGGTTTTGAGCGACATAAATCAAATGTATACCTGGATGGTGATTATAAAAGGAAAATAATATTTTATTGGAAATGATTATAAACGAATGAATATCATTTATAAAGGTGCTTAAGATTGGTTTAGTAACCAAATGCACAATAAAGGTAAAAAAAATAAATAACAGTGGACAGGCTGTATGGACAGCAATAGCAGATTAATTCGGAAATCCAACAAAGATGTGATATTTAGACCACAAAGTAGCTTATTTTTTATTTTTTATTTTATTTAAAGTGTGTTATGGATGTCGAGCATCCTTTTCGCACTGACATACACAAAAAATACACATTTACATTTATACCTTAACATTAATACAACCATCAACATTTAAAATTCATGTATAATAAAACGATTCAAATTTAAAATATGTGAATTCAATATTAAAATCAGTATTGAAGGCTACGACTGTTGATACTCATGATTTTTTTTAAACAAATGTCCTCCCAGGCATGCACTGCCATAATACTGAGGAGTCAGCTCCAAACAGGCAACTCCAGAATACGTCAGAACGAGGGTCTTTATACTTCACATGTGCCCGCTCGTATAAGGTTACTAACTTTTCACATTGAGTTAGCACATGTCTGGCAGACTCTATGGTTCTTCAAGAGAGTCTGCATAGCCTTTTGTGCCGTGGAATGCTGGTCCATGCTCCAGTGTTTTCAAACACATTAATTGTCTGTAATCTAACCGATAGCTTGAACCTAGTCATTGCAGGGTACCGTTTTTTTGTTAAGTAGGACTTGGGACTCATATCAAATGATTGTCTGACCTATTCACTGAACCTTTTTAAAGTGCCAAGGTGTGTCAAAGCTAAGTCTATATTATACACCCTGGCTTTAAAAGGAATCTTGGCCAAATTAAAGTCCAGCCATGTCTGTGGGATTTGAGTCATTTCAATGTTAGCCATATACTCGGTCACTCTGGTGTCTAAGTCGCTAAACCATCTACTTGTTTCATATTTGCGTGCATGCTGGAGAGTAAGCGAGAGTAGACTATCAGGGCCTGACAGCTCAAACTTTATCTTGGCCCTTAGATTACATGACGCAACTGAGCACACCATGCGCAGAGAGGGGAGTCCCAATACTAGTCGAATCGCCTAGGTAGGCGTACCGGGAGGTAAATTTAACATGGAGCAAAGGATCTTTCCCTCAAGTTTACCAACTGCTTCTATCCACTTACAGGGGAAGACCTCCAAAGCATATATGATTGTAGATACGATCAATACTTTGTATGCTAATATTTTTGCTTCAAGGCATCTCCCCCCTTGGGTGTCGATCTTCTTCCTTGGCGCCAACCATTTCCCTCAAGCTTTTTGGCTTACCTCTTCTAGAATAGCCGTTGTGTACTTTGCCCTAATAGTAATTCCGAGGTAGCGGTAGCTATTGGTGGTTTCCACACTCTCCCCTCCTAACCACCAATGTTTGTCTTTGTTGGCAGAAGCCTTTCTCCCAAATACCATGATTTTTCTTTTATTGATATTGGGCTTCAGAGCCAACACAGCTGAGAAAATGGACAATGCCAGGAGTGAATGCTGTAGGCCCACTTTAGTCCTGTCAAGAATAACAACATCGTCTGCATACGATATACATACCAGACCCTTATTCCCATATTGAGAAGGGGTGTTAAGTACTTCCCCTAACCTCTTTGCAAGCAAGAAGAGGAAGATGTTAAAAAACAAGGGGGCTAATGCACACCCTTGTTTTAAACCCTTCCAAGTTGGGATGGTTTCTGATAATGCCCCGTCCTGTGATAACCTGATTTTAACTACTGTGTCACCATACAGGTCTTTTATAAAATAAGGAGTGAGGCTTAACTGATCTTGGCAGATTTCCAAGGGGATCTATTTGTGAGAATATTTTCAGCGAAACAGAGGGGAGGGTGGGAGAGGGGGCTGATGCAAAGAGGTTTGTATTTGAGGAAACAACATGCCAGACTTCAGATGAGAATCCTAATGCCAATAAGAACTACTGTAAGCTACATGCCTTGCTCATGCCTAATCATGTGGCATCCCCTGAATTGGGAACACACAACTCCGACATTGTTAAACAGCGGACTACAGAGTACACACATGCTCTTCACCCTACAGACAGCAGGCCCACAAAAAGATTTACAATAGGATTATTAGTCACATAGATTGTCATGTGTTCACTGTGGCCATAACACCGCCCCTCTTTCAAGTTTTTAGACTAAATGTACGGTACAATTGAGTAATCAATATATGCATGCAGGGAAGGGCTCTCACGCAATCAGGTGGCTGGAAACATTGGCAGAATCTGTCAGTGTCTGTACTCGTTCTCACAGCCACCTGAACCCCTTTCCTAGGGGCTGCCATTTTTTATGGCTTGCCTGTGCAGCACCCCATTTCCCTCCTCTGACAACTCTCCCACCCTCACCTCTGCCCCACCAAGCAACCCACATCCCCCTCCCACACTCACAACTTATCTGCTCTGTACCTGCTCGCGCTGCCTTGCGGCCTGCCATGCACACATAAAAGGGTCTATTTCCTTTTTCCTATAGTGGCGGCCATCATTGCTATTTTTTTTTTAAACAAAAGATTGGGCACATGCAAGATGCACACAGCAGTCTTCCATCTATTTTACTCGAGTCACACCCCAGAAAAAAATCAAGTGTGTAAATAGCTATCACCTCTTTGTTCGGAAGCATAAAGTGCTGGTGACATCAATGAGCAGTTACTGGCCCTGTACGCCCCCACACGGGGGTGTGCTATGTAGTTTAACATTACTCACAAGTAGATTTTAATCCCCCATGAACATGTCAAAGATCTGTAAGGAACACCTAACATGCCCTTAAGTTCGCTTTCAACTCATTAAAAAATATGGAACGTTAAATATCCCTAAATATGGAGCTCATAATAGGGCTGCCTGGCCTTCTGTTCTGTCTCGGAGCATCAGCCACCTAAACACAGTTTCATGGCCATTGAAATATTTGCAAAATTGTAGATTTTAGCCAAATGCAAAGGGGACTAACAGCTAATATTTGTAAAAATGTTTTGTTGCTTACCTCCTCAGACACAATGAACAATGGGTATTTATCCTCAGACAAAAAGTTGAAAATGCTCCACACTTTGAATGCATCGTATTCACTGATGAGCAATGGCGCTTTGGTCAGATTCTTCTTGGCGCACAAAGTCCAGCACATCCTATTGAACTCTATCTTGTCAAAGGTTCCATGGACCTAAAGGATAGAAGAGAGGGAAAAGTTGCCAAATTGTTAACAAATTACAACGTTTTGAGCATTATGGTCCCACAGTCCTATAGGACCCTTAGCAAACACCACCAAGAGACAAAACCTCCAGGTCAGAGCTGTGCCTACAACACCCATTTAATCTTCATACCGCTGTGTGGAAAGCAGTGCCAAGGCAACCTCCCAAATAATGTCTTTGAAATCCTACACTGGGGTAACACTATCCTGCTCCAGAGGTACAGGAGTGGAGGTAGTCAGGCAATGTGGATTGTTACAAGAGAGAGTAGGTTGCTCCTTAGGACAATTTCAAAGCCTGCAACTGTGGGTTTGTTCTTAATCTTTGGGTGTATGCAGTTCCAGTGGTGGGGGCAAAGGAGAAGAATGAAAAGACGAGGGAGGCAGTGCTAGAGGGAGGGGTGTGGGATGTTTTACCCATGCATCCAAGCCCTACCATAAAACTGTGCAGTACTGGCATGGAAAACATCATGATGTCCAGAACTCCCCAGAGAGTGCACAGGGAAAACATGAAGAATAGGCTGCCACCCATTTTTGCCTATGTTGTGAGCACAGGAGGGCACTGCCTAAAACCACCATTGGGCTACACACACAGTAGCCTGAAACCATTGGGAATGGCAATGCTGATTGCACAAAAAAGCAACTCAGAACTGTGGGGAATTCATTTTCTTAATCCCAAAAATGGTTGCAATACCGGTACTCACCACTATCAGAAAGCCGGCGTTTTAAAACCACCAGACTTTTGTGTAAAACTGAACAAATGAAACAAAACCAGGCCAAGGAAAGACTTGCTAAGAGGTGGAAGAATGTAAAACTATATTCTGAAATGACTTGAAGGAAGTAATCATTTAATGTATAGGTAAAAATTGTCAGTTTGATTTGAATGTAGAAAACTGGGAACAAAAAGTGACATTTAGCTGAAACCTGGCTTAATGAAACTGGATTCTACCTGACAACTACCCCCGACAGGAGAAACCTGCTCAGCCACTCTTCCCAGGCCTAGCTGCATCCTGCTGCCCCTTGCCAAAAGGAGTTGACACCTCTCTGATTAGATTAGGGGTGGAGCACCTGGGAACTGGAAGGGACAGAACAATGCAACTTTCTTGACTCAGGCAAATGTTATATTGGGGGCGTCGTAAAATAGCTTCCTCTTGGGAGAAACTGGGGGGCAGCTGTGCCTCTGTGAACAAGCTGGCTTGGGGGAAGTGGATAAACCAGTTATTCCACCAGGTGATGTGGGAAGCCACACCCCTTTTTGACCAGAGCAATATTTTAAAAAGGTAGATAACTCATAGTGCGGACTTGTCAGAATTATATAAGTAATATCATTATTTTTGTGATTTTTCTGTGCACGTTTTAAGAGGTGTTAGGACCCTGTGGTGTATTCTGGGGGGTTGCTAGCGGAAAATAGGGTCTTACTCCAAATGTCTGCATGTTAAAAATCTGACACTTCATCAATTAATGTCCATACTCCTTGTGCACATTTGTGTAATTTTGGGTAAATGTCCGATATTGCAAAACCAGTCAAAAAGCGCAAAATGTTGTCATTTTTGAATGCAAGCCCCCAGGAAGATCAGAGGTGGACAAGAATGGACCATAAGGAATATATAATATGTACATGTAATGTCAGCCACTTGTGTACCTGGGAAATATGTATTTGGATCAGATATAGATTTGGGGGCAAATTGACCAGGGGAGGATCCTCTGACCCATAAACAGACCTCATCATGATGACAATCCATTTCC
This sequence comes from Ambystoma mexicanum, assembly GCF_040938575.1. NCBI lineage: Eukaryota > Metazoa > Chordata > Amphibia > Caudata > Ambystomatidae > Ambystoma > Ambystoma mexicanum. The sequence continues at coordinate 763,837,646 of NC_090934.1, forward strand.
TTCCCCCAATCATGGGAGAGGGGAGAAGTGGGCCAATGACAAGTAGAGAGGGGCAGGCTTAGCTAGGCCCAGGCACACACCCATTTTTAAAAAACACATAAAAAGAGACTGCTGGGACAGGTGGGGACATTTAATTCCATTTGCTGCAGAGCATGCTGACCGACGACTTCACATCCAGAGATCCAGACTTCAAATCCATCAATCTCCAGAACCTGTAGCAGAAATTAACTCCAGAATTTGTAGCAGAGAGGCCTGAATCCACCAGCTGAATCCTCTTCAGCAGGCCTCAAAACCAACCAAACTATTCAACAGCCGGGCGAGCTGTTTGAATTTTCGCCAAGAATTTTTGCAAGAACCTGTAGTAGTATCCAGAAAGCAGTGCTGTATCCGGAACCCGAGAGAACCACAAACCAGACCGTTGTGAGCAAATCCGGTGCTTGACAGACCCAGAGAGCAGAGTTGACCCAGATAGCCGGGACTTCAGAACCACCCGCCGGAAGTCCCGTCCAACCTGACCAGACCGTGACGAGGCCTAGTTCAAATTTTATTGCGAGTACCTAGCAGAACTGTGCAGAACCAATCTCTTAGTTAAAATAATCTAATCCAAACTATTTTAACCTAAGAAGAACTGCCTCCTAGAAATCGTGTCATCTGTCATTTTTAAAGCTGCACAACTGTCACCTGTCAATTCTGCAGCTGCAAGCTGTCACCTGTCATTTTGAGTTTTACTTTAAATCCGAAAATCTACCTTTATTAAATCGTCCGTATCTCTGGAACCGTTTGGGCTAGGAACGAAATTTAACTTTCATCTGAAAGCTTAGAATCTTTATCCTTATACTTTTACCGCAATCGTGATTCGCGCACTTGCGAAATTTACCGCGATTTGCGATTTGGGCTCAATTTCTCCACTTGTCAAAATAGCAGCTCCATTCTTTCTTTTGTTAAAATCCGTTTGCAACTTGGTAATAACTCATAGAGCATTGCTAAAGTGAGCCTGAACTAATACTAACACGCATCTCCCACTCACCCTGAATCTCTAGAGGGAATTAAAATCAGTTGGCACATTTTCCCATCCATTGCCATCACATTTAAAAATCATTTTGGGCCTGTGTTTCAAACTCCTACCTGTTTCCTCTAAGCTTGCTGGGGGGGAACTGAATTTCGTATTGTATTTGATTGCATTCCTGAGAACTGTGTGGTCCTCTTTCCATCTCCTTCCATTTCTTACATTGCATAGGGGAGGGGGGTGAATTGCCAGAGAAAAAGTGATTATCTTATCTTTTGCTAAAATCATATCAAGTATTTCTGTACTGCATTTTATTCCTCATTGCTTTTCCCTTGAAGCCATAAAAGTATTTTTGCTACTTTATCCATCCTATACTAACTCCTCATTGATTGTAAAGAAGTGTGCTAGTGCCAGATTACCCATTGTTGATCAACATCATGTCTAAGTGTACTATCAGATATTAATTTATTATAAAGTGTGATATATATATATATATATATATATATATATAGTTTAAATTTTCAAATAAACCTTTTAATTTGCAAAACAAACCTACTTCTTGGCTCAGTGGGGTCAGGGGGATTCTAAGAGGGGGGTGTTATACAAGGGTTGTCATCCAGAGTACTGAACTGGATATAAAAATACATCAATAAGGGTTTTCCTCAGCATCCCAGAATAGGCATTGACTTAGCTGTAGTGTTGATTGAATATCGCTTACAGGGGGGAAGAGGCAAAAAGTTGAACAGGGCTTGAGATCTGAGAGTTAGAAATAGACAGCAATAGGCAAGCCTGGAAATGGATATAAAGACCAGAAGATGGAATCTGAAGAGAGTGGTTGTGCAAAGGGAGGCAACATGCATGGGGCAGTGATCAGTGGTGGGGGAAGATACAGAGAGATTAAGATGGCACAGATGGTAAAGTTAAGACTTTTGTTCAGAAGTATTAGAGTGGGGCACCCAGGAGGAGGTTGGTGCAGTAGGTCAGTTTGCTGATGACTGGGGTGGAGAACAGAGTTTTAGTAGAGTGGAAAGTGAGATGAGGGATTGATTTGTCTGATGTTGAGTAGGTTGAACCCGGAAGCTGTAGAGGGAATGAACTGATGGAGCTTAAGCTTGCTGTCAAGGAAGACCCATAGGTTGCAAGCCAAGGGGATGCAGTTGGGAGATCAGGGTAAACAATGGGAGGGGAGAAGGTCTTTGACCTTATTGGTGCAGAGAAAGATCACTTCTGTTTTTTAATTAATTAAACAGAGAATTCAATATTATCCAGTAATGAATGTTAGAGAGACAGTGGTGATGCTGGATGATAATTCTGGGGTGAAGAATTTGGAACAAGATCAACTAAAATGTGAGAAGCCAAAGGATGAGCTGGTTTGCCTAGTCAGGAGGTGTATATTAGAGGACTAAGAATGGAGCCCTAGAGAATACCCATTGCCAAGGGGGTCACAATGGAGTTGGCAATGTTCCAATAGATGGGGAAAGAACGGCCCACCAACCAGGAAATAGCCCATCCATGTGAGGGTGGTGTCCTGGAATCCTAAATGAACAGAAGTAAGGACAAAGTGGGAAGGCCAACAGTGCCAAAGGCAGCAGAGAGGCTATGAAAAATGAGAACAGATGAGGTGTGTGACTGTCAGAAGGGGCTGTGGACCCCTTACAACATGGGGTGTGTGGGATATTTTGACCCACTCAGCTATGCTTACCACATCATGTTGCTGCATTGGTGCAAGAAACAGCACAAAATGGCAGCGCTGACCCCTGTGCACGCCAAGATCCCCAAACTGCATTTTTCAACAAACAGAATATGGCTGCACCGCCCTGCCAACACACATTTCTGGTGGGGTAAAACAGAGTACTCGGTGCAGGAATGTGCCAGTGTCCTCTGCAATATTTAACATGGAGTGAAAGGAAAGAAGAAGCATTATTTTTCTGAAAAACCCAAAATGTCTCTTTAAAATGTCACTGTTTCAACCTTCAAAGTTCTGTTTTGGTGCTAAATTCATCAATTTCACCTGAACCACTGTGTTTAAAGGGCCCTGCAATGCCCAGGATCATTCTTGAGTCTCAGAGGAACCAGGCCTCATTTGAATGACAGCCCCTTTCAAAAGTATCTTTGTAAAAGCAAACCAGGGACTGTTTTCATTTTCCACGGGAAATGCAGCAATTTCTTTGCAACAGGTATCGAGAATCAGCTGTCCAGAGAAAGACTCTAAACAGAGGCATGATACATGTATCCATGCTGCAAACAACTCCAGCACTCAATGAAAGAAATAGAGCTGCCCAAAGTGTGTATTTGCTGCAGATGAAAACATAATTTAAAGAAATAAGTTAAATGTGCTTTTTCCTGAATGAAGAGCAAACTCGCCTATTTAAAAGTACATTGTGGTGTAAAGGCATGCTCATTTAGAATGTAAAAATATTTCTTACTGGTAAAAGTACTCCTATAAACAGTTTTGATTCCTAGGTTTCAGGCAAGATTTAAAATGAGAAAAAACTAAACCCATGATAAGTTGGTAAACTATATATAAGAAGAAAACCTGCTCTGCCAGTGCTAGCCCTGAGAAAGGGTGGCATCTCATAAACTGCTGGCACAGGAAAGGCTAATTGCTAGCTTGAATACTTTGAATACCCAGGACAATGGGGTTTTCCTAGTTGCATCAGACATTCGTCTCTGCCCCAGGCTAAGACCATAGCAGGCTAAGACTCTCACCTTTCAAGTGGGAGGGGTAGGAAACTTCACTCAAGGGAGAGGTCCCTCATTCAACTTCAAAGGAATTGACATTTGCTTACAGTGGGGAAAAAGAAAAAAAAAACTGACAAGTGACATTTTGTGTTTAAAAAGCCTATTTTGAAACTGAACTTTCAAGACATTTAACTTTGCTACAAGAATGAGGAAAATCTGAAAGTTGGTAGTTTTAAATCTAAATTTATGATATTCCTTTGAAGACTTGGTAGGACTCAGTACTGCATAAGGAACAGAAGTTATAAAGAATGACCGATTGCACGGAAAGTATTAATGTTGCAAAATAACATTGTGTACACATATCCCAGGGGTAATTGTGCATCTATGTGCAAAATTGGGAAATGTTAGGCCAAATCTTTCATGGTTAAAATTGCCAAAATTTTGCAGAAAGTCAAAACCAAGTCCCACAGACTTGGGGTTTGGATTTAAATGTGACCCACAAAATATGTAACCTGTGTATCTGATTTTCTCAGAGGTTCTAAATGCATGAATATGTATTTGAGGGAAAGTTAGATTTTGGTTCCAGTGGCTAGGCGAGGTTTCTGGACATTGTAAAAGTAACACCATAAACATGACATCCTTTTCTGTCATCCAATCAGGGAAAAGCAAGGCAGAGACTGTGCTCTTGCCCAATCCTGGCATTAGGGGTGTGGACAGTAAGCCTGCCACTGCCATATACTTTAGTGATATCATTTGGCATGATAAATAAGGGAACCTGACAACACACAAGGAAACACTGATTCCTGACTTCTTCCTGATTTTCTGTGTGCTGTCATGTTCCTGATTTCTTCATCTTTGTCCTGATTCCTGATTTTCCTTACAAAGCCAAGGCCTAATCATTGCTGAACCCCTTTTTCAGCTAGGCCTCAAATTCTAAACAAATACCAAAAACCCAAGAGAAGCATTTTGATCCAGTCTAGCTTGCTACTACTAAACGTAGGCATGATGCAAACTCGCCAACCCACTAATCACCAGCCTCCAGTAACCAGAAGTGCAGTCCGGTAACCATATTTGGCCAGCTGACCCTATCCCGCCAGATGTGCCCTGCTGTCCTTGGTTAGACCCGATCTGTGTGATGACCAGAACCCTTGACGGTCCAAAATTCTAAATTAAAGTGGACTGTAAGTATTAATAGGAAGCATAGAAACGCATAGCATACCTTGCCTTGTATTGTTCCATCCATCTCTAAGTCATCCAATCCTTATCCTGATCACTGTAATCTTGTCACAACCATTCTTGCAACCCTGCCTTTGATCCTTGCACTAATGCTAATTTATTTAAATTATTTTGTCTTGTGAAATCCTAAACCCTTAACCCTCCCTCGTGTAATTGGACTGAGTCCGCCAGGGCGGGTGCGGAGGTGCTAGGGTTGGCTCCGCGGATCGCCTCTAGAGTTTACTGTGTTTCAATCTGGTAACCTACCCTGAATGCCCTAGTGTAGAGCATAACTATCCTTGTAAAAGTTGATTTCTGTTTTCTTTTTTGCTCCTTTATTTTTCAAAAACGCCTCTCATTCAACATTGCATAACTAACTCATTTTAATACTTAGAGACTTCATTTCAACTCTGGATTATACCTAAGACCTATAGCTACACCCTACCCTAAAAACTCGAAATCAGTGTATTTCACCTGTTTTTTCTTAAAAATCGTTTGGTTAATTTTAGGCCGGAATCTGCATTTCTGCAAAGTTTTATACGTGTGATTTTCATTTTAAATTATTTTCAAACTTCCATTCGGATTTAAAGTGTTTAGTCTTGCTTAAACTGTAGCTCATGATTGTTAGCATCTTTCCAATGTTGCTCCCATAGATATTTGTATTGATTTAAGGATTTTTGCACACATTCATTGTTTTACACAGCCATTTTCGAATGTCATGTTAAAGTGCAAGATTGCAAACCCGTTTGTCTCTCTTGTTTGGGGAGGGAGAGTTGTATTCAAATTCTGTTTACTGTTCTTTATTACTGAATACCCGCTGCTTCTTTATATCTAACTAGAATTGCTTATTTGTGGGTTGAGGAATATTGCAGGTGGAAATCCTAACTTAAGTGCTATTCTTCCAAACAAGCCAAAAGTGTTCTTTCTCTGGTGTTATCCTTCTGTGTGCTAAAGAGTGAATTTAAGTGCCTTAGATACCTTTGTATTTGTTATTGTCACTACATTGGTGATTGCTGCTCCCTATTACAAAGTAAATGTTTGATTTGAATTTTAAAGAAGTAAATATGACCTTTACCAACCAGCCTGATTCCTGGTCCATTGTGACCTGGGGTATTTTGAGAAGGGGTGTGATATGAGTGGTATATCACTCAGAATATTGAACCTATGGACATAATAAAATAAGAATTTCAGCTGTGCGCTGCATACTAGGCTGAGACCAGGGTGTATGGCCTGATTGAAATACTTAACAGGTGGGAGTCCTACCAATGTGGAACCCTGATTCAGCCCTACTGCAGCGGGGGAAGATGGCGGTTAGGAGGACCCCAGTTCCTGTCGGTTTTATTTGTACCTTCTTGCTTGACACTAGTACCACCTTATCTTGCCCACTGCCAGAATAACACAATGCTCACCAGTCTGTCTCCGTCTCCCCTTGCAAGAAACTGCAATATCTGGTGGGAGAAGAGCAAGCACCCACCCCAACCAGGAGAGAAGGAGCCAGAGACGTCCAGAGGGGTCCAAGCAGTGGAAGACCTCAGCGAGCAAAATGATTGACACCACTTATACACACAAAGCTCCAATGACAACTGCACCAAAGAGCCAAATGGGGATTGCTCAATATTACAGAGTGGAATAAAAATTCCCTAGGGGAACAGGAAAACATCAATTGGTAATGGGAACCATGTGAGAAAGATAGGCAATGTGGGAAGGATACAAGGAGGAAAAGAAAACAGGAAGGCGTGGGTTATTTACGTGAGGTTTAGAAAGGAGCAGGAGGAAGCTGCCAAGAGACCAGACGGAGGAAGGACAGTGAAGAAAGGCATGCAGTGCGCAAGGTGAGGCATTGGTTAATGGGAAAAAGCAGAACTTGGGTTTGAGTGGCACTGATAGAGTAGAGTGGTCACCTTCACCTTCCACTTTCGCAAACATTCGGAATAATTTCTTACTTCTTTCCACCCCCACTTGTCTTCCCACAGGACACGGCGGTTCCAGTTGCAATGAACAGTTAAGATCCGGCTCAACTTTTCAGTCTATGAAGAGCGAAATGCTGTAGGACGAATGCCTACTCACGAAGTAGGTGCTGTAATTGTGCTACTATGCAATCTTATTCCATCAGGAGAACTCTGCAATGTAACAAGGTTGACAATTTTGCATCTCCAAAGACAAATCATAGAGGCCTGTGTGATTGATGAAACTTAGATACTGTTCTTATACCGTGCATACCTCCCATCTCATCAGATACGTTTAGCCTTTTCAATGACCATTAATAAGTCACAGGGACCTTCGCCTGGAAGCGATTGGTGGTAATTTTAAATATGTAGGAAGGGGGGCAGACGTGACCCCTATGAATTACCGACCGATATTGAGTTTTAAGATATACTAGAACGGCGTATGTTACACCGGGAACGGCTAGTTCGTGCAGAAGGGGGTAGTGGTAGTAGTAGAAATAGTAGTATGAGAAATTTGTAGGGGTGTGGAGAGAAGTAGGAGGGAGTAAGATCAGAAGGTGGAGGTAGACTAGGGAAGAAAGGAGAGAAGAACATCAAAGGTAGAGAGTAGGATGTGACAGGGAGATAGAAGGGCAGACAGTGGGTGGAGGAGGAGGAAGGAGGTGACCAAGATGTAATATGATATGGTAATATAACGCACCTATACACAAGTGTACACAAGGAGAGAGACAGAAAGGCATAGGGAGAGAAGGAGGGTGTGGAAGTTAGAGACCAAGTGGGGCCTGATTTTCTGGAAGGCACCTATCTTTGAAAACTCCCTATGGGGACCCTGGTTAGGGAGTGCCAAGATTGTTCCCAGGGGGAGTTAAAAAGATAAGACATTTGCCTTCAGGCCATCACTGTCAGTCAGAAAGCTAATAGATAGTAGGGGTTACTGTTTGCTAGTGATAAGCCAGGGGTTGAGTGACACAAAGGCTAGGGAGGGACTGCCCATCCCTGGGGCAGATAGAGGGATGGTCCATAGAGAGCCTTTGAAGAAAACAATCCTTGCACTATCATTGAGAGTTGGTGTGTCCTTGAAGCCATCTGCGACAGGCAACAGTGATTTGCAGTATTGAGGAAGATGGAGACATGGGCAAGGGCTGTTTCTGTGGAATGTCTTTTACAGAACCCAAATTGGACGGGGTCACTGAATTAATTGACCTCCGGGTAGGTAGCTTTGCAGTTGAATACCAAACATTCCAGAATTTCAGTGTAGTGATGGGGAAGAGACAGAATGATAGCTGAATGGATTTCTGGGCTTCTTTAGGATGATTAGCATAAAAAGGGTTAACAGACTAAAGAAAGGGTTCCAGTCAGTTGGGGCGGCGGGAGTGAGGATAAAAAGGGAAGGGGGAGGTGGAGATGAGGGTTTGTGGCACGTGACACTACAAATCAAGCAAATAAAAGAACACCAAGAATATCAATTTCATTGGGGGAATACCTGCCTTTGTGTGATCTGATATTTTGCACTGAGAAAAGTGACTGACTACTCGAGCATGAAGCTGGTCCTTTTTTTTCACCTTCAGGTTTCTTAATATGGTTAAAGTTTAAACTTCAAATATAAATGAAATTTATTCCAGGAATTATTCATCTTTCAATCATGCTCATTGAGAGATGTGCCCAGTTTCAGATATTTGCTACATTTAATCTCCAAAGGTAGGTGCTCTTCCTCAAAAGGTAGGTTCCAAACATTCAAAATCTTCAAACCACCCCGTCAAATCCTGGTCAGATCATTGCTTGTTTGTGGAGCACTTTGTCTCGTGAAGTATCAAGCAGTGGTTTACTGTATTCTCTAGAGCATTCACATGTGAAAATACTGGAAATGTCAGAGAATGCTCCTGCACAGAGAGAACAGATGGCTTTCAAAAAATGTAGCGGGTTTTACTCAGCCCTACGTTTCAATACAAGCATAGTCTATAAGGGCAGTTCAGTGACTGAGAAGAATTTGGGCCTCATTACGAGTTTGGAGGCAACTATGGTGCTACCAGCACCATGGCTGCCTCAAACCGGGCTCCATTACCGGGTCCCTTAAATGAGGAATAACCGGGTCATTACAACATTGGAGGACCCGGAAATTCCTCCTTGTAGGAACCATTCCCCATCCCCATTTGAGCCCCCATAGGGCTCAATGGGAATTGGGAGGGAGTTAATAATGGGCACATTACAAATGGCCCGTTATTACCTCCCTCTTCTCCTCGCGGGACCGGAAAAGACGTCTGGTTTTACCAGACGTCTGGTCCGGGTCCCGCAAATGGAACCTCGTAATCGGCGCTCACGTAATGAAGGGTGCGGATCCCCTACCGGCACCCTTCATTACGTGAGTGCCAGGGTCGTAATGAGGCCCTTTGTCTTCTTTGTTGTATCTCTGAAATGGAGGTCAAATCAGGGGGGAGTTGGTGATCTGATTTCATTAGATCTCTCAGCCACTTTTGATACGGTGGACCACCCATCCTGCTGGATCGCATGGCCCTGGCCAGACTCTCCGGCCCAGTCCTTTCTTGGCTTACATCTTTTTTGACTGATAGGGGTCAAACTCCTTCTTTCCTGTGGTGTCCCCGAGGGCTCTGCTTTGTCTTCCACCTTATTTAACACCTATATTCAGCCTCATGTTGCACTCATCTACTCCCATGGCCTCCTTTGCTATGTCTATGCTGATGATACACAAATTATTGTGTGGCTTAATCTTTCTCAGCCGGTTACCGCTACTCAGCTTAGGGGTTGTTTGGAGGCGGTGGGCTGTTGGATGAGTGACAATTGCCTCAAGTTGAATGGGGACAAGATAGAGGTGCTGGTAGTTCCTACCAGCACCTACCTCTACGCTACCTCTGTGGACTACCTCTTTCTGGCCCCTTGTTTTAGGTCCCTTTCCTACTTCTGTGCCGGCTGTAAAAGATCTGGCCTTTAAAATGTCTTCTTCTAACTCTATAGAGGGTCAGGTCAGTTCTATTTGTCAAGCTGGCCATTTTCACTTACAGTTCTTCGTCAGATCCTACCATTTCTCCCCGCGTCTGTACATGAGCCGATGTTTGCTTCTCTGGTTTTGAGTTAGATCAACTACTGTAATTCCCTCTTTTTGGCCCAGCCATTGTACCGAATACGTCGCTTACAGCTTCTCCAGAATCATGCAGCTCAAGTCGCCACCGATACTCTATTTGGCTCTCACATCTCCCTGGTACTTAGTCCTCTGCATTGACTCCCCGTTTTGAAAAAAATTGAATTTAAGTAATTGTCCATAGTCCACCCTGGTCTATCCACAGCCTAGGGGACGAATATTTACAACTCACCTTTCAGCCTTGTACCCCAGGACTCCCATTGCGCTCTTAAGATGCCAATCTTATCACTGTGCCCCGCTTCAGATCTGTAGGATGGGTCATCAGCCCTTTTCGCTGACTACTCCCAACCTTTGGAACTCACTGCCTTCTTATGTGAGGGTCGCCAAGAACCAGTTCCAGTTGAGGCGCTCTCTTAAGACCTTTCTTTTCTAGGTGGCTTGTGTTGGCTGCTTGACTGTATCTATTGTACTTTAGCACCAAGATGCCGTTGGGCGTACTAGCGCTTTATACATGTATTATGCTCATTATTTTAATTCTTATTAGGTGCTGCATGCCCATGGGCCTCAGAGCATTATGTTTACCTAACGTAGCAAGGAGAACAGGGTCTATAAGAGACAGGTGCGTATTCAAGCATGTATAGACCAAGTCTCTTTATTTGATAGAGCACTTTTACAAACATTGCTTTATGCAATAATATTGGATTCTTAAGGATAACCAAATGTATACGTTGTCGCCTCATGAGTTAGGAACTTTACAAAAATGTGTTCCTGCTTTGGGTCCCTTCATGAATGACTTCGACGTGGCGAAAATAATGAATCATATGAGAATCTGTCAATTCATTTTTGCCATAAAAGGTATCCCCATAATTACATATATTGGGGTATTGATTGCAAGCAAACGTGTACCTTTGATTTTTATTGTGAACAACAAGTGCTTTATACCTTTGTGAAGGTTTTCCCAGCAGGAACATATCTTGTTCTAGTTAGATTTCCCCCAGTTCCTGTTTGAGTGGGGACCTCTCCTTTCCGCGTTTTCCTTCCTAAAGGCTTTCTATCGTGGCAATGGCTTTCTGGCAATCCATTTAATTAGTTAGCCTGAAGTCAAAAAAATAGTTGGGCAATGAAAACTGGTTCCTACAATTTATAGAGCAATTAATGTCCAATGTGCCACTGAGAGAAAGAGCTGGGGGCGAAGGTGGAGGGGGAGCCTGTTGCTGTTTCAGATTACCCCATTACCCCGATATTCCATACTAATGGAGGGGTCGAAGCAGGACCCGGTTTCTTACTATATGCCTTATCTTTAAGTGAGGTGTAGAATCAATAGAATGCTTCCCAAAGTTGGCAATACAATCCCATTCAAGGAATTGCAGCAGCTAGTATTTTATTGGGCTATACCGGAGTGTTTCACATGCGCATCGGTGTTCTTGTTGATTTGAAAACACAGCTGTGGACAGTAAGTGCATATACGAAATCCGTGAGGGCACCTACTCAGCTGCACGGATCAAAATAAAGATTGGATGAGCGGGAGCTAAAAGCAGCTCTGGGATCACCCAGTAAGCAGGAGCTACCTTGGGGGAGTGGGGAGCTAGTACAAGGTGTACCACAAATCCATCTCCCCCAAAACATGCAAAGTATATATTTGCGCCCGCCATATATGACCCATTATGCTTTAAACATCTTCTATGTGTGCTAATTCTCATTTACACGTTCCAAAACACAGAGTTAATGTCACATAGGTAGGTTGGATGGCACCAGTTGGCCTGCGAAGTCTAAAGTAGCTCCTGGTGGAAGTTGGTGTCAAGCTCACCGGGCTCTTCTACAGGATCAGGAGTTCAGAAGCTTCCAGTAATGTTGCCCACTGGACTCCTCCTCTGTTTCGTTTAAATCCACCTTGAAAGGGTAACTATATGAGAAAAGAGGGAGTAATGTGGATCTCTGTTCAACTTTACCAAATGCCACAGTCTACGAGTGGGTGTTTTGTGCCAAATCGGCAGTCTGGGTACATAACTGATTCTATGCCAGCATCAACCCTAGCAACCCTGCTTGGGTGGTGCTGTGCATGTTGTAGATGAGCGGGGCAGCACCGACTTACTGCTGTCCTGGGCATGGCATTGGGAAGGTTACGTGATCTACCCCATTCTTGCCCAGAAGTAAGGATGGGGTTGTGAAGACCCAATTGTGGCAGCCAGCAGATTATACTGAGAACATGAGCTGAGAGAGGCCAGGCTGTACTCCAGAGGGCAGTGGGAATTGTACCGTATCACACATTTCATGATAACACTAATAGCAAGAGGACAGCAAGAGACCATCAATTACGTTTATTAACTCAACACTAAACACTGGCTAGTCAGGAGCCCCAGGCAGCTTAACAACCAGGTAAGAGACATTGGTCTAGTATGATTTGCTGCATAGTATCCCTTTATTTACTAATATTGCCTTCCAGCAGCCTGGATCAATCATTAGCCACTATATTCAACTGTCAGCATAGTTTAATTATTTCCCACTGTATTCTTCATAGGGTTCTAGAAAAGGGGAGAAGGTACCTGGTATTTTGCTGCATGCTGCTCAAAAGCGATGTATGGCCCATTATGATTTATTCCCTGAAACATCAGATTAACTGCCTAAATTGCCATTAACACCCTGTACTTACTCTCTCATATTTTATACTCAACCACACTAGACACTGACGAGCTTAGACATTCACACCACAAGGCTATTTAACCCCTAGAAACACACCTGCAAATAGCAAACAGGAACCTTTGAACTGCAAGCATCTACACAACAGCAAAGCTATCCAGCACTCTCCACCTCTTCCCACTAAATGTATCATACCCACCTCTTTCTCAGATCTGCCAGAGACAGTGTCTGGAGAAAAGAGCTGGGGGAGCCCGGTGGGGATCGACCCGAGCCACACAGGGCCTCTAGCCTGACCCTACTCTCGGGTCAGTTCCTGTCCAAAGCAGGGGCTGTCCACGAGCCCCACTGGGTGCCCGCCCACCCACTCTACTAAAACAAAACAAAACAAAAATGAAGTATTAAAAGACCCTCTCCTGGTGTGCCGATATTACTTACAGGAGCGCATCTGCCTGACTTCCAGTCGTGGCCGTCTGACTTCTGGTCCCTCCACAGCCACTCATTGATTGGCTGGGGCAGGACAGGAAGTCAGGTGGTTGTGACTGTAAGTAAGGCAGGCTAGCTCTTGTAAGTGCTGTCGGCACATTCTCATGCCACAGCCACTCATTGAATGTCTGGGACAGGACCGGAACACTTCCTGGTGGTGCTGTGAAGTGGCTGTGAATTTAAAATAGGTAAGAGCCCTGCTAGCTCCTTTTCTCGCCACTAGTATCCTTAAGCCCCATTAGCTGCCCCAGTCCCGTTTTGACCCTTTTTTGACCCCGAGTTTGTTTTGCTCTTTTTTGACACGCAGTCCCATTTAGCCCCTTTTGTTGCGACTCAACCCCTTTAGCTGCCACAATCCTGTTTTCCAACTTATTTGGACCCCCCTTCCCATTTGGCCCCATTTTCGACCCCCAGTCCCATTTAGCACCTTTTGTTGCCTCAGCCCCGTTTTTACCCTTTTTGGATAGCCTTTGCTGTTTTGCCCCTTTTGTTGCCTCGCAGCCGCTTTAACTGCCCTAGTCCTGTTTTGTCCCTTATTTTGGCCTCCTAGTCCCATTTAGTCGCTTTCGCTGCCCCTCAACCCCTTCAGATGCCCCATCCCATCTGCCCCTTTTTTTGTCCCCAGTCCCATTTCACCCCTGTTCTTGCCCCTTTTAGCCCCTTTTCCTTACCCCAGTTCCGTTTAGCCCCTTTTCTTGCCCCCTTTGATGCCCCAGTCTCATTTAGCCCCTTTTGTTGCCCTTTAGCCCCCTTTCCTGCTCCTACCCCCTTTATCCCCTTTTGTTGCCACAAGACCGTAAGCCCCTTTTGCTGCACCAGTCCTGTTTAGCCCTTTTTCTTGCCTCCAGGTCCCTTTATCACCCTTTCTCCCTTTATTGCCCCTCAACCCCTTTAGCCCCTTTTCTTGCCCCTTTATCCCTTTCTGTTGCCCCACACCCCTTTAGACCGTTTTCTTGCCCCCTTTCCCCCAATCCCCTGACACAGCCATTTCTCTGGGTTGGTTCCTCTTCGGCCCTAAGAGCCAGGCCAGAGCACCAGGCTCATCCAAAGTCGGCCCTTCCCATGAATTCCTTGGCTCTCCCAGTTCTACTGGAGAACATGCAAATGACAGCGGCCCACGGTGTAAATCTTCGGTTGCTGAACGGATCCCCTTTCCAAGTCCCACAAAGAACAGTACCAATGGCAATCCTAGACAGCTTTCTTCCAGGATAAAAGAGAAAAGTCATAACAAAAGTACCACTTCAACTTCTTCATTTGGAACCTCTGCAGCGTTGTGAATACACTTTGTCAGGATGCTTCTTCTAAGAAGGTTGCTTTTCCTGAACACCTACCTCCGACAAATGGTACTGTAAAGGCAGGCTCCTTTACCTCACAGCTGCTTCAGCTTCATTCAACTGAAAATAGTATGACAAAATTATAGACAACCACAGTTACACTGCTTCTGCTGCAACTTGTCTTAAAAATGTATTAGGCAAGTTTATACAAGACTCTTCGACCTCTACAGGTGAACAAGGCACTCTTCTCTCTATATTATAAGAAAGGGCAGCCTCTTTGACTTTACTCAGTCTTAAACCTACCTCAAAATCGGTCTGAGCCCTTGGATTGCTTTCCTCTCTCTGCTTCACCAGTCTCAACTTCACAGATTTAGTTGTGTCAACAAGCACCCAACTCCCTTCCCAAACTTTAGATACGCCTTCCTGTTTCCAGTAGTTACCCCAAAGCTGTACTGCCACTCTTCTAGCCTGGGATAACCTGGCCACCCTCGTATCAGAGGACCTTGGGTTTCTTACAGCTTCAACAATTTCTAAACCACTGTGATCAGTTCTTAATTGAGCTGGTGTAAACTTTAGAAAGCACCGTCTACTGGCTTGGGTAATGATTGCTCTTTTTATGACTGGAACAACTTCTGCAATTATTAAAACATTTCTGCTGGGTGTTACAAGATTCAGGTTTCCCTTCAAAAACTGTTTTAGGTATACGCAATCTTCTTTTGATGAAGAACTTCATCTTGTAAACTTGTGTTCCCTTTTGATTCGGGCCGCTGTCTGCTTTAACATGTACAGGGAAACACAATATGTTAAACGCATACTCTGTATCATGAAATGTACTCTTAACACTTTGGAAAAGTCGACTACGGCTTCTTAAATCATTACCGTCAACATCCTCCAACTCAATAGGAGACAAGCGACCTCTCTGGCAATGAATATTGTGTAACAATGGGAAAAGGAAATATTTCTTCTTAAGAAAGCACTTTGCTTAATGCTGAACAAGCCTGTGCTACAATTTCCTTTGTTAATCAGGACTGCCCACACTGTAAACTGTTTCACTCGCTTCCACTTCTACGTGAGTATAAACTATGCTGGTTTCAGTTACCGGCAAGGTATTTTAAGTGATTCATTGTACGGAGCTCCAGTCACCTGCTCCGGAATCACAGTGGGTGCGGGCTGCTTCCACTTCCCAACTTTCTGACTTCTGCTCCTGCTGCTGCTGTTACAGGCTCTCTTGGGACCCACACCCATCCACTGTACGGGTGTCTCCGCTCCAACCTTGATAAAAGAGAGTCTTCTTCTCTCCAGCTCCACTCGGCTTGCCCCTGCACACGGGCCTCGGGTAAACGCACGACTTCGGCTCTGCATTCACAGCAATTAGACACACCTGGAAAGACTGCCACTTGCCTCCAGTCTCTTCCAATGCTGCCACAGTCAAACAGGGTTTATGAGCACAGGACCAACTTGGTGCCTGCAGGTGAAATCTGCTCTTCCTTCACTCTGGAGTCCCTTCTGTGGTCCCACTTCCTCGTGAACTGCTAGCCTCGTGCTTTGCTCCTTCTTCTGCCACTGCTGCTGACCTTCCAGCTCCAGCTTCTCTCTATAGCTCCTTCCTGCAGCAGCCTTTTATGCCCCCTAGGTGGTTTAATTGGTTTCTGGTGCAGACCCCTCATCTTAAGTGACTGCTCTTGCCAAAGGCTATTAGGCTTGCCTGCCTGTCCTTTAGACCTACATGCCTCTTCAACCCTCTTCTTCGTCACAGTCCCTGAGGGATTCCGGGATATGTTGTTCATTTTAAGAGAATTTGGTTTTCTTATTGCCTGATATTGTTGGAAGAGGGAATGTGTGGTTTCATCTTTTCAGAGACAGATGGAACATGAAGGGCCACATTTTCGTCATCCCTTTTGCTGTGCCTTTGGCATTGGGGAAGATATATGATTTTAAGGAGGCACAAGACGTGTTCTTCAAATACAGTACTTGGTTGAGTTACCCCTTTGGAGTTTATTTTTCCCTCTTGAGGAGGAGGATGAGATATGCTAAATTGACAGTAAGCCAATTCCTCCTTTAACCTAATATCAGGAGTATCCCTCTTCAAGGAGAAATACTGTGTCTCATCCTGTTCAATCACCACCACCCTGGCCCTTGTCTCCACCCAGGTGATCCTCCCGCAGTACACCACCTCCAAGATTGGGATCAGGAAGCACCTACCCTCTCCTGGCCACCTGGGAGGCGACTTAAGGCAGGGTTTAGTGGGGGATCCACAGGATTCTCCACAGGTTGCACAGAAATATGCAACAGTTAGGTCATTGCTTAATGAGGTGTATGTTTACGGCTGCAGAATTATTTTGTATATCCAGACATAACTCTGCAAAATAGAATCAAGGTCCTCTAAACGCTGATTATCCATGTCAGTGTGTGAATGTGCAATTATGTTGGCTGGTCTGCCCTTGCTTTCCTTGTGTTTAAAAAATACATTCGACAATTGGATAATATACTTATTTAGTAATGTCTAGGTTTTTCTCTAGGGTGAATTATATTTGTAGTGCTTCTGGCATTTATTTTAAATATATTATACGTTATGTATATTTGCATTAAAGGGATGTGACTCTTACAATAAAACATTTTTTTTAATGAAATCGACCCATTATCTCAATAACTTTTTACCTATGCCTACCTGACCGTTTTTATATTTTATACCTTTGCTCGGGACAACAGCGTGAGAAATCTTCATGGGCGACAATGAAAGAACCCTCTCTTTATTCTCCACAATGTCTATTTTCCTGGAATATATTAGTACATCAGGCCACGCTGCCATCCCAAAAGACTATGCAGAGCTCTTTCCCTCCAGGCATGGCACATCTGCAAGCATTTCCGAGGATAGTGTCTGTGATGTCTACGCTGTTGTATACCACTCTTTTATAGCTACGGGTTTGAGCAGGCGGCCAGTCATTTGGTCTCTTACCATTCCTGCACTGCGAGGATCAATATTACTCCTTATGCATTACTAACACAGAGTCCTTGTAGGACGAAGGTGAGCAACCCACACCCTGTGGGTTCACGGGTGTAGACTCTTTCTTCAGGTCAAGAAGTTATGGACCTTGCATCTGGATTTAGAAGACGCTTTTAGACTTTGTTAATCAACAGAGGCATGCTCTCTATACATTTCATGATCCATTCATAACCCGTCATACGGCAAAAACTGACTCCAAAACATCCCATCTTGCGTTTCTTGTCGAGGCATGGTTTTCCTCTCTGAGGCTTCTCCATCATCTTCGTACACCTGAATGATGACACACAGAGACACCCCATTTCAAGCTCCACATCACATTGGCCTGAATTGTGCCTCTGTCACTATCCTCTATTGTGTACTCCAACTCTTCCATGCCAGAGTACTGTGAGGCTCTTACTTAGCTGTGTGTGGTGCTTTATAAACCATAATATATGAATAAAATATTAAGGGCTTTACAATCTATAGCAGCACCGTTTCACATTTTCTAAGCTAGCCTTTTGTAGTGGACAAGAGGCTTCACATTTTGACAAACAACTTGAGAGCACTTCACAGTTGGAAGCGGTCATCAAGAGACACCCAAGGATTATGACAAAGGTCAAGTAAAAACAGACTGAGTGTGCATGCCATACGTCAATAGTTCACATGATCCGCTCTCACCTCTTGCATGGGGCAAGTCTGCACTTAACAAGCTCGAATCTGAGCAGAGCAGACTCAGTCCTTCATCCTTTCGAGGTCAATCATTTGAGTGGATCTGGTCGTAGCACCGTTTCCTGTGATGTGTGTGCCATTTTGTTATGGGGGCCAGCCACCCATACCACCCTACATCTCCCTCACTACACTTAAAATATTTTTTTTGATATTCTTGACCCCGCCCCCCAAAAATGCCACAAAAAACACAGTGAAATGCCAGTTTAACCAAATGCAGTGAAACGGCCATGATGAGGTGGATGGATTCGAAATGGAGTACCATTAAATTGGATATTGATGATATCTATTTATTTATTCATTCATTCATTCGTTACACGCCCAGACCCTGGGGTATTACGGCGTGGTTACAGACCTTGAAAATATATTGATGTACACAGGCATTAGTTGAGCATAGGATACAAAGATAGGATACAAGCACATTGGTATATACATTGTCATTTAACAATATAGTTGTCATAGTTTGGTTAGAAGCTTGTGCTAAATTAGGTTGAACAACCAAGTTTTCAATTGTTTTTTGAACATGGGGAAAGAGGTCTCTTTTTTGATGTAGGTGGGTAGGGAGTTGCAGTATTTGGGAGCTAGGACTGTTTCCTAGCTCCCTCCTTTATTACAGTGCTAAGAAGAGGGACAATGCACTGTGTGCATACCCAATCTTATAATGTGCTATGAATATTAAATGTAACGGCGATCATTCTCAGGAAAAAGGAGCAGGAGATCCTAGGGGAACTCAGTCGTAAGCTGACAGAAGTGGGGTTCCTCCCAAACAGACCTAGGAAATGGGGTGATACCTGGAGGAAATGCTTCTCATGAGTTGGTACAGAATATTTGGCTATACTTTGGGTATACTCTCCTCTTCCCTTGAAGCAAGGGGTGGTTGGCAAATTCTAAAGGAATGATTATCCCTAATTCAAACCAATAGCGGCCTTAGTTCAAACTAGTTTGAGCCTATTCAAATCACAAACCACACATTGTAAGTGTCTTCTCCAGTAAGCTATGGAAGGATTCAAATTACTCAACCCATTATTTAAATCGTCCATGCCATGATTAGTCAGGTGCTTCAAACTTTTGTCCGAGTGTATCAGGCTAAAATGCTCAGCAAACCCCAAAAGACAAAGGGGGTAATTACAAGGTAGGAG
Organism: Ambystoma mexicanum; assembly: GCF_040938575.1. NCBI lineage: Eukaryota > Metazoa > Chordata > Amphibia > Caudata > Ambystomatidae > Ambystoma > Ambystoma mexicanum. Next base: position 763,856,831 of record NC_090934.1, read on the forward strand.
GTAACCATGCCGCTATTAGCGGCATGGCTACCCCCTTACTGTGTACCGGGTCTGGGTCCAGGCTCCTTGAATGAGGAAATCCGGGCCATTCCGACCTTGGAGGACCCGGTAATTCCTCATTCAAGGAACCCATCCCCATTCGAGCCCCCATAGGGCTCAATGGGAATGGGGAATGGGGAGGGTGCTAACAACAGGCCCGTTAATAATGGGCCCGTTGTTAGCACCCTGGTCTTCTCGCGGGACCCGCTAAGGGCGCCTGGTAAAACCAGGTGTCCTTAGCGGGATCCCACAAGCAGACTCATAATGAGGCGGTAAGGGGTTGACGGCTCCGGCACCTTTACCAGTGCCGTTACTCGGAATGACCCCCAAAGACCCTTTTTCTATTCTACAGTTCAGAATCTGCAAATGTTAGGTAATGTAAAAATTATAATTCATGGCATTATCTACTCTACACCAAACTGAAATGTCAGCACTAATTTTGTGCAGGTTTTTCACTGCAGATACATTTGTTTCTTCTGTGCTTGTATGATTTCTAAATCACTTATTCTGTCATTGTATTTTAGAAATGTGTTAAAGAAAAAAGAAAAGTGTGCACTATACACAAATAATTATATAGCTATACACAGGTTATAATGAGCTCTTGAAAGCACAATTATGCAGACAATTAATTTAGAATAATTTTGTCCAATATAAAACTTGCAAAGAAACAAAACAGAAACACTTTCTAGACTGGGCTCTAACGAAGACATGTTTTGCATAATTTGGTTCGTAATTTCAGCAAAATTCAGATATCTGGTTTCAAAAGAACGCTTTGTTATATAGCCAATAGAAGCTAAATATATCAACGAATACTAAAATATGCCATTTACTATGCGCTGTTCCCAGTACCTAACATTACTGGGCGTTTGGTTTTTAATGGAAGTCTAGGTCATGGTTTTTCTTTACATATGCTTCACCGTCGAGGAACTTGCTTCTACAGCACTTCCCGACTTACATCTTCTCTAGATCTTACCTGGCCCCTTGTCTCTTCTACCTCTTGTTACCTTTCTGTACTTTCCTACCATATGGTGCCACTTGGGGACAGACTGTTCCAGAGCAGAGCAGTTACGCACCACAGGAAAAATCAGGGCCCAACATGGCAATGTACAAGGCAGGCTACAGAGGAATGGCACAACCGAGTAGGAGCTACATCCATGCTGAGAATCAGATTGACAACGTTCTCCTGAATATGATTTTTTGATCTAAATGTATATGCATGTATTAAAGAATAGGCATTTACAGATGGTGGAGGCATTCCAACGGAGGGTGCCTGTCCAATAGCACAAACACGAGTACAGTGGCAAAGCAGTTTGAGGGTGTGAAGAAAGTGGAACATATACCAGAAACAAAACAAACAGAGAAGAAAATATATATTATAAGAAAACAGGTGACTTACAAAGGTAACATTAACCCAAGGGGACAAGTGCTTCAAATTAAAGAGGAGTGCTATTTTTAATATACAAAATTACAATACACGTCACTGGAGGCAGTGGTGGGGTCAGGTAGGGATTATGGGGCAGAGGGCAGACAGAGCTCCCTCTTTAGCAAGCAAGTGAAGTTTAAACTGAGCTTTGAAGAGCTGCATAGTTGGACTGGAATTGATTCCTACGGGCAGTGGGTTCAGTGGAGCTAGGAAGAAAGAGCAAAAGCAGGAAGAGGTAGATCGTGGGTATGGGACGGTGTGGTTAACTGCAGAGGAGGATACGAGGGAAAGAGATGGTGAGTAAACTGAGATGCAATCAGACCGCTACTAAGGAACATGATCATGGATAGCTTTGTAGTCTAGGAGAAGGAAGTTGAAGAGAGCACTAGCGCATGGAGAGCTAACCAGCATGGTGCCGGTAGGTAGAAGTGGGAGGGGATCTGGGTACATTGTAGCCAGTGTGGGTAGCAACGTTGAGAACTTTGTCTAGATGAAGGAGTAGAGAGGAGGGCCAGTGAGTAGGCTTGAGCAGTAGTTAAGTTTGCTTAGCACAAGAGTGGTTAGTAAGAAAAGTACACATTTTCAGACTGTTGAGGTAAATACAAGCAGCAGTGGCAATAATTAATTGTTGCAGGCGTAGGTCTCTATCAAAGAGGACCTCAAGACTGCAAGCCTTGGGTGAGGGAGCAAGAAATTCAGACGGGAAGGAGACAGCAGAGGGGAGGGATGGCACTGGAAGCTGGGAGAAAGAGGACTTCTGTTTTTGAAGAATTCAGCATTATTGAGCTGAGAGCCATCCAATGGCAAATTGCAGTGAGACAGTTGTGATTGCTGGGGTGAAGAAGGAAAAGGAAAACAATATTTGAGTGTCATCAGCAAAAAGGATAGGATAGGTCTTCCTAGCATAGAGGTATAGAGATCCAAGGACTGATCCTTGGGGGATGCCAATAGGGAGAGGGTGGGGTCAGAGGTTTGTGAGTTCTAAGAGATTTTAAAGGATCGACCTTTCAGGTAGGAGGCAATCCAGGCAAGAGCAGATTTGTGAAACCCAAGGTCCTCCATGGTGAGGAGGGGAGAGGCATGGTCGTCGGTGCCTATAGCAGCAGAAAGGTCCAAAGGGATGAGTAAGAGAGTTTGGAGTGGTGAGCATAAGAGATAAAGTTGGAGACATGTTGAGTGCAGCCTCAATGGGTGTTTACTAAGGAAGCCAGTGAATCTCCAAGGCCATTATCCTCAAGGTACTTAGTGATTCGGTTAAAGACAACCCGCTCAAGGAATTTTGAATGATAGGGAAAGAGAAAAACTGAGCTATAGTTTGCTGGGATGTTTGGGTCAGCAGAAGGTTTTTTCAATAGGGATAAGACAGTTGGAGATTTGAAGGAGGCAGAGAAGAGTCCAGAGGAGAGAGAGAGAGGTTGAAAATCTCAGAGAGATAAGGACATGTGATTGAGATTAAGTCTTTGACCATTTGGGGAGCAAAAGGGTTAATAGGAGGGCAGGATGGGTTGACATTGCGAATGAGGGGTACTAATTTCACTGGAGGGGTAGCAGCGAAGTTGTAGAGAGTAGTAGAGGTGGGGGTGGACAGAACAACTGGCATGAATTTTAGATATTTTAAAGGAAAAGTGATGAGCCAAGTCTTTAGCAGACAGGATGGATATGAGGGCTATTGGCTTGGGAGGTACGAGTAAAGATTGGAAGATAGATGAAAGTTTGCAGAGTAAGTGCGAAGGGAGGAGTTTAGGTTCGTGAAGTAGGAGAATTTGGCAGAGTCCAGTGCAGAGGTTAGGACAGCATTGCAATTTTTGTTGGTTAAGAGTAGGGTAAGTGTCTGTTATTTCCGCCAGCATCGTAGGTCACGTTTGGTTTGAGGGTAAACATTTCAGAGGTGATCTAAGGCTGAGGAAGGGGACAGGAAGGTATGAATCTGTGAGCAGGTTAATGATGGACAAATGGCGTCATAAGTGCATAGTGAAAGTCAGAAAAATCATGTTTAATGGAAGAGGCATCACTAGGGGAAAGAGACAGGAGAGAGGTCCTAAAATCATCAAGGTAAGGGGAAAGAGTCCTGCCTGAGTTTCCTCTTAGTCTTTAAAGAAGGGAAATGAGCAGTAGAAGGTGGAGGGACGGAGATGTTAAAGTGAACAATGGAGTGATCAGAGGGAGAAGGTTAAATGGAGATGTCAGAGGAGGAGAGTGAATTAGGGAGAAAGACATGGTCAAGAGAATTTCCACTGGAGTGGGTAGGCTGGTTGTTGAGTGAATAGTCAGCTTTGAGGGAGTTGAGTCCAAAGCAGGTGGCTGCAGAGAACTTAGGGAGGTTACATTCCCCAGCCTTAGAACAGGGATCTCAGAAAGGAAGTGACTCAAGGAGAACAATGAGATTAAAAAAGAAGGCGTTTGGAGGACCAGGGGGTCGAAAGAGAGGCAGAACAGTGTGGGGAGAGAAGGGATGAGTTGAATAGTGGCATAAACAAAAGAGGAAGAGTTACTGTCAGAAGAGGGTAGAGGACTTTACTGATAAGTGGCAGTGGGAGAAGGCAGCCGACTCACAGTGGAGAGCTGCTAGTTGAGAATAGCCACAAGGGGAGATCCAAGTTTCTGTTATAGAAAGAAGTAATAGTTGAGGGCGGTAGTGGCCAATGATGTAGGAAGACTTGTTGCAGAGGGATTGTGCATTCCAAAGGCCAAATGAAAGAGTGATAGGAAGTAGGGGAGAGGAGCAGGTACTCTGAGGTAGAGATGAATTTGGAGATCCTGGAAGAATGGGGGCATGTTATTTGAGGGATGTGGGTACAGAGTGGAAGAATGAAGATGGGGAGGCCATTGAGTGATACTGAAGTTGCACCAAGTTGAAGCTGAAGACTATGAGAATAGGGAAGGAGAAGAGTGAGTAAAATGAGGAATGGAGCATTGTCAATATGCATGAAGGGTAGAAGAAATAGGTAAGTGAAGACAATGAAGCAAGGGTGCAGCCCGAGAGAGATAGTACGTGTCTGAGCATAACAGGAGAGGGGTGATGGTTGATCGAAAAGAAGCAGGTGCATGTTCTGAGTGGGCTAGACTGGGGCTATAATTAAACAAAAGACAGTTAAGCGGCCCAAAACAGCAATGTTCCTGGGTTCTGTGAGATAACAGAAGCTCCACTGTGAATGGAAAGTCAATGGGTTGAAAGATCCCAAAGCGTAGAAGCAAGAGTCAGGTAAAGGGCGAGGTCAAGGTAGTCCTGGCTTGTGCAAGGGTTCTGGCCCCAGGCCCTTTTGGCCAAAACAAGCAGCTGCCCTTTGCGGCTTTTAGCACTTGGCTGCCTACAGCCACGATGGAAGCCCAGAAGAGAATGAATAGGGGAAGCAGTGTGTCCCATGTCCCTCAGGCAGTGAATCACAGGGCTCCAGATGACTTGTACACTTGAGGGCAGTGTCCTGGGTACTGTAGGCCCAGAGAGCTTTATTTTGCACGGAGGACCCTCAGATGGTGTACAAGGTCCTCTGGAAAAGCTGGACGTGGCCAAGAAAAGAAATGCATTGAATGTGAACCTCAAGTCACTTGTCCTTCTGGGAGCCAATTACAGTGCTCCAGATGGCTTTTCACACTTGCAGGTAGGAACCTGGGTGTTGTAGGCCCTCCTGTATTGAGACTGTGGATAAAATAAAACGCCATTCGAAACAGATCATTCCTTGAATGAAAATGTACAAGTGGAATTAGGGAAATTACTCAAACATTAAATTAATTTTCAAAACATCCACGTGCATCTTCAAATTGAATGTTTTCAGCTGTGTCTGTGATTTTGCGCTTATAGCAATTTATTTTGTTATTAAATTGTCTGTTCGTAATGGACACTTATTTGTAATATTACAAAGGAAGGCTCACGTTCTTCAAGAAGCAATCACTGAAGAAATGCTCATGGAACTTGCAGCATAAACATAGTACAGAGACGGCGGTTGTGTAGTCAGGGGTATCCCTAACAAAGGTGGTCCATAAGCAAGAATAATCCAGAGACCTGCTGTTTCCTCTGGTGGAATCCACTTGGTAGAGAATATGGTGATAACGGTGGAAGCGCACAGCTCTGCTCATCAGAGGTGGATCTGAAGAATGCAGCTTCACTCAGATGAGCAGCCAATGAACCGAAGCCTTTAAGCTCACTTGGGACCTCTCCATTACTCTGTCAGAGAAATCTCTAGGTCTCTATTATCTAGATATAAATCCGAGCTGGGCTGTTCATCTCACTGAATACAGGAATATAAAACAATTCGGTTTTAAGGATATTTTCAATGGATACCAATGAGAAAAATGGGCATATCATTAATTGAAATGGAGATTATTGCATATTTTTTAGACCATTTGATAATCCTCGTCAATTTCTCTAATTTGCGGGACAAATTCGGGGCTAATTTGCACGTGCAAATATTAAGCTCAGACAAGAACAGTCCTAAACACCACTGCATATTAACCTGAAATGTATATGCAGTAATATCTAGAATGCAATCCACCCTGACAAGATTTAAAAAGAGAAATCTTTAACTTTATTCTGAAATGGCAATCGAAGGGAAAGTTTTGGAGTTTGCATTTTACATTATAGCATCATTTTATTCAGATAGTTGCATCAAACAAACCTCCATAATTTTGAATTCATGAATGAACACCAGTCGGCAATAATATCTATCTATATAAATAGTAAAAGGTTGCATGTGAGTTTGTGGGTTTGTGGCAAAGCGTTGTTCTTTATATAATTCCATACTGTATCGCCAATCGCACCAAGTTTTACATAGTTACCCATTAGGACCCTGCGGACAATACTGACTACATGACATTTGGACACCCCACACCATTCCTCGGATTTCAGCACAAGTCAAAATTAATTTGTGGGTTTGTGACTTTGCAAAGCATTGTTCCTTATACAATTCCACACTGTTTCACCAGTCTGCACCCTATTTTGCATAGTTGCCCGTTGGGGCCCTCCGGACAATAATGACTATGTAACATTTGTACACCCCACACCTTTCCCCGGATTTCAGCACAAGTCAGAATTTAATTGCGGGTTTGTGGCTTAGCGAAGCATTGTTCCTTATACAATTCCACACGGTTTCACCAATCTGCACCACATCTTGCATAGTTGCCTCTTAGGACCCTCCGGACTTTACTGGCTACATGACATTTGGACACCCTATAGCTTTCCCCAGATGTCAGCACCTTCACACATGAGACCATTGCCTGAAATCGGTGAAACATCAATGTGGTCGTAGAAGGACCAGTCCCGACATGAGGAACAAAACCTCCCATGTTTCAAGGCCCTAGGATGCACGGTTTCTGATACATTTGCACCACAATGAACTGCACTATGCCAGGGCGAGGCAACAGGTGGGGAGAGAGCACAGAAGGTCCCAGTATGCAGCAGCAGGCCAACTCTGCTTCGGGGCTTGTCGGCCAGCCACAAGCACCCATTCACAGTACAGTGTACCCCAGAGTGCAAAGCACATCAAGCAATAAGCGAATTGGAACAGCGACTTAGTGGATCATTGATTCTCAACAATTGATGAGTGTTATCATGTCTGCCTACAGAACCCGTTCGGAGAACGGGTACTTTTGCTAGTGATGAATAAAAGGTATACAATGATGGTGCGCACACAGCTTTAATGTGTGCACAATCCGAAAAAACATCTACGAAGAAGAAAAAGTGACTCGCAGCCCTGGAAGCTGTGTGCACATATTTGCAGGGGATACATCTGCACCATGGAAACCACGGATAGGCAAGGCCTTGTGTTCCCCGAGTTTGGCAACCATCCACTGTGATCCTATGCCGGCCATCACGGCTTTATTCGCAAAAACACTGAAAAAAAAGAGATTCACTGCTGCGACGCTGCAACTCGCTCCTTGCAGATGCAAACAGCGGCAAGTCATGCTTTGGTCGATTGTCTGTTAGGCGGAAGGAGAAACATGTGTAGAATTCCCTGATTTGAATACACCAGAAAGATTCATGTGCAAGGTAGATTCACTAAAATGAAGAAGCAATTTGCGTCGGCCTATTAAGTACCTTAGAGAATCACTTGCCTGCATTACTCACAACAATAAAGATGGCATGAAAATCCATAACAAGACCACCAATGAGTTGAGTAATAATAGCAACTGCAATTACAGAAAGTGGCATAAAGGGCGAGAGAGCCACACCATATGAACAGGGATGGGATGAGCCTTGGCTTCTCTTAATCTCAGGTGCAGGCTCATGTGGTAATCTACAGCCTCACTACGCTTAGCCTCGCTACAGCCTCCTATCTCCAAGTACTGCCATCGTACAGTAATCGCTAACCCCGCACTGTCCAAGGGCTCAGTACAGTGGGGCCCAGAGAGAAAGAGCAAACAACCCGTAAAGTCATCATAAGCCCCAGGTTACTGTAGGCTAGCTACAGCCGCCTATCTCCAGGTATTGAATCATACAGCACTCACAGGCCCCACACAGTCAAAGGGCCAATATAGTGAGGCCCAGAGAGAAAGAACAAACCACCTGAAAGTCTATCATATGTCCAGATGCTACCATCAAGCAGTAGCTGCCACCTCAAATACAGAGGTACAGTCATTATAGGCCCAGATACTGTCATCATAAGCCCAGTTCTAATTATCAGGTGCCCAGGTGCAACAATCATACCACCGCTACAGTCTCATATCACATGCCGGCTGCAGCCTTACATGCCCAGGTATTGCAATCTTGCCAGCTGCGGCCTTACATCCCGACCAAAGCCATCATATCATCGGGCCCTGCCTCAAATCTCCAGGAGCAGCCTACTGTGCCCAAGTGCATCACTGCATGAACGGATAGAGCCCCATGTCCCCGGATCTTAAGCTTGACCTAAAACAAGTTATTGTAATGACTGTACTCTCACAAACTGACATTCAAATAAAAAGCTTCTCCTTCAGCAGCCACGTATATGTGAGCGTCTCAAAGCTGGTAGATACAAATTCCCTGAGTGATGATCATATTAGATCGATAATGACCAGTTGTTTTTTTATAGCGGGGCGTCATGCAGGCTGGGATGGCCCTGGTAATTGCTCGCCATTAGCGTCACTGTACACACTTTCTTGTAACTACCTTCCCAAACATGCGCCCTGATGCCCTTGTGCAGGCTGCGCAATATAAATAAACAAATACAAATACAGATCTGATGCAGGTGAATCAGGTTCAGAAATCTACTGAAAATCCGACGGACGCGTGGCTCGACGTGTTTGTTGCAAGCAGTGGGAGATTTATAGTCAGAGGCGAAATACAAGGCATGTGATGATTGATGCTACTTCAGGCTGATCGTCATATGGCCATGCCATTGAAGCCCTGATATTCTCGAACCTTTCTCCTAGATACACAGGCAAAGCATCTTTCATGCTTTGCCTGTGTATCGGCCAAGTCGGCCCTCCTCTTTAATAAAGCATGCATATTGAATTAGAACAGAATAGATGGAAGTATATGTTTTAATCAAACCTTACATCTTTCACCTAGTTTAGAAACAAGGGGTCTATGCCTGGCTCCTGAGTCCTGACACCCAAATGTACGAGCCAACTCTGTGTGTGGCCAGTAATATTATGCACAGGTATGATACCAAAAGAAAACATGCTCATGCTGGCACAGCCAGTATCCCCATGTATGAAGATTCTCTTTTTGGCTTTACTCTAATGCCAGTAAAACTCTCCTGCCACAAGAAAAAAACGTTACTACTGCTGCACAAATTACTTGCCCAACACCCACACCACCATGTAGGAATACTCATGTTGACTTTGCCCCCAATGCCAGTAAAACAAGCAATGCTACAGTAAGGAACCCTTTCCTTGTTTGGGTGCACATGTGCCTCCACTCAATATGTAAGAAGACTCAACATGTTGACTTTGCCTTTAACACCAGTAAAACATGCAATGCCACAATAAGAAAACATTAACTTGTTGACTGCACAAGTACCCCCAACTTCCCCATGTAAGAACACACATTATGTTGACCTTGCCCCGTATGTGAGTAATAAATGCCATGCCAAAGAAAGAACATGTCCAGTCTGCCTGCCCTATCGTGCTATAAACCCCCACCCCTCCTCCATGCAATAACATTAATCAAGTTGGCTTTGTCCAATAATACCAGTACAATATGTAAGAAAACATCCATGATACAATGCCCCTTGCCTGGGCTCAAGCCTTGCATACACACATTCATACCCTTTCAACCACCAGCTACTCACCCATTGGGGGCTGGTGATTAAGCTACCTGGAGGGGTGTAAACATTGCTCACAAATATGCTTGAGCATGTGAGCGTAGCGAGGGAATCCAAACCAACCAAAAGTGGTTAGAGGTGGGGGTTCTGTCACCGAGAAATATATTTGTTTGTTTATTTATTTGTATTGCGTACCAGACCTGAGGGTAACAGGGCACAAGGAATACAAGGAGGTTCTCAGCTTAAATACTAGGTTAAAGCACATTTTCTGTGAAAAGCTGGTTATAAAGCCAGACAATGTGCAATTGGTTTGAACCCAAAAATTCAACAGATGCAATTCACCAACAGTGCACAGCAGCAATAATGGTCTTGCCGGAGCGCTGTTCAGTGTACACCCAAGGCTCAAGCCACCCCTGAGCTTAGGATGCTCTCTCCCCAACTGCTGCAAGTATCAAGAACTCTATGGAGTCTTAATACGTTCAACGATATAGTCTTCACAAATTCTATCCAATAGCCGTTTTTGGCTCACCCGGACAGCTCAAACTCAAGCATTGAAACAGTACAAAGCTATATATAAGTCTCATGTTTTGTACACGCTTTATTGTCATGATGACTATTTTCACAGATGAAAAGATCATTATACCAAGTGTGCATTGCATGCTCAGTAGAAATGCACATTTTAATTACTATCACAGACATGTTTGATTAATTGGTGGTCATTCTTATGTTCCCAAAATGCACTTTGTTTTTGCAGCCAGCATCCAATATTCTGGGCACCCACATTATTTAACACCTAACTACGCCCCTCAGTACCAGCCACACCACTTAAATCAGCCTCCTCATCAGGTCTGCCCCTTGTCCATTTCCAGCATAACACTACACACAGCACACACAGGCACTCATTCACTCAACACTGTCTCTCATTTACTCCCTTCACACCGGCAACCATACACCAAAGGTGACGCATGAATCTTGTGGCTTACCCCCAGAAGGATAGTCATGATAATGAGTACAGGGGAGTAGGTGGGGGATTAACAACTGAGGAATACCAAGAACACGAGGCACACAGTCTGCATTGATGGTCTATTACCGTGCCCAGGTTACACTGTCCTACTTCTATCTTTATGGCCGCCCCTGCAAAGACAATCAAACAGCACCTGTATGCTCAGTGGAAAACCTGAACTGACCTGTAGACCCCCAACACCTTATTTTCGGGATGTTCTTGGTAACAGTGAACCAGTTCCAAAAATGGTCACATATCTGATCAAATTTGACACTAGCAAAATGATCCCTTCAATTTCTGCAGATGAACAGCAACCAAAAACCCACAAAGGTCGTACTTGGTCAACCTCACTATAGTGAGCAGACATCTGAGTCATATACTGGCCTCCTAAATATTTTCTAACTGGGCTTGTTTGCATTGTAAACCAAGGAAAAAAGCACATCCGTTGGTAACCCTAACACAAGTTTCAATTAGTCCCCCCCTCCCCCTGTTATTGTACTTTGGCTGTGATTACACCCAACTAAAGTGTTAGCTGTTTTAAGTGCAGAGGTAGTTCTACCTTATCTCGCTAGGCCTGACACGCTGCACTTTTAGCCCTGTCTGCTGCCTTGGTCTGCTGGCAGACATTGCGCCGTTTGAGGGCTAATGCCTACAAGACTCCTGTCTCCAGCGATACCTACTTACAGAGGCCTTTCATTTGTTCCCCCAGACCTCTCGAGGTAGGTGAAAGCCGTTCCCAGGGTAGAGAGGAAGCGTCAGGGCCCCCTCGCGGGAGCTATTGTTACCGCACCCATGGTAATTAAAAAGGCAGCAGACAGGACTGGAAGGCTTTGTAGGCCAAGCGCGGCAGAGCCTATTTCCGAGCCCCCAGCCCGCATCTTCCAGAGCAGACCTGCGGGGGCCCTACAGCTCCAAGCAGGCATCTGCACTTTTAACGTCTCCTTGCCCCCTAAACAGCGCCTCACCTGTTCAAAGGCTGCAGCAACAGCAGCTCATTTGAACTCTGCTGTCAGGTTTTTTACTCCACGAAACAAAACACCATTAGTGACTGATAGCATTAAATAAGACCCCTTCAACTAGAGCTCAGAGCATAAGAGGCCCTGAGTCTGCTCCTTATCGCAATGTGCTCATTGTGCCAGATTTATTCTAGGGTACTTCGGGAGAAGTGCAATTAATTCAGTATTTTTCCCACTGTCTCGGATTTTCACGGGTGCTTTGATCTCAGGGGATATGCTTAATGTGATTAAATGTTAATTCCACCACCCACCCAACCACCCATTGACATGCAGTCTTCCAAACATGATAATTAACTCAAAGTATGGTTTGACCCCATAAACAAACCCTGCAACCGTTAGCTTGCCATTTACAAACTCCTTCTCGCATCTCTAAATACCCGATCCGAGGCTAATTAGGAGCCCGACCTCCATTTTTACATGTCTTTTGATGTGCAGACCGACATGGGATTTGACCCTTGTAAACAAAGCTTGCTTTTCAATTGATGCAGGCGTGGGTTCAATGCTAGTCAGCCTTGTTATTAGGTGTATCTTTGCTCTCTCTCTAAAAACCCAAAAACGTGTTCAGTTCAGAGACTGAAGTGTTATATAAACCATTAGTACACTGTGCCACTAGTTCTTTTAATATTCACAGACGTACCTTAAGTTCAAAGGTTCAAGAAACGCGACCTTGACTCTTTCTTTCTCCTGAGCCACATATAGAATCAACTCAGGTCAGACATTGAAGAAACGATTTCTTTCAGAAGATACTGGAGGCTGGACACTGCATGGTAGGCCCCCTCCACACTTCCTGGGGGCTCCGGGGCCCCCGCTATTCCAGTGATAAGAACACCCCCACATTCTAAAACAGGCTTGTGGGATAGTTGTTTAAATGTTTATTGCTCTTAAAATACCACATGGCTGCAAATTGCAGGCGCACCCATTACTAACGTCAATCTCTTGTTATATATCATGTGTTTTCCCGTTTACTGCCATTTCGATTGTATGCTCATGGTGTATCTTTGAAAGCCTGTATTGAAGCCATTGGCACACTGTACATCCCTCGGAAGTGGGATACCACTCCTCTTTCAATAGCTGCCGGATGCCCCCTAATGAACTGTGGGAGGGCCAGTACTGGTAACCCCGGATGGTACAGTAGATGTTATGAAATGTTAATGTGATTTATACTGAGCACTGCCACCATTTTCATAGTCTCCAAGTGATCTGGCAGACGTGATAAGAAAGGGTGGGCATTTTAACGGGAGACGAGAAAGTGCTTTTGATGTTCTGTTGGTAGTTTCAGTTTGTAAAAAACGGTCACTGTGTTGGGTTTGCTTCTAGGTGGTGCGGTTTGTGTATGTTGCGGTGTGTGTCTCTGTATAGCTTGTTTTGTGTGCCTATGGTGCAGTTTTGGAATGTAAGTGTGTTGTGATTGGGCGAGTCCTTGGAGTAGATGTGCCTTTTGCTGTAAGATTTTAGATTTGATGTTGTGGTAGTCATTTGTGGGTGTTATAGTTGGTAATTCTGTGGTGTGTTTTGAGGAATATGGAGCATTTTAGTAGGATCAATGGTAAGGATGGGACGATGATGTTGCAAAGATTGTTTTGATGGAATTACTTATGTTGGCAAATTAAAGAGACAGGTTTTTAGTGATTTCCTGAAGGCCGGGTGTTCTTCCATTATGCTTATTTCCTTGGTGAGTGAGTTCCAGAGTTTTGTTGAGGGATAAGAGTATAGAGTTTGGGTTCTAGACATTTGCCATTGCTGTATCTCAGGGGTCGTTTCGGTCTTTAGATGAAGATTTCTTCTTGCAGAAATTCTGCTCCTGGCCCATGTATAGCTCTGTGGGTTTTGCAGAGTGTATTGAAATGAATACTACTTTTGAATGATAGCCAGTGTAGGGGGGTTCTTAGTGCTCGTGTCATGTGCTCTCTCTTAGCAAGCCTGAGGAGTAATCTTGCTGCTGCATTCTATATCTGTTTTTTTTTTGGTAAGGTGTTCCGGCATGATGTGGTAGATGCAGTTGGCGTAGTCTATTCTTGACATGAGGGAGATGATGTCAAGTGTTCTATGTGGGAATGTGAGAAAAGTGTAGTATCCGTCTGGTTGTGCGTAGATGGAAGAACCATTTCTTCACTATTGCACTGATTTGCTAAGTTGTTATCCATTAAAATCCTGAGATTTTTAACTACTTTCAAATCTTCCAGTTTGTTTCCTATTTCAGTAGGCCATAGTATGCGTTGTTGGGTTGAGGGGTTGTCGAGTCTGATCATGATTTCTGCTTTTTGCAGGTTGAGTTTGAAGCAGTTGCTCTTGATCCATCCGTTACTTTGTGTGAGGCAAATTATAAGGGTTTGGTCTATCTCTTCGGTGTTGCTGATTTTGTAGATGATTTGTGTGCGATCAACATAAATGTAGCAAGTCAGTCGATGTCTTTTGATGAGTTTCATAAGTGGGGTCATTTTAATAATGAAGAATAGTGGTGAGGGAGGCTATCCTTGTGGGACCACACTAGTTACTGTGAGTGGTGCTTAGTCGTAAGGGGGTAACCAGGTGGTCTCTGTTCTTTCTGTCAGGAAGAACTTTATCCATAGTAGCGCTGTGTTGCTATCTCTATTTCTTGGATTCTTTTCATGAGTGATGTGTGGTCGACAGTGTCGAGCGCAGCTGAAAGGTCTAGTAGTATTGTTGCTGAAGTGATGTTGGAATCGGAGTTCGTTTTAAGGTCATCCCAGATGGAGAGCAGTGCCGATTCTGTTCCCCTCATAGGTCTGAAGCTGACTTGTGCCTAGTCCAGTAGATGGTTAGTTTTAACATGTGCTAGGATTTGCCCGTTTACATTTTGGTTTCTACGGATTTCACCGGGTAAGCATGTTTGATATAGGTCAGAAGTTAGTTGGGCTGTATGCGCATCCCGAGCGATCTTTGAGAAGTAGTTTAATGTTTGCCGCTTTGAAACTCCTTGGTAATGCTCCTGTTGCTAGCTAGTAGTTCATGAGGTTTTGGAAACATTCTGTAGGTGTCTCTTTGCTGAGGATGATCTTGTAGATATCTAATTGGCAAGGGTATACTGGAAATCCAGTTTTGATGCTTTTGTTGTAAATTGTGTGAAGTAGTTTATAGTCTTGTGGCTGCTACTGGAGTTGGGTCATTAGCAAAGTTGTTGCTTGTGTCCTTGGGATCGTGTTGATTACTTGTTGGATGCTTATGCTTTTGTTTTCGAAGTGATTTGCAAGGTCATCACATAGTTTCTGTGAGGGAGTGTGTTTGTTATTGCAGGCTGTCAGGTTTCTTATCTCATTGATGATGCTGAACATCTTTTTCTGGGTATTGCTTGCTTTTGAAATACGTTCGGTATAGTGTCGTTTTTTGCTTTCAGGATTTTTACTTTTTTAGAGTCGCAACTGTTTCTGGCATGCAGTTTTGTCCTGTTGGTTGTGATCTTTCCTCCATGATTGTTCCATTTCCGATTTGTTTTCTTTAAGGGCTCTGAGGTGGGGCGTAAATCATCACGCTGTCATTTTCTTTTGTGAGAGGGTGAAAGGACTGAATTTTGGAGTGTCTTTGTTCTTTTCTCTGTAGGGAGTGTTTCCAGGAGGGTGTTCAGTGATTTGGAGGATTCCAGTCTGGTTTTGAGATCTGTGGTTTTGAGGGATTTCCAGTTTCTTTTCAGAATTGGTGTTATGTTTGGTTGGGCGGTCTATATTCCTGTAGGAGCATGGATTACGAAAGTTATATGGTGGTCGCTCCAGAGAATGTGAATTGGGGGCGTAGTTGTAACTAGGTTTCTCTTGCAGAAAATTGCATCTATGGTAAGCCGAGCGAGCTGCTCCCTTCACTAATTGTTGTAGGTGCATCGTTGGTAGTTGTGAGGTTACTGGTTTAGCAGAGTTGGTATTTTATTCTTCAGATATTGAAGTCTCCTACTATGATCAGCAGGTTGTATTTTTGTAGCAATGTTAGTTATGGTGTCTACAAATACTTTAGAGAAAGATTAATCATATGTGGACAGTCTGTAGATTAGTATAAATGAAAGATTGTTTTGGTGGTCCAGTGCTAGGTGGAGGAGGAGTGATTCACAACTTGGGATATTCAATGATGGTGCTGTTGTGATTTTTAAGTGGTCTTCGTATGCAACAGCAGGATGCTGAACGAGTCAGGGGTCTTGCTGTTTAGGATAAAATCAACTGAGATGCAATACAAGGTCATGAATGTCAGGCTGTTGTTTCCGCTGAGAGACAGCTCTCTTACATAACATGTCTTGTGGGCTTGTTCCATGAACAGTGCTTACATTTTAGGTACATTTCTTCAGCTGTAACAATCTCTTTGGTAGAGGGTCAACATGACTCTGTAATGTGTGATGGTGTGGGGTACTGAGTTCTGTCCTCTCTGTTTCGCTCCAGGCGTTAGAGTCCTTTTGTTATTTTTGAGAGCTCCCGTCTCCCTCAATGCAGCGTACCTACCCTGCTCCAACTTGCTAGGAATTATGGGACGAGTGTGCTGGAAAGCAGCAAAAATGAGGCCATTACTTATCTCCCTTTGGCACTAAACATCAATACATATAAACATTGTTATACTTGGCTGGTATATCTTCTTCTAGCAAGAGCTGGACTTGGTGCATGCCCTCTCGTTCCTCTGATGTCTCAGACAATGGGCCTCATTACAAGTTTGCCGGTCCGGTAGTAACGGCACCGGTGAACTACAGGCGCTGTTTCTACCGGACCGGCAAACATGAGTTCTGCTTGCCGGTGCCTTTCCGCCCGCCAGGTCTGACCTGTCGGGCATACCAGCACCCACGAGCAGAGCATGTCGGATGCACCAGCACCATTCACGAATGGTGCTGGTGCATCCGACCTCCCCATTCCCATTGAGCCCTAAAGGGCTCAAATGGAAATGGGGAGTAATTATTACCGGCACCCGGCAATGGGTATGTACTGGATCAGCTGGGGCTGGAATGCCCCGGTACATCCCCAAAGCCGGGTGCCAGTAAATAAATAATTCTGCCGGCAGGTACCGCCAACGTCATAATGAGGCCCAATGTTTCTGGTGTTTTAACTTGAATGGATTTACATTTTCTTTCTCAGAGGTTTGCGCTGCACACCTGTTTAACACCTGTTTATCTTTGGTCTGAAATGACATTGTGCCAAGAAAACTTGTAAGCAAACTTCTGGTTTGCTCCCGGACTTGTTTGAGGGTCTGTATTTGATACCCCCAGTGGTTTCCCCATTTGAGTAGGGCTATTCAAGGCTATTCATGAATGTGTCATGCACTTTCGTCATCAGTAGTGGCCCAACTCTCTCCTAGGTGGAGAATTCTCATAGAAGGACTATATTTGGAAATAGTCTTTGCATTGCAATTTTGTTCTCCGCCAATGTCTGATCCATACAATCAATGGCCTTGTGGTTTTCTGTAAAAACAACAGGGACACATTGGAAGGTCAACTGCCTTCCCTAACCGTTAAAGGAATCAGTTTGATATCACAACAACAACGGTTCTTCAGGAGAAAGAAATTAAAGTGCGCATATCAGTCACATAATGAACACACAGTAAATTAAGAAACAATGTACTGGCTGTCCCTAGAGGAAGAACACCCTATCGCTGACAGGGGTGCCTGGTCTAGGTAGCGGATGGTGTAACGCCTATCTAACATGGATAGCCAAAAGGGTCTGTCCCTCACCACTAACAATTGTCAGAAAATATCAAAATGCAATTAAAACAACTTTTGTCACACAAAAGGAGCACATCCAGTCGGCTGTTTTATAATCAACAGGACAGGTTATTAGATTCTGTCGAAACAGCTCAAAGTGCTGGCGCAGCAACCTGTCACCTGGGGATTTCTATTGACAATTTATTCACCCTTAGGCATTAGATTTTGCCAAGTCCGATTGGTTGTGTTCCACAATTCGCGTGTTAAAAAGCCCATACACATTGGGCACTTAAAAGGCTCAGTAGACGCAAGTATTGGCTGTAGTTTCAGGATCCATCAGTGCCCACCAGTATATCTCACGTACCCTACTGTTGATAAGTAAGCAAAGCTAATTACTGTCCAATTTCTTTAGTTTCTTGTTTAACATCCCCAAGCGAGTGGTCTGCACTCAAGTTGCAAACTATCTTGATCATCACACTGTTCTTCCTCTTAATCGTTTGGGTTTTTCGTGCATTTCATTCCATGGAAACTGCTCTACTTTGTGTCACTAACTTTCTGCTTTCTGCTTGTCACTATAAGCTCTCTTTTATTCCTAGTCTTCTTGAACATTTTGCTCCTTTAGATACTGTTAATCACCCTATTCTCCACCGTACTCCTTCTCTGGTTCTTTCCTACAGTTCTTTCAATCCTGCTTATCTGATCTTACCATCTCTATTTCTTGGGTGGGCAAGCAGTCTTCTTCCTTTCCTTTTCAATATGGTGTCCTTTGGGCATCTGTTCTTGGGCCCCTCCTCTTCTTGCACCATACGATTCCTCTTTCCTCCATGGCCACCCCCTTGAGTCTTTCCGGTCCCCTCTATGCTGATTCCCAGATCTTTGGTTGTTCCTCCCGCTTCACTCGACTCTTACTGCCTGCTTGCAATCTATTCTCATACGCATTCTCACTTTCTTCATCTTCAAAAATGGAGACACTGTTCATTCCTGTATCCACATTTCCTCTCCCACTTCCTTCTTCTGCCCTTCCTGTTCCTCTTCTTTCATTTCCTTGCCTACTCTGCTTGTAATGTAATCTTGTAATCTTCTCTTTGCTTTTCCCTTCATATTTCTAACATTTCACATTCCTCCAGTTTAGAATCTCATTTTTCTTTCTTTTCATGCTACTAATTTACTGATTTCCTCTCTTGTTCTTTCTCATTTTGATTACTGCTTTACTCCTTTAGTTGGTCTTCCTGCTTACAAGCTTGCTCCCCTAAGCTCTATTTTTAGTTCTGCTATTTGTATGCTCGTTGGTCGCACTTCAATTTCCTCTCTCTTTGTTTGCTTTCCTGGCTCTCTTTTCGAGACACATTTCATTTAATTGTCTATGAATCCTTTTCCAATGCATTCACAGCTTCAACTCTCTCTATATATCATCTCTAGTCACAATCTATAGCCCTTCTAGTTCTTTATGTTTGCACTAAATTATTGCTTTTTGTTCCTACGCACCGCCCCATGCCCACTCCCGTACTCAATCCTGTTAAACAAAAACAGTATAATTGTAGGTTTTTGCATAATCATTGCTAGGCTTTTGCTAGGCACTGCCATCTTCTCAGATACCAGCAGCACTTGCCAGTTGTTGGCACCATCTTTTCAGGCGTTTTTCAGGCAGTAGCGGTTCCTGGAAGATGTCTGTCCCACGGCTCTTCAAAATCCAAGGCTCTTGGCTTTGTCTGTACTTATTTTCTGTAGAAATCTATCATCTGGTGCTTACTTAATTTAAATTAATCTTGAAACAATGCTATTGAATCACAATTGAACTGTGCTGACATGAGGATATAACATTTCAGATCTTAAACTGAAGGAATAAATGTGGGTCCTAATATTTGAGATAAAGTACTCCCCATCATATGCTACAAGAGTTCATGCAATTCCCTATGTTGTTTCTTGACAGATTTCATATTAACCTTGAGGTAGTGTTTTAGTTAATACTGCAATACGTTCCTCTATGCTATCGATAATAAATACAGAGAACATTTTGAGGTACTTCCCATCAAATACCCAGACACTGAAAGCACAACTAACGCTTTTTGGACTTCGCTGTAAAGTGAGTTCAGTGGGCCAAAATTGTTCTATGTTCTTTCATTGAAGTAAATGACCTCTTGGTAATTGACTTCACTGTCATTTCATCTCATTTTCATTTTAAAATGGTGTCTTCCCAATACCCCCTACTTGCCCACACCATTCCCACCTCTCCTATATACCTAAATATATACACACATATCTATCTACATATGTATTGCACTTGCTGTGAGCTGCAAGCTAAGACTGACTCCCTGATGATGTGAAGAGCACAGAAACCGATAGGAGGAAAACACCAGTGGCTGAGTGGGTTTACTGTGCAGGGAACTGGAGTGCGCCCCTCTCCTCTTGTTCGTCATATTTACAGGATTTTTGAAGGGTGGAATCTTCAGAATCTAATAGGGTGCTGCACCTGGGTGACACATGCCCTGCTTTGGAGTGCCTCACTGTAGGCTACTCCCCCCTTTCCCCACTGTGGGATTGGGTGGGAGCTTGTTCCTTGCAAACCTGATGACTACAGCTACCAGAAGTCCTTGCAGCAGAATCATCATTGATTGTTAACACCTGCACTTGCTGTGAGCTGCAAGCTAAGACTGCCTCCCTGATGATGTGAAGAGCACAGAAACCGGTAGGAGGAGAACACCAGTGGCTGAGTGGGTTTACTGTGCAGGGAACTGGAGTGCGCCCCTCTTCTCTTCACATGTTTATATATATTTTACATTCCAACGATGTAATTTCAGAGAAGTAAATTACCAGAAGGTAATTTACTTTGATGAAAGAACAATGCATGGGCATACTATGGTGACTATTTAATAAAAAAGATATTCAGTCATTCTTTCATAGAAAGAGCCAAACAATAGACTGCAGCGTCACTAAGACTATAGAAAGAAATACTGGCTAAATAGCTTGAGAGAAAGACATTTCTGGTAAGAGTCACGTATAAGTGACCTCAGGCTATTTAGCCAGGATTTCTTTCGCGAATTACGGGTAAGAATGAATGTCCACTTTGGCATATTTGTTATATTCTACATTCCTAATGACGTGCAATGCTCCATAAAACACCTTTTTAAGGGGTTTCCACTTTTTCTCATCGAATACCTTTTGTGGCTGACCAATTTCAGACCAACCCAGTTTGGAAATGTTGTCGCTCGCATATGCCAACCATTTGGCTCTCTTTGTTTTATTATATGTTTAGATATGCGATTAGATACGCGATTGTATTAGATTGTTTCAGGGACCATGTTGGAATTGTAATTAATACTCCTTACTTTCGAAGCAATGGCATCACAATTAGGATTACTACTTGTTCTTTTTAGTCTATCCAGTCCAAAATGTGATTATATGGTTCCTAGATCTTCATTGATGTTTTAGTGGATGTACAGGACTTTTGTTTATGACATGACATTCTTTTTTCCTTTTTATTTTGTATTTGTGTATTGTTCTTATTTTCATTATTCATACTTGCTCTCTTCCTTGACAATGTCCTCCATCAATTGGTGACGTATCCGCTTATATTATTGCTGTGTTTTGATATGTTGGGCAATGCTGATGGTTATTTTCATATTCTCATTTTTTCTGATATGATAATGGGAAATTGTCATTTTGTGCTTGAACTGAATATCAGAGAATCCTTGGCCCTCATTACAAGTTAGCCGGTCCGGATATAACGTTGCAGGTAAAACCATACCAGCACTGTTTTCCGAACCGGCTAACTACAAGTTCTGTGGCTGTGTGGTGTTACACCCGCCAGGTGTGACCTGGCGGGCGTAACTCCACCGGCCGCAGACTGACGCAGAAACACTGGCACATCACCACATGGTAATGTGTAATCGGACTCCACGGGAATGGGGATTTACAGAATGCCGGCTCCAGAATTACCAGATCACCAGGGCTGTAATGCCCTGGTAATTCCGGCAAGTAGGGAGCCGGTAAATCCCCACGCGTCCGGCAGCAGCCTGACGGTTTTACCGGCACGACTACCACCGGACTCGTAATGAGGCCCCTTAATTTTTTTGTGCCTTGAGAAGGACCTATATGGTCGAAACACATGCCGGCACCACTGGTCTCTTAATCATACCAGAATAAAAAAATTCTTGTGTATTCGATATTGCATCACAGTCCCTTATTTCTATTGATCAGATGTCAGCGCATGTATAGTGACCAACTTTGGTTTTCCTTCACACTTGTACAGATGCCTTACAAGGGAAGCTAGTGTTGCCTGCAGAACATCTAAGTACTGGCCAGGGATAGCAGTGCCCAGGTCCCACCAGAGTCTTTGTTCTGTCGGTGGAAATCTCCATGAAGGATTGATGTTGTTTTTTGTTCTCAGGAGGAGGCACCCTACTAACTGCTTTTAAGGGGTCTGCTTCAGGGATCAGCATTACGTTAAGTTCAGATAAGCTCGGAAAGGAGTAGTTGTCTGTCACTCTCTTGACTTTTGGAATTGGAAGGTCCATGCATTATCTCAACTTGTTGGTCTCTTCCGGCTCAATTTAAACTGCACAACTCAGACACTCAGTAGTTTCAATCAGTTAAATAGTAACTTTTGGTCACAAGTGTCCAGGAATGTTTTCAAGACTTCATTGACATCATTGCACAATACCTGGTTGAAGCCCATGGCCTCTCTTTTGCTTGTATTGCAAGTGGGCGTGTGGTGTTTACGCAGGTATGAAGCATCCTTTCCTTGGGAAGCCTCTGCAGGTTTACATACTGTGCGTGGTGTCAACGTTTCTACAGACTCACTCTTTCTGTGAGGCTATAAAAAGAGGATCTGAGTCCAGACGAATGACAGAATTTACACGGGTGTCCCAAATTGCTTACAATGTTACTATTTTAAAAAACAGGATTAATCACACTTCCTTCCTTAGGAGGGAATTTCTGAAATGATGCTAAAAGAAATAGCAGCAATCTTGCAGACGTCGCGTTATTTTCATTTTGTTTCCATTCGGCAGTTTGCAATGAATATACCATGGAGCAGAAAAACCAAGATGGACGTCTCAAAGGCTGTATATACATCTTCAGGTGTGATCACAGACCTGAACCTGGGACACTGGCTAAGGAGCACTTGCTTTTGGGAATGCTTAGCACTTGACACTGATGTACGAGACCCAGGCTCGGACTGGCCTATAGGGCAACAGGCCCATGGCCCATGGCCGAACCAAAAACTCAAAATGCTGGTGTGGGACATTTTTTAGGGTCAAAGAGGGCCACCTTTGTGGCCAATGTGGGCTAGTTTGATAAGTTACTTCACTATGTGGCTAGTAGTTTTGACTGATATTCTTTAAAATGCACAATTTGCATCACATTTTATCAAAAAACGCCCCCTTGGGTACTACTCAAACATTGTCACAAAAGGAATGAATTGTCATTTGCAACTTTGTGTCACTTTTTCATTGGTGCCAGAGACAATTTGAGGGCCCAGTCCGAGCCTGATGGGTCCTGCACTTAAGCACTTTATTTGAAATGCAGAGCAAACCGGATATTGATCGTGACACACTTCACAATTGCATGGGTACCCTGCAAATATACTGGCAGGTATTGCAGGTTCCGGCCGTCCACAGCATATCTGCACAACTAAACTATACACCCATATGTATGCAACCACCCCCCCCCCCACATAATGTAAACCCGAAGTGTGATAATTCCCACACACTATTTCTTGAAGGACGTGGAAACAAAAAGTGAGAATTTTGATTTGACTAGAAAAATCAGTCAACCCTTAATATGATTTTAAGACCACTTTAAAAAGGGAGTTAGAGGACTGGGCAAGGGGGCGTGGATCCAAGATGGTTTTAGGGAAACGAGTGACGGATGGTTCACTATAGATATTCGACACACAGTACAAATTGCCTATTTTGATCGGAGTTAACCCCCCATTCCGGCGGGGTAGAGCTTGCCAGTAGACTAGCTAGTGCCAGACTCCACTTTTCCAAGTAAAGACGATATTAGTAATTGCACGTGTCCAGTACCGGATATTATCAAATTCCATAGGTCCATTACCAGGTATTATTGCCTGTTACCCGTGCCCAGTTTTTCACATGTTGAGTAACAGGTATGCCAAATACTCACATGCCCAGCACACTGGCATCACCAGTTTCGAGGGCCAATGAGAGACCTATGGCCAGCCTATACATAAACAGCTAAAGATATTCTATGTTGGTGCCAGGCTGTGCCCCTGGTATAAGGGTGTCAGCGTGTCATGTGTGTGGGGCAAAAGTCTGAGAACAGGTTGCACTCAGAGATGCAAGGCAGGAAGAGTCCAGCGGTGTGTGAGGGAGTCTTGTCTTCTTCTGTGGCGGGAGTCTAAGGAGGTTACAGGATAGCAGGACTTTCAACCCAAAGGCACGATGCCCCGCACTCCCCAGGTCGGTGTGGGGGGTGGACAGTGCAGACACTGCCATGATACTGATGTGCTGGCGGTCAGAAAAAGGAGCGAAATCCAGGCTTGAGAGACAGCTCTGGGGTGCTGACGAGGATCAAAATGCTCAGGTCTGGAAGAGCAGCTCTCAGAGAGAGTGGAGGAATAGGCTCCCAGGCCGGAGAGATCATCAAACCTGGGCAGACCCCCAGCTGAGCGCAATGGAATGGGAACAACCAGTAGCGGGCCCGGACCATTGGATCACACTCCCACTTACTTAAGGTGGTGGAATGGGGCAGCTAGCAAGGGGACCCCACTGGAACTAAGAGAATGAGAAGGTTTATTGCCCAAAGGGTCTTGGAAAGACCAGTACAAGCAGATTACTGAGAGGACGACTGTCATCGGACAGTTCATGTAAATAGGACATGTCCAGAGAACTACCACCTCCTTAGACTCCTTTCCCTCAATCCATTATAAGTTACTCCCGCGAGAGCATTGGAACTGCATAGAGTCAATACATGACATACGTCCCCTCTGCAAAGTAGGCTCCCTGACTGCAGCCTTACAATCAGAAAAGCCCTCCTTTGGAGGATGTGCACAAAACCCTCCCTCATCCCTTGGTTTAAGCAAACTATAATGCAAAGCGTCCCCCATTACAAGGCCAGGCAGGTGAGGTGGATGGTGAGCTCCATCACGCATGAACCCCGCTTATGTAAAAGAAAGTAGGCGCTTTACCGAGCATCCGATTCTGATGGGCTACACTACAAGGAAGCATGTCTTGTCAATGGTGGTTAGGAGGGCAGGAATGGAACATGTGTGGTCAAACACAGAAGGTCGCACCAATTTAGCATGCTCTCCTGTTCCAAGGTTATCTTGCCTGAGCAGTCTCAGGGGGTAACAGGTTATTTCAGCTATCAGAGGTTATGGGGTGTTGACATCTGGCAATCTTGCCAGGTTCCAAGGTACAGGCTTGGGTTGGCACCAACACACAAGCGCGTAGCTAGGGTCTCCCTGTCTAGACTAGGGAAGGTGGTTAAGTCAGGGATAGCCAGGTCCACATGTCCCAAAACAGGCATGATCGGAAGCACATGCTCAGAATCAACAGCTTTCACATGTCTAGTAATAGGTGCAGGAGCATTTGCACATATATATAGAGCATTGCCAGCTAGCACATGCCTGGCAATAGGCATGGCCGATTGTCTAAGCCCCAAAACCTGTATTTTCATCTTGCAGATAACACACTAGCCCACTTGAGTTCATATTCCCTAGCCCAGGATCTCTTGCCTCCCACTGCCAACGCAGTCAGACTCAGCGCGGGTGAATTTCCTATGGGCAGGCGTAGGCATGGCAACAGACGACAGTTCCGGTTCTTCTGTTTTGGGAGTGGAGGGTGGGTGATTCAGTGCTGCATGCGATGTGGGCAAGGGCATTATACACTGCCAATAATTGGCCTCCAGTATATCCAAGCTTCCTGCCAGCAGAGCGTACACAACCCAGGTGCTCCTACAGACCTTGAGTACTGCCTGCTGCCCCCTGCAGGTTGACTGGATGTGGGCGGTTTGTGTTCGAAGACACAGTGCTTTATTCAGCAAATGCAAGTTTGAGACGGGAAACACAATGTCAACCAGTACTTCAGTTGGCTGTCTGTGCGCTTCAACCAGGCTTGGCCGATGTACATGATTTAAGGTACTATGTTTAACTGGAACAAGCCAGCCATGAGGTATATGGCACACAGTACAGACAACGTACTGTGTTATATGCAGTGAAAATTCACCAAAGAAAAAATCCATCGCATTAGCAGAAAATTGTAGGCACTCTTTACTAACCCCACAATGACCTTTGATCAAACCATTGAGTCTTGTAAAAATATTTTGCATTTCAGGTGAAATATATTGTGTATTGTTTTTATAATTTCTTATTGAATGAAAATATATTTTGGTATATAAGCGTTTGGGATGCTCCTGAAAAGAAACAATGGTACGACCGGATAGAGAACGTGAAGGATGCTAGAGGAACCCGAATTCTGAAGCGTCTCCCTCCCGTGGCTGCTGTGTTTTGTGGGGATTTGGGCTGGACACCAGCCCCCAGAGCCCTCTCT
This sequence comes from Ambystoma mexicanum, assembly GCF_040938575.1. Lineage (NCBI taxonomy): Eukaryota > Metazoa > Chordata > Amphibia > Caudata > Ambystomatidae > Ambystoma > Ambystoma mexicanum. The sequence continues at coordinate 763,882,628 of NC_090934.1, forward strand.
GAGGTGACCCCCCCTGCTCAACACTATGCCATTGCATCCAGAGTCATCCTAGCACCCCCCTCCACCGGGTTTCCCAATCCGCTGACAGGACAGAGGTGGGGAGCCACACTTATTCACTGGGACAGCAGTCTTACTGGCGTGCCACACAACAAGCAGACCGGCCCTGAAACCTAACATGCTACTTCGGAAAGTTAGGCTCATTTCTCATTGTATTAATATTCCAAACATATGGATTATTCTTACTGTTTCCCATTGTTCTTTTTAGTATAAAGGTTTGGATAAACCCAAAAATACAATTAAAAAAAAGCAAATTCAGTAGTTGATTCCATTCCCGGCTTCTTGTGTTTGCACTTTCACAGTAGAGGACAAATTGCCAAAATCACTGAACGTCAGCAGCCTGGTCTCAATTTATAAGCAGTGATGCGAAGTCATTTTGCCAGGTCAGGCAAATTGAGTTTGATGAACACAATCCTTTGCTGGAGTTGGTTCCCTGGCACACTGAATGGTGCAAAGACACGTCCGTGTTTACTCCAGTCCTCGTGGGGGCTTCCGCTTAGATCTCTCTCTCGGCAAACACAAATACTTGTTTTTACTCATAGTAGAAACTGATACCAACGAAGCACAGTGGTCCATCTGCATGGACTCGTCATGCATTCGGCCTGGTTGTCTGGGACATTCAGAGGATCAAATTAAAGACCATTGGCATGAAAGAAGAACACTTAGGGCCTCATTACACGGAAGGCGGTAATGGTTAACGGCCACCGTTAATGGTAACGGTGACCGTTAACCATTACCGCCTTACTACGAGGTCCTTTAGCGGGTTGGTGCTTTAACGCCTGCTTTTTGCAGGCGTTAAAAACCAACCCGCTAAGGGACCTCGGAGCTAATTACGGCACCGCAAAATTGCGGTGCCGTAATTAGCGCCTTCCCCATTCCCATAGAGCCCTATGGGGCAGAAATGGGAATGGGGAAGGGCAATGGGGGAAGGGGGATTTACCGCCCCACCAACCTTGGAATGGGGCAGTAAATCCCCTTTCCGCCAAGGCGGTGCCGGTATTTTACCGGCATGAGCCATGGCGCTAATAGCGCCATGGCTCACCGCCTTCTGTGTAATGAGGCCCTTAATCTTGTGAGGCCAGCCCCCTCTGGGAGACCAGCGATTCACAAGACACCCCCCAAAAGTTGGATTTTTTATCTCCTCCCAATGTTTAAAATATCAGTTTGGTATGTAAGCACTCCTGCCTCGCAGAGACTGCTGTTTGATTAGCAAGTGCTTAAATGCCACACCGGGACTTGCAGGGTTGGATGGCAAGGACAGACTACAAAGACTTGGATTCGGACTAAGACACATCACCAGCAAAATAACGCGCCCAGGTGCAATTAACCAACAAGTCCAATTTAGCATTCCCTTTCCCCCAATTCGGGAGTCAAATATGGCTGCCTCCTTTCGTCAATACATGTCTCTGTGCATGAACGTCATGCAAATGTGCGTACAGCAGCTTCACCAGCTACCCCATAAACATGCGGCCTTAAAGCGGTGCTCCTCCAACGTGTGGGGAACCCCACTCCAGAAACAGCTCGTAGCAGCGGAATACTACACCCGCCAGAATAAACTGGTATTAAACCAAAACGGTCCAGAACAATGTCTCCTGGTCAAGGCATGCCAGGAGAGGTCCATTCTTGGTAACCTCCAGCAACAACAAAAGGCTGATGGTGGTCTTCACCTTCCCTCTGTGGTACTATTGCCCCAAACAGGACATGGTCTACGTATATTACACAAGTCATGGGTAAAACACTAGCCACAAATGCCCATTACCCCTTCATATATTATCAAAAATAATCACCCAGTAAGTGGGCAATATCTTCCAAACAAAAGCAGGCGGATGTGGGGTGGAAATTTGGGGGACAATGCATCTTTCAGCCAAGATCATGGAAGAAATGCCTCACATTACCAACTTGCTTTCTAACGGTTCCCCCATCTCTAGGGTCGGATAATATGCCTCTCCTGGTGTTTTGGACTACGCCCCCCGCATCACCCTGGGCAAGCATGGTCAATGGTGACGGATCCTGTGACTCGTAGCTCAAACCCCATGGTGAGATGCAGGTTACAGATCTCTGCTCTAACTGGACAATGGCGCCATCATGGAAAGTGTGTGGAGCGTGCCTCTAATATATTCAGAAGAGAGAACGGCTCACCACGCGGACCATCCGATCATCGAGGCACGGTATGAGCATGTGAGAGGTGGAATCAGTAAAAAGCCTTACCTTTTGAAGGAATTGAAATCGCAGTCTGTATAACAGTGCACCTACCAAGAATCTATCCAAATTTTCCAGATAAGAATTGAAAGACCAACTCAATTAAGTAGACGTGGCAGAACTAGGACCAAATGAAGAAATAACCACTGGCATCTCTGTGATGGGAATCAAACGATCAGACAGACACAGAACATGTAAGCTAGTGAACATGTACCGTGCGATGGCAAAATAATAAACAGAGTCGGAATAAAGTGCACCTAAAGTATCAGGGTTGGTCTGGTAGCTTTAACCAACTAAAATTTTGGGGAGACAAGAAGTTCAAAAATGGCTTCTCTTCAGCCCCAGGTGGTTCCAGGAGAACCCTTCCCAGGCAAAGGTGTTGTGAGGAGAGCAAGTTTTACAACGGAATGTCTGGGTTCAGGATTTGCCTTCTTCTGGGTCTTTTGGTGATTCATAGGAGTACTATTTTCACTGGGCATTTCCCCTTTCTGTGTTCTGCTCTGTGCCTTGGTCTTATTGGTCGGCTGTTGATGGTCTTCCTCCAGATCCCCACTGTCTGCTCCTTCAGATAGTTTTTCTAGGTGGAATTGTCAGGCACTCGTAGCAAAGGAATAAGGCGCTAGGGTAGGAAGTGTGGCACCCGCCACAGGCCTGGATGTGGACCAGAGGATCATATGTCAGGATGAGAGGGTGGTAAACTACACTGCCTAGAGCTTCTCTACCCAAGATCTCAGCCCCTAAGCTCAGCAGGTTACTCGCTCTGCTCTCCTTTTTTCCACGTTCCCGGTTCCTATTCTGGCCGGATCATTGGCTTGGCTTCATCAGCACCTATTTTTAGTCTTTTCTATAAACTCGGCCTATCTCTTCCAGTTCCCTCTCCTTTCGTAACCATCGTTGATCTGTATGCTCTTGTTTTCATTCCCCACCTTCCTCTCCACATTCTTCACTTAAAAGCCTCAACATTTTCTCCTACCTCCTTCTCTCCTTTGGGCCTTACAGTCTCTATTCCCCACATTTCTCTACTTTCTCTAGCCCTCATCACCCCTTCTTCACCCCTCTGAGCATCACCCTCTTACTCACTACCCCGACCATCGAATTCATCGCCCCTTTGGGCACCGCTCTTCTCCTGGCTACTTCCATACTGACCTTTCACCCCAATCATGCACTCTACTTTCCAGCTCAATGGTTTCTCGATCTCTCCTACCCACTCCACCACTCTAGGCACCTTCTCTACAGCTCTGGGTCTCTCCTTGTGTTTCAATAATTTCACTCTTTGGACACCATCTGCGCGCTCCTCACCTTTAGTCTGGTCTCCTCTGTCTTTCTTCGAGGTTCCTGGACCTCTCCTCCAGTCTTCTGGGTCTTGCTCAATCTCTCGTTCTCTCCTCCAGCCTTCTCCAAACAAACTCCTGTTTTGAGTTCTTGCTCCAAACACCCACGCTGCCAGACCGAGCTTGCTGGTTTTTAAAAGAGCTTTTGGTACCGCCGTCCAGCCTCTCTCAGGTGAAAGGAGGCTCAGTTGTGTTTGCTGGAATGAGCATTGCGCGTCAGATTCGGCCTCTGGGATTGGATTAGCTTGTCCCTCCCCTGTGTTGGAGCTCTCTCTGCCTGCCTCACCCAGGCCCTGCCTTGCAGCCCCTCTCTGTGGTAAGGGAACGAAGGTGTATGTCTTCAGGCAGCTGGTATCGGGAATGGCTGATGGTTTCCCTCCTCTTGGGCTGTCTTCTCTGGTTCTCACGCCCTGCCCGTGCTCATGGGGTGGGCTCCCTTAAGCAGTGTGTTCTTAGCTTTATAAGAGGGGAGGCCTTGTGTGATGGATGGGCGGATCCCCATGGAGTTTCCAATCCTAATTCAGGCCTCTGCCTTTCCCTCTGCATACGGGATGTGTGCACACTTGGGATGTGAGCTGAACATGCCGGCACTGCACGAACGCCATGACCCGATTCCCTTCCAGAGTCAGGAGTGTCTGTGGTGGCAATGTGAGCCTCGCCTGCCCCATGAAGGGGACCTCCTGAGGGTGACCATGTGCATACATGATGCCATGCTCCTGCAAAGCGCATCTACACGGATGACAGACAGGATCCGTAAACCAGCCACCAAAGAAATGGTATTAATCTGTAGATCAATGAACTGATAACATATCTCTATTTAAGTATCTTTTTTCCTGGAAGAATAAGCACAGTCTGTATGGGCGTAATTTTAGGGGGGGGGGATATTTGTCCCTCCAACTTTCGTGGCACACCATTTTGTCCCCATTCATTTGGCAGGGGCACCTTTTCCTTTAGATGTCATGTCCCCCCAACATTTTCAGCAGTTACTCCACTGACGGTCTGTTCCATGTACAAATGAAAAGATGCCGAGTCCAGGACATGGTAGAGCAGGATCCCACAATTCAATGTGGGAGAGAGTATGGGTCCAGCTAACAGAGAGCCCTCTAAACAGGGACCACAGGGCTTGCGGGTTCCTAACCTCTGATGGCCAAGAGGCCCGCTGCATAACAGTAGCCTTGCTTCAGCCATGCTTAACTTGGGAGCTCGGCTCTGATCAGCTCTTGGGTGCTAGCTGGTGCGGAGACCCGAGAGCTACCCCACCAACCACATAAGCAAATGACTGCTTAGCTGGCTTCCTCCAAGGGTGAGTAGGGCTCCTTGGCACCCATTGAACAGCGTATTTCAATTGTTTGTTTTGCTTTCATTGTATGACTTTGATCGCTTCATCTTGTTTATGTTCACAATCCATCAACAGCATTAAGAACTTCAAAAGGATTTGTAGCGTGTTGTTTCCTGGTGCTATTAATGTGAAGGTAATTGCATACACACGCACACACACACACACGCGCGCGCGCGTACACACACACACGACCTCGTTAGGGGAATATCAATTTTAAAAACAATAGATCGACTAATTATTCACTGTGAGGACGGCGTGCACAAATTCTATGAACCTACACTAATTGTCCAACCTATAACTTGTGATTCTAGCACAAAACGAGATAATTAGGTTATTCTTATAGAGCTTTTGCTAAAGCGCTTTACATAAAATGTCACCCAAGCGAAGTTGGCACTCATTTATCGACCTCAGAAGGATGACAGGATGCATTGGGCTTGCCGGGATCACAGCAGCGAGCGCTCAACCAGCTGAGCTATCTTAATTGTTTACTGGATGGGGGACAGGACTGCACGGAACACTGTGCTGCGAAGAGGACAGGCCAGTCAGCGTAAGTACCCCGCTGCCTCCTCGACGCAGGGTCCCACAGTGCGGATACAGCTAATTCATAAAGGAAGAAAGTGGAACTGCACCTCAAATACAGGTGTTATTTACGGACGTGCCCCATCTCATACCGTGACAAAGCCCCTTTGCATGCTCCTGTGGCAAGAGTAGCTGTATTTGACAGCCATGCACTTTGAACCCGAGACCAGTGTTGCGGGGTAGAGCATTGGGCTCATTTTCCCTGATGTGGCAGTTGCACTGAGGGGTACTCCAACGTGTGCACCTCGGCGAACCTGCATTCTATGTGTTGACCTTAGTGTAAAAGAAAGGTGTTATAACTGGTGAAATCCCCCCAACACCCTTCTGTTACACTGCCATTTGCAAAATGTTTAGAGGCCGCCTGGCATGTATGCATGGCAAACAACATGTGGGGGATGTGGGGGGGGGGGGGGGGAGAGGGTGAAATGAAAATTGCACGCAGGGGACCGCCAATGTTAACACTTCGCTGTTGTTGCTTCCTCTGCGTGCACTTTTCCTCACTTGCAAAACATATGAACACCGCCAGCAAATGATGCTTTGCAGGCAGTGTTTATTCATTGATTCCAATGAATCCGTCTGCTACTTAGAAGGTGTAAATGCAAGGTGGATTCCAAAGGAGTCCATAGGTGTTGCACAAAATGTCATGAAGGCGTACATCCGATGCTTTTCCAGGATGGAGACGGAAAGCGAAGGGGACACACTCTGCTGTGTGCCCTTGCTATTCCTTGGAAGGCACACCAATGAGTAAAAGCAATGCCCCTTGTTTTTATGCTTCCATGCAGCATGCTGCTGACTCGCAAATGCCCTCGTACAGACAGCAGCACACTCTGGAGATTTCCGGTGGGCCTGCCTCAGCACCATGTGCCCTTTTTGTATGGGTATGCTGGTTTTCAGCTCCCCCTAGTCTCTCCCTGCACCCCAGCCCCTCACTTCCATATATCATCTTCCCCAGAGCCCTTTGGAGTAAAGAATGTGTTATGAGGCTTCCAGTATGTTATTTCTCACTTTGGCCAAATATTGCATGTCCGTTTTGTGTTCTGATTTCTACTTTGTAATTCCCGCATAGGAGCAGAAGTCCTTTAAAATCCTTTAAAAGTCACATTTATTTCCCAAAACTCTTTTTTTCTCACCCCAAACTCCAGTTGGAGGGGTTGGGTTTGCGCACATGATAGAATATGGGGACATTTTCCAGGGATTCTCTGATTCCTATGGAATATGCCTGCTTTTACCAGGCATACAATTTGGGCAGATTCCATAGGACTCCGATGGAGTTCTGCCAGCATGCAAATGTCATACTGGTGTAGAACGAGCAGGTTTTGCAGGCAAAACTTAAATCCCAGAGAGTTAAAAAAAAAAAAGGTGGTACACCTGACGTAACCCTTTACACCTTATTATTGCTCCAGGGAACTCGAAAATGAGTCCTAAAGAGTCTAAATGGGCCTTGCACTGGGACTGAAAATCCTCCACGTGTTTAAAGTACTTTGAGAAACTCTGGCATGCATTATATAAAAGTGTACTAAAATAATCTGACAAGGAGACAAAACACAACATATGTGCCAGGTTTTCTTTCCTAGATGGGTCTAGCCAGTGAGGGTCAGCCTCAGCCTTTCCCTCTTTACAGAGAGCTGAACAATACCAGCTCTATACAGGCCGCCTGCAGGGGAGCAGGCTAGAATGAGGAAGAGATGAGTTACTACGGTCAGGGGATGTATAGCTTTTCAGCACCATCACTAACTGTAAAAAGAGGAATCAGTATTCTGAAAAGCTACCATCATGCACAAGCAAGAAAGGAACGTGTATTGGCAAAGCATTTATAGAGCCTACAGATAAGCGGTGTACATGCCACTTTTATTCACTAAAAACAGGCAAAGAATCACAACCAAAAAAAGGAGCAAAAATACAACGAATAAGGAAATGGGCACATATGAGCCTGCCGCATGCTTTCACTGGCGGTGTAGCACAAAATGTAGGGGCTCCGCTTAGAAGCCATGCTGGGCGCCCCTAGCCCCCACGCTCATCAACACAGCAGGGACCACTCCACACATAAATGAGCAATGCCCAGGATGATCATGCTGCTGCAGAGGCACAATGTGCACTGCATTGGGTGAAAGATGCAAGTATGTTTTTTAATCAAAGTTTAAATCTTTCACCTAGTGTAGAGGAAAGGCTTTGGCTGGTGAATTTTTTAATTGGAGGGCCGTAAATATTTGCCATCCATTTGCAAAGGCAACAAGCATAGAAGCATAGAAGCATAGCCAGGGAGCCCAAACGCAACAAGGGGGACTGTTCCCACCCCCATAAATATTTTTGAATAATCTCTATATATAAACCGCTTAGGTATGGTTCTGTACTCGGGTGATGCATTTTATCAGTTTTAAGTTGCCCTCTGCTGTCCTAATGGCAAAGTGAACCTCCATGTGCCCTTCCAATTTAACAACAGCTATCATCTTAAGCAGAATAAGCATGCTTCTACGCGGTCACATTCACCTTCCACTATCGCAAACAGTTGGAATAATTTCAAGTTACTTTTTCCCACGTCCTCTTCACACAGGGCACGGTGGTTCCAGTGTCAATGAACAGTTAATTACCAGCTCAACGGTTCAGTCTCTAAAGAGCGAACCGCTGTAGGACGAATGCCTCCTCACAAGCTAAAACTGAAAGTAGGTGCTGTAATTATGCTACTATGAAATCTTATACCATCATGGGCACCCTGCAATGGAACAGGGTTGACAATTACGTGTCTACAAAGACACATCATAGAGGCCCGTGTAATTGATGGAAGTTAGATACTGTTGTTCTACCGCGCATACCTCTCATTCCATCTGATACAAATATGCCTTTCAAATTCAAAAGAAGACAGTAACCTATACATCTAGCTTTTTCAATTATCATTAAGAAGCCACAGGGACCTACGCCCCCTTCCTGGAAGCAATCATGGTGACCATTAGTAAGTCACAGCGACCTTCCTGGAAGTGATCAGTGGTAATCCCGATATTCAAGAAGAGGGACAGGAGGGATCTTTTGAATTGCCGACCAATAGTGACTGTTAAGATATGCTAGAACAGCATATGTCATGCCGTGTACAGCTAGTTAGTTAAAATTGTGCATTACACACCAAATTATTTTGCAAAACATTGGGTCCAATAGATGTAAGTCACCAACAGTGCACAGGAGCATTTCCCAATGCACTTTCATGATGCCCTTCTTCCACAATATATGCCAGTATTAAAAATATTATCACGCTGGCTGTGCCCATATATTTCCATGCTGACTGCACCAATACATGCCAGTATTCCCATATACGAAAATGCTCATAATTATAGTAACGATATTGTAAGACAACATGACCAAGCCAGCTCTCAACTTATGCCTGTACCCCATTGTAAGGACATACTCCTGTTGGGTTTGCCATTAAAAATGTCATGCCACAATAAGAAAACATGTCCAAACTGGCTGCACCAATGTAGGCCAGTCTAGACACGTAATAACACTTTTCATGCTTGCTTATTCAAAGATGTCCAGTCAAATGAAGTCCTACCTGCCCCTTGTTCCCCCAGTGCTTCCCACGCACACACATAATCGTACATTCATACCAAGCCATTAACTTACCATTCACTCACCCATACACCTGCTCTCAATTTCACTCACACTGACCGTGCACCCAGAACATTCGCACTGCATTCAGCGTGTGTGCACACAGAACATTTACACAGCATGGCCAATCACATCCATACATATATATGCCACACACATGCATGGACGCATGTATATATACATACATGCTCCCCCCACCACTGGGCATGTGGCAGTGATGCACCTGCACCACAGAGGCTGCGTGAGCCCCCACTACACCAATGGCTTCCACCCAAACAGTTTCACCGATATGATTGCAACAGTGGTGCCAGCCAAGACGTTTCTGAAGCAGCAGCTCCTTTATAACTACTGGCTGATTCAAAGAACAATTTTATAGTAAATTGTATCTTTTAATCATTTGCAAAATTACTATGTGCAAAGAATCATGGATCACCTAAATATATGTATTTTTAGAGTTACAATATATCTTTACTCCCCTAAAAAAAACTCATATTGGGAATGTGAATTGCTTTATAATTGCCTTTTTTAAATGTCCATGCATTTTTATTTTATTTTGTTGGTTTTGTTTACATGTTGACAAAGCTTTGCACCAGTCACTCCCTTCTGCTTGTATTGGTTTCCACACTCCAATGTAGTTCACACAAAAGCCAGAGGGAATGACTCCCTTCTCCTGGCATCTCTGTCAAGAGGACTTTCAATTGCTTCGATTTTCAAAACCAGGAGAATTACTTCCTTCTCCTGGTAATGGCAAAGTCCCAAATCCTTCTCAGGGTCTCAGTGGATTTCTCCCTGCCACTGAGACAAAGGTGCTTTCCACGGATGCTTAGTATACTTATGTCGGGGTCCCAGACTCTTCTCTTGTGGTCAGTAGGCTTGTTGCTACCACTGTGATGAGGAAGTTCTCCTCTGATGCTTGATACACTCTGATTAGGGTCCCAAGCCCTTCTCTAGTGGTCAGTGGTCTTATTGTTGCCACTGCGAAGAGGAAGTTCTCCTTAGATACTCAATGTGCTTGTTTTTGGCTCCCAGACCCTTCTCTAGTGGTCAGTGGTCTTATTGCTGCCACTGCAAAGAGGACATTCTCCTCAGATGCTCAATGTGCTTGTCTTTTGATCCCAGACCCTTCTCTGGTAGTCAGTGGTCTTATTGCTGTCACTACTAAAAGGAAGTTCTTCTCGGATCCTGAATGTGCCCTTCCCAGAGGGCCAGCAGAGAGCCTCTTGAGCCTGCCTCTCTTCCACCCCATGTCCCCTATGGGTCTCACGTACCTCCCGTTACCTTCTTTGGGACATTCTTCCTGGGACTGGGACATTTCTCTCTGGCTCTTTGGGCTTCTCTCCTTAGCTTCTGCAGCACCACACCGGCTCCACGCTCTTCTGCACTGCTCAGCTCACTCTTCCTGCTTCATGTTTGGGTCCGCTCAATCTGGACCCACGTAGAACTCCCTCAGCGCTTTGCCATGTCCTCTGCTCTTTAGGATCCCCGATCAACCGACAGAATTTGAAACTCCTGCTCTGGGTGGTTTCCACACCTGCTGCCTTCCCCCCGGTTGGGTTTGACAAAGTCTTCAGTCCTTCTTCTCTTCATATACAATGTTGCCAGTCCTGCCCGGGTGGATTGTCATCTTCATGCATCCTCGGGGCCACCTCGTCCCAGTACTAGCACAGTTAGTAATCTTCATGTCTTCTGTGCTCTTCTTTGTCCTGGTACTTTCTGTTGGGGCTGTTTCTCTTACACTACAGAAATACATTGGTCTATTCTCAAGGACATTGTTTGACATGGAGCAGAGGTTAGGGAAGGTTGGGGTGTGACATTGGTGTGACATTGGCCAATGGGTTATAGAATAGGTAATTGTCCTTCTCCCCAGAGGGGGGAGTCCCTCCCCATGAGATCCTCCTTCCCCTAGGGGGAATATTGGGTAGTGGCTGCATCTCCCTAGCCTCTTGGGAAAGGGTTCAGTCTTGGGGAGATGTGATGGTACCTTGCGAATCATCACATCCACCTACAGCCCTATTGAAGGCTGACGTCGACTACCGCTATATGGTCTACATCCGCCTTCCAAAAATCTTATACTGAAGTGAATCTAGAACCAGCCTGCCAGACTTTGCTTAATCCTGTATAGACAATATTATATAAAACCAACCCTGAAGACTCTCCACTGGATTCCTATGGAATCTAGAATTAAGCTAAAGACCTTCTGCCTCATTCACAAAATCTTTTGGTGTAAGGGCCAAAGATCCCTCCAGAAAATAACCCATTATTACATTACATCTACATCTCGAAAGTCATCTCGTTTCAAACAGCTCCAACAACGGTTCTACAAATGGCTTTCACACCAAGGCAGATCCCTCACTGGGAGCAATGGGTCTTAGATTCTGGAATGCCCTCCAGCCTAACCTGAGCGCAGAATCTAATCACCTGCAATTGAGAAAGCATTTGAAGACAAATCCTTTCAAACAGACCATTGATTTGCCTACGGATGTAGCAGGCTATTTAACACAGAATGCTATGTAGCGTACCTTCCAAGCATAAGGCTGGGCTTTAGCGCTCCTCCTTTTCCAGGACAATGTAACAAATAAGACTATTTTTTCCATTTTTTTTAACACTGTAAGAGTGATAGAATATGACTTGTAGCCTGGTACAAAACACTGTAAATAAATACACAGGGCCTCATTACGAGGTTGGAGGTAGCCATGTAGCTATTGGCTCCATGGCTGCCTCCAAAACCCTTCCGACTCCGCCCTGGTGAATGGAGCAATTACCGGTCCATTCCGAGGTCGGAGGGACCGGTAATTCCCCATTCACCAGGGCCATTCCCCATTCCCATTTGAGCCCCCATAGGGCTCAATGGGAATGGGGAAGGCGCTAATAATGGTACTGCAAATTGCGGTACCGTTATTAGCTCCAGAGTCCCTTTGCGGGTCCCGTCCTGAACTCCTGCAAAAACCAGGCGTTAAGGAAGGACCCGCAAAGGGAACTCATAGTAGGGAGGTAAGGGATTACCGGCACCGGTGCCCTTACCGGTGCCGGTAATCCCTTACCTCCCACCTCGTAATGAGGCCCATATAGGCAAAAACTGCTTTAGTGAATGGCTTACATGGCAAAGCCACCACATCAAGTGCAAAAGCAAGGCATAAGGTTTCAGACTGACCAGGCTTGCATGACTATCTGACCCCCTACATTTGACTGAAATTACAGAATCAGAGTGGACATCAATGGAGAACAAATCAGCATGTTCATGAGCTCTGATCACAATCTCCTTCTCGACCAGGCTAGAGCTACAAGCATCACAGTCGCCCTACTATCGTAACTATTGAAGGGCAACAGGATTCGGGGCACCTCGCATGAAAGCACAGGAGAAACTAAAGTGCCAATGTACAGTTAGGGCATCCCAGAAATCCTCAGAAAATAGTTGTGGAATCAGTCCCAGTTCAGGAATTTAGGGAACATCAGAGGAGGACAACTCACATATAACATTCAAATATAATCCTCACTAACAGGGTCACATTTAGAATTAGGAGCTCTCATTTCCCTCAAGGTACACGTGCCCCCAAGAGCCACATACAGCATCCCAGTGGTCATCCTACACATACATTTAAATAGAATCCCCTTGCATCGCTCCACAGAAAATCTTCAAAAGCTTTTAGAGCACTGTAAATTCATCTTACCATGTTTTTTTCCTTTCTCCCAAACCTGTTTCCCTCAACCTCACTGCAATATCAGAGACGTAAATTGCAATTTCCATGAATGCAGATCCATCAATTTAAAAAACCACACTCAGGCAATCATAGTTCTGTTCTGCTACATTCAGTAAAGCTCTTAGTTGGACTATGAGGGGGATTTATGAACATATTTAACAGGTTTGGATTCCGGTTCCTCTCTACAGACGTTTGTGAAGTCTCCCACGATGCAATTGGTACAATTTGGAGTTGGCCAAGAGTACCAAAACCTTCGTATCTACAGCATTTACAATCTTTGTTTGAACATCGAGTAGTTCTCCATTTTTCCTAATAAAAGAAGAGTAAGATAAAAAGAGTTGGGTATCTATGCTGATGAAACCCAACTCTTCCTTGTTTTCTTATTTCACATTTACTATTCACACAAATCTTTTGGACTGCCTCTCTGCTATTAAAACCTGGATGTCTGATCACTGTCTTAATGCTTCAAAAAATGAAGTTCTTTTCTTCCCAGCTTGTACGATCCCTCTTCCTGTTTCTCCTTCCTTTGTTCTGTTTCCACCTTCTCATCGTCCTATCTGTCTTACTGCACGTAATCTTGGTCTTCATTGATACTGACCTACCTTTCACTTATCACATTTCTATTATTTCTCGCTCTTGTCAATTCCATCTTCTCAACATCCGTAAGGTTGAGGCTCTCCTTACTTTTAGCACTAATACATGTCTAATAGCCACTCAGGATTATTCTATTGTTCTGCACTTCTCTTTGGCCTTCCCGTCTCTCGCTTAGCTCCCTTAAAGTCTGTCTTCAATTTCTCTATTCCTCTTTTATACTCTGTTCCTATTTGTGACTCTATTTCTACTTCTCTAGCCTCTCTTTGATGGCTACCTTACCATTCTCGACTGAAATTCAATGTTCTCTGTATTGTATTCAAGTCCCTCTATGGTCTTCTTCCTGTCTATCGTTCATCCCTTGTTTCTTTGTACGTCCCCTTCCATGTTCTTCATTCTCAGTCCTATTTTCTATTAATTGTACCTCACTCTCCTTGTGCGCAATCGTGCTTTCCTCTTTCCCTTCGATCGATTGACTCTTATTCTGCCTTTTGTGCTGCTTTGAAAACCTATCAACTTAATTCGTAACTGTGTAATCTTGTTACTGAAGGTACTTATCTGCTGTGTAATGTACTACTACTTACTCTAATTCTTGTACAGTAAATTGGCATCTGTACAGCACCTTGGCGTAAGGTGCTATATAAATAACAAATAAATATGAATAGAAAAGTGTCCTTTAATGCCCAACTCACAACATTGCCTTTACACATCATTGGCATGTTTCTTGGATTTTTATGCTTTAGCACGAAACACAGTGTTCTCAGACTTCGTCATATATAATGTAGTAAAACAATGATACCGCCCCGATGATGCAGGTTAATCCAAGTACTCAAGTGAAGGGTAAATACCCACGTTATAAATTGGGAAACTCAGTAGACCAGCTCACTCCAAATGACACATATGGAACACCTATTCAACCACTCACTCGAACAGTAAACACTTGGCCATTCGCATGTCATCACAGACAATTCAATCTCTAGCAGCACTGATGCATTGACGCTAGAAATAGATAGTTTACAACACCTCTCCTTCCCTGCAGATTGGAAAGACAATAGCAAATGTAAATTAAACAATGAAAAAGCAAACATCTTTTGAACAGCAAATATTGACACACATACATACAGCCCCCAACATAACCACTACAATCTCAGAAACACTGTACAATGCAACCACACAGACCATAACCACTTGTGAAAGGGAATCCTCCAGACCACTGAACAAATAGAACCATTGACAACACATCCAGCAATAGCCTACATGCCAGAATCATCCAATGAATGCTCACAAGACAGGAGTTACACAAATGTCGCCTTTGGGAACCAACAGCATCAGTATAACCCCCCCTAACTGCTACACTAAATTTGATAGGCAATAGTCCACTGGAGGAAATACCACAACAGGGAAATGCACAAAAGAAGGATGAAATCACATAACCCCACACATGTACAGGCTTTCCACAATCAACACAACACCACTACATGGCAGGCTCACCCGGCCATCAAACAGCTGAGGAAGTGAATCACCCATACCACCAACCAAGGAGGAACAGCAAACATATCCATAAGAAGCAGAGCAGAATCTATGACATGAAAAAATAACTATGGGAAAACAGGCTAATATGCAAACGACACAAGTTCAAAAGGACTTCTAGCATTACCCTTTCTATCGTCATTGACCATTTAGAATAACCTTAAATCAAGGTACAAATATTTTCAAGGAACCAACATAAAACTGTGCTTGGAGATGGCACAACAACACGCAGTACACAAGTCACAAAGAAATTAAAAGTGTGTAGACATTGCCATTCAAACATTTGGTTCATAACGCACCTCACTTACTCTCTGAAATCTAATATGTCACTAACTCTGACATGAGGCCAACGCAACACACCACTCATCCAAATAGCAATTCAACTTATCTCGAATATGTGGACCCATAGCCCACTTAACCCATAACCCACTTACATGTCGAATCATAGAACTTTGCATATCCTTAGTATAAGTCTCATAATATCAACACAATTGACACAATAGCCAAACATGAAAATAAGAAATGTCTTTAATTTCATTTACATACTTAAAACAACAAATGCAAGCATACAACAAAAGTAAATAACACATACAAAAATAATGAAACGTAAATACAATAATGCAATAAATCAAATACAATCACTAGATATTCCCTATCCAAAACCAATTAACAATCAGTATTATCTAACTGCGGCCCTCCTATTTGTACTATTATTCAGAACAAACTATGAATGTAAACAAAGTTATCTAAAAATGTAAACTTCAAGTCTTTTAAAAAATAATAATTCTGTATACGGTTTACAAAAAGAATAAAACACCTTTACAATCGTAACAAGAATAAGATCACAATTCATTACATTTCAAAAGATAAAACTTTTAAAAAAAGCTTTTAAAAATCCATGGATTCTTTGCATTTCCAACCGTTACATCTAATATATTCCGTTATAACAAGTTTTTAAAAAACATTTTAAAAAATGTTTTTTCAAAATTCATCCATAAGTTCATAATAAAGTAACATTATATTCAACTGTAGAGAGTTTAAAAACCCAACCGATGCCAGTTTATCATTTGAGTTTTCGGAGTTTAGGCACCTCAACCAAAGACTATCATAATTTAACCACTCAATGCTCAGAAATAATTTACTTAGGAGTGCCATTCTTTGAGAACTCAAAGTGGTACAATAATGGACCAAATGTTTTAAGCTCTCTTGTTCACTCTCGATTTTACAAAATCTCAGCTTGCATCCAATTGATTAATATTCCCCCTTCTCAAGAGAATTTCTCTAGTGGGCAAAATATTAAGGGCCTCATCTGAACCATCTCCAATTCCGGAAGCACCTCAAAACCTTCCTCTTTGCTTATGCTTTCTCTCTCCCTCTCCCCTGCTAAATTCTTCACTGAAACTGCACTGAATCTGCAACTGGGCCACTCTCACCGACCTCGGTCCTGGGCCCAGCCACTCCACACTTGCACTGCCTCCCTGGCAACCCCTGCACTGCGGGACTGTCTCTGTATCCCTACAGCCCCCCCTTCCCAGCACTTGTCTGCATTTACCTTGCACTTGCCACCAGCTGGCCCTATTTATTTATTTTTATTCTACTTACTTTGTACTGCACTTCCCCCCTCCACTTCCCCTTGCACTTTTTCCCTTCCCCCTACCCCTGCACTTGCGCGATCTGAATGACACCTGGCCTAGTAGGATCGTTGTCTGTCTTCCCCTTGTTCCCCCCTCCCTGCCTCGTCGCGCCTTGAAACACTTGTGTATAGGCGCGTTACAAATGCCATATCATATCATATGATATCACGGGTTGGGCTGTAGCCCTTAAATGCGGCGGTAACGGTAGTACCGCCACATTTAAGGGCTGGCCCTATCATGAGCTGTATGTTAAATGGGCTGTTTCTCCTCCAGCTTTTTTCTAGAGGTGAAAATCCCATTTTCTTAGAGTTTTTTTTGATGAACTGGAACCATCAGGGAATAGAGATCCCAAAGAGCACGTACTTAAGGAATTTAGAACCAAAAGCAGTTTCATACCACCGATCAGCATACCCTCAATTGAGATTTTTCATAAACAGACTCTTAGTGATCTTAAGAAGATTTCCTACAAGCGTCCCAAACATAGTAATTTGAAACCTAATGAACTAGACATACTCAAAGATCTATTTGGAGATGACAGTATTACTATCAGACCAGCAGACAAAGGGGGAGCCCTTGTCATCATGGATAGCACAGATTATAATAGAGAATGTGAACGGCAACTCAGTGACACCAACACCTACGTGAAGTTAGAAGGAGACCCTACGAGGGATATCATGCGACAACTGGAAAGATTACTTGAAAAGGCAGAAGAAATGGAGTGGATTAACAACAGAAACAAGTCTTTCTTATTGAATAAACATCCACGAATACCTAACTTTTATACACTACCTAAGGTTCATAAAGATGCTATGCAACCGCCTGGCAGATCCATAGTGTCAGGCATAGACAGTCTACTACAACCTCTTGGTCAATACATAGATTTTTTCCTTCAACCGCTAGTACAGAAAACATGTACTTATACCAAAGACGCCACACATTTCTTGAACCGCCTGCAGGACATTGGTTACATTGAGAACTCCATCATGTTTACAATAGATGTAAAGAGTCTTTACACATCGATCCCCCATGACTTGGGGCAGGAAGCGATAGAATGGTTTCTTATTAATGAGGAAGGAGAAATGAGAGTAATAAAGGAATTCATCATGGTACTGCTGGAGTTTATTGCCGAGAACTCTTATCTACAATACAAGGACACATTCTATCTCCAAACTTCAGGAACATCAATGGGGGCAACTATGGCCCCCACCTATGCAAACTGTTTCATGCGTAAATTTGAACAAGATCATATACTAACACAAACCAATTGGAAAGGGGAGATAGCACTTTGGACAAGATACATAGATGACATTTTCGGGATATGGACTGGATCACACGATAAATTACAGCATTTTTTCCTATATTTGAATACCATTGACCAAAGGATACAATTCACTCATGAAAGTTCCCTCACCGAAATTCATTTCCTAGATGTAGCCATATCGGTTAATGAAGGAAGGTACGTAACTAATATCTATCAAAAAGAAACAGACCGTAACAACCTGCTACATCGACTTAGCTTTCACCAGCCAAGCCTGCTCAGGAAATTACCATACAGCCAAATGACACGAGTGAAGCGTATTGTCAACGATTCCATTCTATGTGAGAGAGAGATTGAAACAATGGGGAAAAAGTTTCTGGCCGGAGGATATAAAGAGACAGAGATAACATCAGCTAAAGAACGCTTGACGCTATCGACATCACAATCACAAGAAAACAGAAACCTCAAGAAACAAGAAGTACCGATGGTATTCGCGTCATGCTATTCCTTACAGAGCAACAGAATAAAAACAGCATTACTTAAGAACTGGCAGATATTGAGGAATGATTCAAGAGTAGAGTATTTATTTGAGGACAACCCCATTTTTGCATATAAGAGGAGCAGAAACTTGAGAGATAGACTGGTCAAAACACGACCCAAGATACAACAATCAATGACCCGGAGAACGGGCACCGGAGAACGGGCACATACCCGTGTCTATATTGCAGTAATTGCAATTTCATCACTAAAGGGAATATCATTAATCACCCACGCACAGGAGAAAAAATTGAATTAAGGAGCTTTGCAACTTGCGATACAATGAACATAATTTATGCCATTAAATGCCCATGTGGTATGTACTATGTAGGACAATCAACAAGATCTGGTTGACTCAGATGGAATGAACACAGATCTAATATACGCACAAATAACACAAATTCTGCAGTAGCAAGACATTGGGAAGAAAAGAAACATAACATCAACCAGATTAGGATTCAAGTCCTTGAAGTAATCAAACCGAGAGATAAACATGAGGATATTTTTAAGAGATTTAATCAAAGAGAATCCTACTGGATAGATAGACTGGACTCACTGAAGCCTGGAGGAATTAATGAAGAAATAAACTATACATGTTTCCTGTAATATAGAAGCAGTGATGAACAGTCAAAGTGGAACCACGAACATCAGATTGGATAAAGTTTTTGTATAGTTTGAATAGTTTTGTATGGCATTCACCATGTTTAGTATAACGGGGACCTGAACATCACAACAGGGTGATGTTGTTGAAGAAGTGATGTTGAAGGATGTATGTCTACAACGAGGGAACATTCCCATTCAGAACGTGTTCTTGGGCGGGACCCAAGGCAGGAATGGCATTCCTACCTCGGCCTCCCGAGTTGGTAGACACAGACTACTGCAGAATTGTTGAGATATTTGCATTCGGTACTGACAATACAAGTTTAGAATTGCATAGCACCATAATCATGGGTTCATGATCCTTAACCCACACAATCATTAGATTTTTGTAAAGGTGACGTCCTTGATAACATAGAATTATGATGTTACCCAGCCATACGTTTTTATTTTAGAATTGTTACATTGAGCTCACTAGGGTACCGAGCTCACATTAGGAGCAGCAGAAAGTATAATCAGACTGTCACTTTAACAGTGTATTGTTGACAGGAGAGCCGACGCGCGGTGAGTATGTAGAAAATGAAAGTAAGCTTCTGCGATGCATCGGCGCATGTGCGGGTTGCATAGCAATGTAATCCAAACAGTGAAAACCGGCGTCTAACAAGGACGCGGGTTTTCACGAACCAAACGAGTAGCTGATGGTTGATACAGGTAAGCAGGGACATAGGGTAACAACAAAGAATATCTAGACACAAGGGATATATTAACATTAACACAATGACTCGTTATAGATCAACCGTGGACATATGACACTGAGGCATTACGGACCATCACGGAAGGAGGGAGGCTAGCACAGCCATTTAAGAGGTACATGACGTGTTTTGACATAAAGGTGAAAATGCATTAGATGCCGGACTTAAATACTTACGTGCTTTTATCATTCTATTTTTCCGCTTACCTATGATGATACACACCTGTTGAATTTGAAACCTGCAACAATGGTATGTGACTTAATTTTTATTTATAATATGATTGTACTGACATCATATTACTTGCTGCACTGAATTGAATACTTGAATCTATATGTTATGATTATGCTTTGAAACAAACAATTGGGAAATATAACTATGCACCATGATACATCCAATTGCTGGTGGTGACAATAACGATACGTATATGGTTATTGACTAACATTAATCACATGTTGTTTTGGAACATTTAAACATGCTGATTTATGGTTTCTGTTTTATTTTTTATGATTTATGTTAAAGTGAAAATTAAAGCGCCAAGAGCCCTGATGACGGACTATGTCCGAAATGCATTGGCTTAACAAAGTTACATGGCGCTGTTTTGAGTGCATGATGCCCAAGCCTCAGCAATAAAATAGAAGGTAATAACAATCTTCAAGATTTTAACGATTGACTACAGAGTGATGATTTTGGAGCCGACATAATTATATTGTAATTAAATTGCAACAAAGTTGGAGCAACTCCGTCTGGAGAGCAAGGGGTAGCACACCTAGGATCAGATTAAGCTCTGAATCCTTCTTGTTTATTGTTTACTTATACCCTGTGCCAGGGTTTTAAGGTGTGTCCTAAATACTGAATCCACATTAATTTAACTTTAAGAGTTACGTAAAGCACTCAGTAGTGCCAACCCTTTCCAATCAAATTATATTCACAACTGGGATACAGCCCAACTCGTGATGAGGCCCGAAGTCTAAATTTTAACACAAGGCTTCTAAGATTTTGATTTGGGAACACGTTTAAATCCAGGAGTACATGCCCTCTTTTCTTGTGTTCCTGGATTAAATGAACCAGATGGATAAGCATGGAAGGATTCTACTGTCCTTAACCAGTCATAATCATAGAGGGCCTTTTTAGCCCGACCTGGGGTTAAAAATAAGTCCTCCTATTCCATAGTCAATTCACTCAGGAGTCTTTCATAACACTTCCTTAAAAGAGTTGGATATCCTCATTTGCAAACTTCTGAAGAGTTGGTCTCCAGTCCGTTCTTCACTATACCATAGACTGATCCTTCCAGAGGGCTCATAATGGCCCTCCCTATATAGAGCAAACATTCTCCAACTAATTCTTACTCTTAAAGAGAGTAAGTCCAGCTCATACCTGATTGCTGGAAGCAGGACTGATTTAGGGAGAGTTAGAATATGTGTCCAGATGGCAGCTTCCACATACACTCGTTCAACAATTCTGACCCATAGATTAGCTTTGGGACGATCTTCCCCTCATAGAAGGAGATTGCAGGCTTGATTGAGAATCGTCCGAACCTTCTCTGACAAACTGGCCTGCCGCCTGCTCCAAAGGCATTACCGGGTCTCTAACCTCACCAAGAAGAGAGCTTACGTCCAAGCCCGCATCTCTGCGGCATCCAACAACTCAGCTGAACTCTTTAAAATCTGCAAGGAACTGGCCAATCCTGCTGCAGTCTCTACCTCTCCTGTCCCTTCCCAGTCCCTCTGCATGGCTATGGCTTCTCATTTCATCTCTAAAACTCAGAGCATCCTGTCCTCTCTCTCCTCCTCTCCCCTTACTCCCTCTACTCCCTGCTCTTCCTCTGGCCCTTCTTCGGCCTCGTCTCCTCCCCCTTTTCTTCCTTTCTCCTGTTCTCCCCAGACAAGGTTTCTAGACAAGTCTGATCTATGAAAGTCTCGTCAAAACAGGTTCCTCCCTGCTCCTCCAAAATCATCAAGGACCACATTGACTCCCTGGCTCCTGACCTGGCCGACTTCTGCAACCACTCCTTCGCCACTGGAGTCTTCCCTTCACCCCTGAAGCACTCCCTTGTGCACCCTCTCCTCAAGAAACCCTCTGCGGACCCTTCCTGCCCGGCTAACTATTGCCCAATCTCCATCACTCCTTTCCTGGGAATACTTTTGGAAAAGCTGCCCATCTCCCAGCTCAATCTCCACACTGAATCTGTTGGCTGTCTCCATGACCATCAGTCTGGCTTCAGAGCTGCCAGAAGCATGTGAACTGCTCTCCTGAACATCCGTGAAGACTTGCTCTCCAACCTTGATTCCAACACCCTGTGTCCTCATCTTACTTAATCTTTCTTCTGCCTTCGACACGGTCAACCATGCCATCCTGCTCAACCATCTCTGTGATAACCTGGGTATCACTGGCCAGGCCCTGGCATGGCTGACCTCTTTCCTCTCTGATCGACCATCCCAGGTTCAACTTGGGTCCTTCCTCTCCTCTATCTCTACCTGTGGTGTTCCCCAGAGGTCTAACCTCTCTCCCTTGCTTTCCAACCAATACCTGCCACTTCTTGCCCACTGCATTGCCGCGCTTTGCCCTAACTTCCAGTAATATGCAGATGACACTCAGCTCATTTTCCGGCTACCCTTAGCCACCTCTTCTCCCTCTCTCATCTCTGACTGCCTGTCCGCCATGCAGGAGTGGTGTGCCGCCAATGATCTCTGCCTTAATGGCAGTAAGACTGAGATTTTCCTCATCGGCACTCCCACTCCCTCCTTTCCTGTCACTCTCTGGCCGGCCTCTCTTGGCCCTCCTCCTGCTGTCACTTGTGAGGCTAAAAACCTCAGGGTCAGCTTCGACTCCCCACTCTCCTACTCTCCTTCTCTCCTCACATCTCTGATGTCTCTAAAAAGTCACACTATCAACTGCATCTCCTCAGAGGTATCCACCCCTTCCTCTCCTTCCCGCAGAAGCTCACTGTCTCCAGAGCTCTAGTTCTCTCTAGGCTGGACTATTGCAACAGCCTCTTTCTAAATCTTCCTGCTTCTACTCTCCGCCCTCTGCAACTCACCAGGGATTGTATCTCTCCAGGACTGAAATCTCTGCACTGGCTCCCTGTGGCTGCAAGGATTAAATTCAAACACTCTGCATTGTCCACAAGGCCTTCTGGGGCCGCAATAACTTCAACTCTCTCTTCCTAAATATCTACCTTCTAGAGCTCTTCGCTGATTTGGTTCCAACTCCCTCAGGGTCAGTCGCTTCTCCAAGCAACGAGTTGGTGGTAGATCTCTTTCTTCGGCTGGGGCCTCCCTCTGGAACGGCCTCCCTGCCTCCCTGAAACTTGAGGAGAACCATCTCCGGTTCCATAAGCACCTCAAAACCTTTATCTTTGCTTCAGCTTTTTCTCCTCCTCTCCCCTGCTGACTTCCTGGTTGAAACCTAACCTGCACTGGTTACCTGGCCACCTTCTGATCTCAGGCCCAGGTCCCCTCCCCAGCCAGTCACACACCTGCACTGCCTTCCTGGCAACTTGGGGACTGTTTCTGAATCCCCTCAGTCCCACTTCCAGCACTTGATACATGTTGTCTGCACTTACCCTCGCCACTTGCTGGCCACACTTCTACTATTGTCATTTATTCTTTTATCCCATGTACTCCACTGTCCCCTCCCCCGCTTTCCCCCAGCACTCTCCCCCTTCCCTTTCCCATGCACTTGCGCGATCTGAATGACACCTGGCCTAGTAGGATCGTTTGTCTGTCTTCCCCCTGTTCTTCCTACCTTGCCTCGTCACGCCTTGAAACACTTGTGTATAGGTGCGTTATGAATGGCATATTATATCATATCCCATCAAACTTCACCAACTGGTTCATAAGGCAATTCGCTTTGTGGATTAAATAGGTGTTCAAGCCCGTTTTCAAGGGTTGTGAATTGATATAAAAACCCAAATAGATAACACTTAAAGACCTCTGAATTCTGACATTGGCTAGAACTCATCTCTACACAGATGTCTTCCCTCCCCTTGACAGTCTCAGAATTTTGGTCTTATTAGGATTAATTACAAGATGGTTGCTTTTGGCATACATCTGAAAAGCCGACAGCAATCTCTCCAAATCTACCTGAGTATTGTCGAAGAGAAGGAAGTCCTGTGTAGGCCATCCATATGACCTTTTCCTTTCCGATTCTAGGAGGAACAAGCAAGACAGGAAGTAGGGACTCCTGTATGTCTGATACGTCCAAATTAAAAAGGCAGGGGGCCAGAACACAGACCTGCCTTAAACTAGACTTAGTTGTAATCCTCCTCAACATGTACCCAGCCCTATTCAACCTTACTCATATATCTGTATTTTCATGAAACCTCATGATCAATTTCAATAGACTCCCCCGGTACCCCTCAACAGTGTAATTTCCAGCATAGTCTGTTCCGATCAGCACAGTTGAAGGCTACCGAGAGAGCTATTGAAGCCACATATGTAATGTTTGGCCTTACCCGATCAGGCTCAGTCCTGGATTGACCTTAGTACACAACCATTAATATTAGTTGAGTGCCCTGATCGACTTCAGGTCAACTAGCTCAGATGAGACTCCCAATCTTTATTGGCTCATTAATAAGATAACATTTCACGATCCCAGAAATCACTTAACATTCCAGGATACTACACAAACCCCAGTACATGGTACAATATGTTTTATTTTTATCAATAACATTATGTGCTCCCAGAAGCGACCTGGGCACTCCATTCATATTAACAAAACAACACCAAATACAATGCACAATGCATGGCACCAAAACTCTCTCACCTATTCAAGTTGCCCACAAGCACCCCATGACCAACTCCAACCAACAGTAAATAATGTTACATATGTAGAAACATGAATGCAGAACAGCTTTCTCACCTGTACACTATGAAATTACTAGCACAACCCTAGATGGGCCCATCACACATCGTAAACCGGGCTATAACACAGGCCTATTATTAACCTTTTACCAGATTTGACAAAATACCATCTGGACCTTACAGGTGGATGGTGGGGTTGCGAGTGGGGCCAGGTGCCACCACAAGCCAAGTGATGCTGGAGCCAGGGCCACCATAAGGAGGATACCCTGGCTACTGCCACCATGCCAGACTGGTACTTAGGGGCTGGTCACATTTCCAACTTCGATGCTCCAGGAGTCTTCTTAAACCTGAGAGAAACTGTTAAGTGGGATAAAAGGCCTGCGAAATGCAGGGTTCATTAAGAGCGACTGTGAGAGATTAACAGAAGGAGCTGGAGAAGGATCTGGAGCTGAATCAAGAGCAGGAGACAGGGGCCTAGAACAGAGCAACTGGAGAGAGCAGGAGGATAGAGGGGGAGCCCAGAAAGCTAGGGCAAGAAAGGAACAGAAGGTTGCAGGGGAGACCCAAAAGACTGGGGAAAGGTGAGGAAATAAGAGATCCAGACAGCTGGGATGAAAAGGGCCCAGCAGCCAGGCAGGGAAAAGACCCAGAGTGCTTGGAAACCTTATATTTGGACACTAACTACCCCGAGAGCTCTGTTCTTTTTTATTTGCCCTGAAGTACCACCCTTATCCTGGAGAATGAGCAGCCTGGCATCTATGGTTTAGTGAAAAGCCTACCTGTACACTATGCGAGCCTTTTAGGAAAGACTTTCTTTTTTCAACTTTCCCACCATAGTCTTCTATGGATCCCCATTCTTTTTGCTTTGGTTTTGAGTTGCTTTTGTATGCGTCTAAAGACAAGCTGGTGGCACATCTACCTTTTTTGCTTCATTTTTATGTGCACGTTCGTGTTTACCATGTTTGGCTACTAAACGTGGCTATTGCCATAAAATGGATGGGCCACAAGATATTTGCTTGTCTTTGGCCATATTGTAGTTTGCTTTCCCAGGTCAGGAAATCCCATATAAGGCCACGCACTTTCCCAGGAAAGTTGCTGCTTTTGCAGGCTAGTGAGCCTATGTGTGTGTGTGTGACACGAAAGGGCTGAGACTGTCCAGTCCCAGTTCATATCCCTGGTGCCGGAAAGCTTGCTGCTGGGGCAAATGTGAAACCAGTAGTTGTCCCTGATTGGACAACTACTGGCTGTTTGAATGGTGCAGATATTTTTCGTTGGTAAACTTAGCCTTCCTTTCAGCTCTAGTTTTCGATAAGAAGATGACAACTGAAGCCATTCTTCAGATCTACTTTGGAGCCAACTGTTGGGAGGCAGATGAATACATAATTAATAGCTTCTGCCCCTCTGATCCGATACCGCACAGGTGAGAAACGGTACTCACTAAAACAACCGTACAGCCCTTATCCCAGGCAGGTACAACAGGACACAGAGACCATCTAAGATTAAGATGGCAAAAGCAGTCTATCTAACATTGCAACAGTAGCAGGGGCACGCATTAGACATGAAATAGATATGCACTCCACATGAAATTTTTTTTACACTAGGTCAAATATGCATTTATACATGAAAAATATTAAAATAACATCCACAAGACATGAAGAACACTAACAGACCAATGTATAATTTGAATGCAACTTGAATGACACACTAGTATAGCTCACTAACATAGAATACAGAGTGTAATTGGGCAGCCATCTTAAAAATGGAAGCTGCAGCATGCTTATAAATAGACAAAGGTCTAAAGACTTTGGGAGAACTCAAAAAGCTGAATCCACAGAAATACATACCTGTGCAGAGCTTAGATGGTAGCTGACAATTAGTGCCAAGGTTAGAATGAGATAGGGCGGAAGGTTACGGCAGAACGAAGGCACGCAATGGCAGTTCCCATGACGCAAGCAGGCTACCCCCAATTTCATTAAAGGGTTATAAAAAGACAACCATCTTTTGTTAACCAGGTGCAGTAAAATAGCAAGCCAACAAACTCCATGAAGAATAACTCAAGAGTGTCCATGGTGGGAACAGAAAACATGACAGAAATGTTTATATTAGCTACAATCCCAGTAAAAAAGAACTAATTCCATTTCATTCACGGTCCTTTAACACATGACTTATAATCAGAGGCTATTCATTAGGAGTCAGCATGAGATAGGACACCTGCAAGACTTCCTAAAAGTATACACAGACATAGGCCACCCTGCAAGGTCAAGTACAAAGGAGTTTCCGGGTCTCATGGCATGTGGATGAGGGATGGTATCCTCTTCAAATGAACAAAGACAGTCCATGGGCCTCTCTCGCCCTACACCTCGTCTGGCTCATATCTTGATGGCCTGTCCAGTGTCCAAGGTTGATAAGCACAGCCTATCAGAATCCATAGTGTCATGCCGCCCATTGAATCATATGCCAACCAATCCTTTAATGTAGAAATTATGTATTCTTACCTTTATCAATACAGGGATGGTCTCAGGCGGAGCCATCAGATAGGTCTAACCCAATTCAATATTTAACCCCTATACGATCTATATGTAGCCATACCCACTAACCAATCCCCGATCCCCGTAGGTTTTTGCAACTATGATTATGCTATGATGTCAGTG
Organism: Ambystoma mexicanum; assembly: GCF_040938575.1. Classification (NCBI taxonomy): domain Eukaryota; kingdom Metazoa; phylum Chordata; class Amphibia; order Caudata; family Ambystomatidae; genus Ambystoma; species Ambystoma mexicanum. The sequence continues at coordinate 763,909,777 of NC_090934.1, forward strand.
ATGACACGTTCATAGCACTTAACTGATTGCTCTGTATCTGCTCCCTGACAGCCGCAAGCTTTTAATGTTAGTATGCTATCACTGCTTTATTTGGATGATAATAAAGCTGGGTTTTTCCTTGCACTTTGTCTATTTCGTCATTTTTATTTATTTATTTTACATTTTTAAAGCGCTCACAGAGCCCGCGGGAATCGAGGTGCTGTTACAGAAATTGTTTGTTTTTTTAGTTGCATACTTGTTTTTTTGTGCCTTAGTTGCATATTTATAATGCGCTTAAACACCCAGAGGTTTCTAAGCGCGGACCCGGGGATCGAACCTGTGTTAATTTGTGTCGTATTGCTTCCAAGGCGCGCACGTTGCCGCTAAGCTATCCTCATTGAGTTTGGTTTGGATTGACCCCAGTTCTTCTGGCATACTCAGATCTTTTGGGCCCACCTTAACACAAGTATTCTTCAAAGAAGAGCTGCCCATTGATGACCAGAGAATAACTTCTTCAGTGGACCAGCATCCTCTCCAATGATTGGCCTAGTGACGCCCTGCTCCTCTGCCTGATCTCAGAAGACCCTCGCAGGGCTTTGATCCTTGGACTAGTGGGACCAACTAGTCTCAATGTCTTCTAAAGGTTGCATGTGCCAAGTGCCTTCAGCAATGTCCCTGGAGTATTCGGTGAACTGACCCTCGTGGGCTACCTCGCCAGGATTGTCGTTTTTTCGCCTTCAAGCCAGGACCATTGGTGATCGCCAGCTTGTGCCATAAGTCACCTTCTCCCAAATGTTCAGCTTCCCATCATCAAGCAAACCTGTCCTGGAGCTGCTTCTTGACTGCGATTGGAAGGATGGCTGTCATCGCCTGCAAACAGTGATTGTTGCTAGAATTCACTTTCCTCCATCCCATGAAGTGTCTTGACCAGGTCTGCATCACGAAAATCTGCATTTCTTCTGCGACTGGGCTTACATCTTGAATTTTCACCTGACAGAAAGAACACAGGAACCTGTAACCCCTGGGCACCTCTCACCCGAACAAAGAACAGAAGATTTCACTCCGTGACCCCCAGACAATCTATCATGACCCCATGGAAAATCACAGTCACATAGTTAAGTAAGCATACCTGTGCCTGCCCCATCCCCCCTTGTCCTCCAAAGGATAACACTGGGTGCGAAGCCCTTTGTCTCCTATCTCCCTCTTACTTACCTTTGATGGTCAAACCTTGGTCAAGTATCCTGTTCCTGGTTTAGCCTTGGGTCTGGAATATAGAGGAGAACTTGCCTGTCTTCTGACCAATAGTTGTTGAACTTTGAAATAGTTTTGAACTGTTTTAAATCACCAACGCAAGCGCATTGCATCCCTATAGAGAATACCTTCCTGAGCGAAACCTTGTATTTGAACCTGTGAATTGTTTTGTTCACAAGCTCAAATACACCGTAGGGCTGGACTTCTTAAGTAAAAGGGAATTGTACTTGTGACTGGTTCTAATCCTTTTACGTACATCTGAGTACTTACCTGGTTAGTTGCTTAGTGATGTAAGTGAACATACAGGTGAATGTATATATTTGTGTTATATGGGTTTTTGTGATACTACTACCTGCTAGTTTCATTTCCTGGTGTGTTCTTTAAGTCTAGATAAATAACTGACTGTTTAAGCATATTATTGTGTGTTATTCTGTGTATTCCTGTCCTACATTAACAACACTCCAGATCTGTGAGGCACCAGCACATCTTGATTTATGAAGGACATGGTCTCAGGGCCTTATTACATTTCACACTGCATATTTCTCGAGTGACATCCACATTGCCCGTGCACAGAGACCCTGCAATATCTGTCTATTGCCTAGGTGACCCTTAACATTGTGACACTTCCTGCATTAGCAGAATGCTCACCGCATGAACTTGATCCTTGTTCATTGGTTACTCACCCAAGCATTCCACCCCCCATTCAACACAGTTTAACAGGTCCCACCAGTCCTCCTATGTCCATTGGCCGGCAGCCCTTTTTTTGTGTGTCTGGCCAAAGCTTGCAGTCACAGACACACTGTGCTAAACATTAGCAACAGCATTATATGCTCCTCACCCAATTCCTGCCTAATCTCTGATATTGGCCCGAACCCAACATGAATTTCAACCAAGTTCTCACTTCTTGGGCTCGATTGTAACCTGCAGCCCTCTTGAAGACTGCAGGCTATAATCTACCCGAGCCCCAGTCACAGGGCCCAAAATGCCAGGACAGCAAAGACACTGCATGGACTTGTGGATGTCTGCTGATTTCCCTCAACACTCCTTCCAATGAAAACTGCTCCTTCTCACCCACTCCGATCCCTACTAATCGAATGCACACAACGCCACCGGATGCAGAACAAGGGACTGCACCCGAGTGGCACAGAACAACAGAGGTCAGTAGTTCACTTCCACTCTGTCCCACTTTTTCATCCAAAAACCTCTCCATCATTATGATGCATATTAACAAACTGTAGCTATTCTTCGGTATGCTCAGTTCTTTAAAGAGAATTCCCCATCCCTGAAAATGGGCAAAATGCCAGCTCACTTTCCAAATGACGCAGGCACACACACCATGTACATTTGTCAGTATTTACCTTCATAACATAAAAATGGTCGATAATTTATTGAGTGTTGTGAATGTCAGTCTTCACTGCCCCCCGTACCACAGAAAACACATGTCCCTTACTAGAATCATGTCACCAATGACCGCAGATCCAGACAAGCACATAACAGATGCCAGCTAGCCAGGGCCGGTCTTTGTGTCAGGCAGCTCAGGCGGCTGCCTGACGTTAGTCACCCTGTAGGTGGCGCCGCGCGGCAGTTCTCCGAGTCCTGCTAGCCAGGCCACATGCACCAGCCAGGCCTATTCAGAATCATTTTTATGTCACTCACACATCAAACAACGATTACTGCTGCTTCAGGCTGCCTTTGCCCTCAGGCAGGGCAGGAATTCACAAATTAGCAACATTTGTTTGTTGCTAGTTGCTTTCACTTCACCGGCACCAGGCCCCGCTGGCGCCAACCACGCCCATGGGTGCATCGCACGTGCGGCGTGCCCTCAGGCTATGTGCGCGCGGGCACTGATTGATGATTGGGCCTGGCTGGCGCCCCCGCCATTCGGAAAAGAGGAGCGAGTGGTGGATGCAGCAGCAGCACATCAGGTAAGTGTTTGGGCCGACTCGTGTGTGAGTCTGGGTGTTCCCCACTGCTCTAGTGCACTTTGACAGAGATTGGAGGCAAACAATCTCTGTCAAAGTGCACTAGTAGTACGAGTGTGTAATAACAGAGATGTCTATTATTAGAGCGTTTGGAATCCAGCCGCTGGATTCCAGCGTGAAACGCTACGTCGAGCAGTGCACCAAGCATGCCTGCCTACATTTGAAAATCAAAATTCCTGAGATTTATGCATACAAAGGTTTTTCCTGAATTTTGCAGTACCGAAATTGGACATTTCACCTTAGTTGTTTTTCATCAGGTTGTGTAGTGCAGTGGTGAGTTGTCCAGACTGCAAACCTGATGGCTGTGGTTCAATGGGGCTGAGTGGGCAAAAAGAAAGAAAGCAAAAGAAACGCGCGTTTGCATTGAAAGTCGGCAAAAAAGAATGAAAGATGAAGCAAAATAAACGCGCCTTATTTTGCTACACCTGCATTCTTTTTGCCAATGTGCTGGAAGCGTTACAGTCGTTACTGCAGAGACAAAGCCACACCCAGACAGGGAGTCCATGGCACTGCAGTCCTACAAGCATAACAAAACAAAAAAAGGAATCAGTGAAAGCTGCCCCCCACCAAAATTCCTGAGATTCCAGGGTCTTTCCCGGAGAAATGGTTAAAATTCCTGTGTCTCCGGGAAAAATCCGGAGGATAGGCAGGTATGGCACCAAGTCATCATTATTATTATCCCTCTGCTCTTACAGAGCTCCTTTTGAAAAGTAATCCCACCACACGTAGGTAAACTGCGTATTCCACATTATTAATTGCTGCCTGTGTTACAAAATAATAATGCACATTTGTGTAAATGGCCCGAACATTAGAATAGGCAATGCACAATCCCTTAAAGTGTGTGACATTAAAAAGCGGTATCTTTTTAGGCGCCCAGGTGGACTAGGTCACTGAATTGCAGATGTTGAACTAAGTAAATGTGATGCGCGAGTCCTCTACTTACTTGCATTCTTTTGATGAGGTTTACTCGGTATATAGGGGCAGTGGTGATATCGTCTTGCATATAGGGGCTACGTTTAATATGCTTTATACTAGGCATGATGGGAGCGGCTAAATCGGTTGGCGTCATTGTATAGTTTGTCATTATGTTGTCCATGTCTGTTATCGCATCTATTTTACAGCGTTCTAGCATGCTCAGTTGTCTTAAGATGGCTATTTCTTACTTTATGTATGACCTGCATTAAGGACTGGGCGTTTGTTGGCAATGATGAAGGGATGCCAGCTCAAGTGGGAGGTGGGAATTCCAAGCGCCTGGAGCTCAAGCACGGCATGCAGACTAAAGTGTGCAACATGTACTGCCAGCCAGCCAGGTTATATTCATCGACATAATATGGCAGTCTCCGGGAGATTCTGGGAACCAGCTTGTTTTGGTGCGTTTGCCTAGCGCCGCAGACCACGAGTGCTGTCAAAGTGCCTCTGTTTTCTGGGCCATTTAGAATTTTCACCATTTGTGCAGCGGCTTGGTATGTCTATTGGGAGATATCGCTGCCTGAAGTTGTCGCCACCTGCAACAAAGTAAAACCATGTTCTCCTCACATTTCCATCTGTCACATCTGGGAATGATAACCTACTATCAGAAAATTATTCATATGGTTAGTCTAGTATTGCCCCTTGTGAAATACATGTGAGGTGGTACGAACAGAACACCTGGCTGCAACACAGGCCAGTGGTCAGTGGGCCCTCAGACCCCTACAGGCTGGTCACACTGCAGTGTGCCAGTACGGACAGTTTGAAACTACCCCCCTAAGAGCAGGTCACAGAAAAACCATTTACTTGGGCAGCAACAGCTGTGTTTTTACATTAGTATTCTTCTGTAAAGTACTTGAATTACAATGTAATGAAACTACCTCAATTTATATAGCAATTATTTATTCATATTGAGGAGGGGTTTTGTCGCACAACAGAGGTGTAGTTTGGGAGTGACGTGAGCCAGTCGGGGGAGGAGGGGCGCATTCTGATGAATGGGGGGCGCCAACGATGCTTCCCTCCTGGGGTGCAATCTGGTGTAAGACCAGCCCTGCAGCTAGCACAAAAGGGGCCGGTACACTCTCACCATTGCTATGGATACTTATCTAGTCGCAAAGTAGCTCTTATAGGCCAATATCAGATGCAAAGTCCTATGTGTTGGCTAAGATCTAAAGTTGCTACAAAGTCTGCAATATTTTCATAAAGAATCTGCTTCCTCAAAATCGATGTCTATTGATGGCAACTTTAGTTCCTTGGTGAGAAGAGATGGAGCCGCACTGTCACATTATTTGAAGGTTTTGCTGATTTTATCTGCACTATATTATTTTATTATTTTCACGGACCTTTTTATATCAGTGATTATTGTTTACTGTATATAACGTTTGATTTGCATATTTTATCTGTAATGCTTTTATGGCTGTAAAATCAAAAGGTAGGTGTGCCCCATTAGCAACCTTAAGCACCAGGGCTAATTATCATGAAACATCAGAAATGTGTGTTAAGGTTCAGAGAAGTATACAACAAACTTCAAATTAACAAAACCAACATCTAAAAGAATTTCTTCAGTAGAAAACCAAATGCCTATAAACATACAAATTATTACATGCATGAAACAAATACTCAATGCATAAATACAAGAGGACACATACAAGTACACATTCACAAAAATAAGGCTCCCTTCAAATTTAAGTGCATATAACAAAAGTTGTGCAAAAAATGCAATCCTATAGAGCAAAATCAAAGACTCATGGGTTGAACTAAAAAAACAACCCGACATTGATATAAAAGATGTTGTGTCATTTGATGTGCTAATGAACCAATCAAAGCAAAATAGCAATCCGTCTAGTAGAAGAGACCATTTGTAAATATTAGTCTATGACGAGCTCATGAAGGAATGTCTCCTGGATCTTCCCTAATCTATTACAGTTTTGAAAATAAGAAAAAAGCCATTGTAAAGTCCCTTCAAGATGATTCAAAAATTGTGAAAAAAGGTGCTGATAAAGAGGGAGGAATTGTTGTAATGAATGCAGCCAAATACGATGAAGAAGTCCTCAAAATATTAAATGATCACGACTGCTACCAACTCCTGTCAGAAGAACCCTCTACCACTTTCACCCAAGAGATCTTAGACATTACCACTGCAGGCAGAGAGGGAAGTTGTCTTACTCTGAAATAATTTGCTTTCCTAAACCAGGGTAAACCCAGAACCCCTCTGTTCTACATCCTGCCTAAAACGCACAAAGATCCAATCAATCCTCCAGGATGGCCTATCGTCTATCTATGTGGCTCCATACTGGAGCCCATAGGCAAATACATTGGCCCTCATTACAAAATATCCTATACAATGCCTGTGATTCTGCCAATCCGGTAGTACCGTTAACGGCATGGCGGAATCCCCGGCAGATTACAACACCTCGGGCACACCCATCCAGCAGATCCGGAAACAGTGACACCGGCAATGCGGTAATAGATGCCGGAATCAACGGCAACACTGGCACTGGAAATAGGGTCATCGCAGGAACTAGAAGTTGGCCGGTGGCCATTTTGGAAAACACGATCCAATTTGAATCGGGCATTTCCTGTAGGCATCCACACCAGGAACCACTGCCAGGATGTCCAGAAGCAGCAAGAGCAGGCTCACAGAAGTCCAGCTCCGGAAGCCACGTTTTTTGGAGGCAGAATTAACTGTATTAACAGACCACATTGTGGGCAATGCAGATACCCTATTTGGCAGGGACAACCACTGCACCAGCCAGCGGTGCAAGTCGACCATATGAATGGAGGTGGCCAGTCGAGTCACTGTGGTGGGGTCCGTCCCCAGAACATCCAAGGACTGCCACAAAAGGTGGATGGCTTGCGGAACCTGCTGGCAGCCCACCGCCGTGAGTCAATGGCCACAGGAGGTGGGACGGTCTCACCCATCTAACTGATGCCCTGGGAGGAGCCATGCAGCTCAGTCATGCATCTGGATGGCATAGAGGGTGTCGGAGGAGCAGCGGCCGACGCTGGGACCAAAGGGGATGGCAGTGAGTACAAGGCACACCAGAATGCCCCTTACCACACAAAAGCTGCACACAAAAACAGGCCAGGGAAAAGTGCACAAGGAAAGGGACAGTAGTAGTGACATCATCATCTAAAGTCCCAGTGCACACATGGATGACAGGGGTCGGGCCCAATGTAACACACTCAATACCATTGTACCAAACAAGCAACCATGCCCATGTGCACCATGGCATGACTCGAAGTTAGCAGTACCCCAATTTTCACACAAAAAACAACCACAGTTCCATCAGTCTAACCAAAACGGACAGGCCCCATAAATGCAAGCAAAAGTGCACAACCCACCCCCCACATCTTGACCAGGCCAGGGACCATGCAATGTCCAGGTAGCGTAATGCAAGTGCATCGAAGTCACAAACAGGCTTCTAACTGCTACGTTTTCTCACCCTAAAAGGCACATCCACCGATGGTGACAGCACAGGTCCATCCACAGGCCATGCAAGGCCCAGCCATGCTTCCCATCAGCTCACCTGTCCAACAATTGTGGCAATGCCAGCCCCACAGGCCCATCCAGCAGCCCAGGAGGCCTAGCCAGCAGCCCAGGAGGTCCAGTCACCACCGCAGGCCCAGACCGCTGCCCCAGAAAGAGCAGCTTGCTCCACAGGCACAGGCAGTGGCACACCCATGACAGCCACCCAAAGCAGCCATCATCCATCATGCCCACGCATCACATGGCACCACTTCTGATGAGGCTGAGGTGGCAGATGGTGGGCAAGACACAGGCGAGATTTTCCAGTGTTCCACCAATCCCTCCCCCACATTGAATCCATCCAACCTCCATAGTCTGCCACGTTCATCAATGTCGTCTATCAGGGAGATGGACGAGCACATAGGGCAGATGGAGGCCCACCATAATATGTTTGGCATCCAACGGCAGCAGCTAGAGGAGGCCCAGCTCATTAGGGATGCCATAAAGGCCACTGGCTGCTGCTGTGCTCGTGCCCTTGATGGTACCAATGCAGCACTCATCCAAGTTGCTCAAAGGGTGAGTGTCTGGCAGAGTCTGTGGCAATGTTTGTGCAGGCCAACCTGCAGGGCATGGGCGCACAAGGGTCAGGCCGCTCCTCCACCACTGCAGCCCCAGGCTCCTCTCCCAGAGACATTTGGTTGTGCCTACCTGTGGCAAGGGTACTCGTGCCAAGAGGCACAAGGAGTGAGAAACTGGACTGGGAGAATAGACAGTTTGTAGTTATGTTGTGTGGGGAGCGGGTGGTGGGTGTTTGGGGAGGGGGGTGGGCAGGGTGTTTGAATTGTAGTATGTAGTAATGTTAAATACATTCAACTAGTCACTTGCAACAATGAATGGGCAGCCGTTACTCATGTGTATGCATTTTATTGAGTGAGCACATTAATTACAGTGTTCTATCATGGGTGGTGCACAGTGAGCAGACCTCAGAAGTAGTTGTCTATGATTTCCTATCGTACAATACGGCCGTCCCTGGCATCCATGTGGCAGGTGCCTATGCCTGGCTGGTGCTGCCTCACCAGCATAGTCACCATCATCATCATCTCCACCCTCAGGAGGTGGTCGGTCAAGGTCTAGGGTCAGTGGTATGTTTCTCCTAATGCAGATACTATGCAAAATTGCACATACCAGGACTATCTGCCCCACCTTCTCTGACCTGTACAGAAGTGCCCCCCAACCGGTGTAGGCACCTGAAACGTGCCTTTATGAGTCCAAAGGTCTGCTTGATGGTTGCCCTCGTTCACACATTGGCACAGTTTTATGCCACGTCTTACGGTGACTGTGCATCCCTCAGCGGGGTCATAAGCCAGGGCAGCAGCGGATATGCAGAATCAACTGCAAGGGGGTTGGACACAAGGTTGAGCCATGGCATACATGTGGCCGGCCTGCATTGTAATAGCACGTTGTTTGATACCCTGATACCCCATGCATCCAATACCATGGTAAGTATGCGAGTCATGCACTGTGAGGCACCCTGTGATGGCAAGTGTGTGTCATCCACACTGTGATGTGTTGTACTCTATGGGGTGGGAATGTAATAGCCACTAACAATCCCAACATGCATATCCCCATGGTGTGGTGTGCTAATCGCCACGCCAACTCCAATAATGTGTCTGCACACACACCATATGGCACCCACACTGTGATCTGTGCATGCATGCAGTTTGCTAGGCCTTGTCTTCATTTGCCTGTGTGGGATGGTGTACTGCAGGTATGGATTTTTGGGATTGGCAGTGTTGCATTCTGGTTCCTGCAGTGTATTGCCGGTTTGATTCCTCAGGGTCGATGTCTGAACTTGCCACTGACTGAGAGCAACATTCTGGTGTTACACCCGTGCTTCGTGGACTGGCTTTTGGCCATGCACTGGTCGTACCCTCTGATGCTTCATGGCTTTGGCTCATGTATTGGTGCATGCCCCTCCCTCTTGGCCTGTGCGCCCTGCAGCAATGTGTGTGTACTTGTCCATGTACTCACACAACACCCAGGTCCTTTGTCCGCTGTGCCGTGCCATGTATGCTGGAAGGGTGCTGTTCCACAGAACCATGGAGTCATGGGTTGACCCTGGGAACTGAGTGCAGCAGTTCGTGATGGTGATGTCAGCGGCACAGGTTAACTGTACATTGAGGGAATGGTGCTGCTTGTAGTTCCTATACACCTCCTCTGTGGCATGTGAAGGCACCAGCTTGAGATGTGTGCAGTCCAATGCTCTGAGCACATTTGGCATGCCTGCAAGAGTGTAAAAGTGGACCTTGGTGGCATTTACCTGTGCCAAGGTGGTTGGGAGAGCGATGTGTTGGCCTATATGGCACAAAAGGTCCTACAGTACCAGCACTCTGGAGAAGGCAGGCCACGATATGCCATGCAGCTTCCCCACAGAGTGCTGGAACAGGCCTGTTGCTAGGAAGTGCAAGACAAACACCAGCTTCAGCAGTGGTAGTATGGCTGTCTAGATGCCGATCCTGCTCCCTATGTCGTCCTGGATAAAGGTCAGCAGTTCTTGAATTGCCTCCCTGTTTAGCCGGTACAGGGTATGTATCTGCCCATCTTTCAGGGCCGAAGGTGTGGCCCTTGTGTGGGGGTATGACTGCTTGCCTCCACTTCACCACTTGCATCCCATCCATCATCTTCATCCTCCTCCTCCTCCTCCTCCTCCTCTGCTCCTTGGCCTCCTGCTGCCATTGGTGCTGCTCCAGCTCATTCAGCTGCACTGCAGCCTGCAGCACCACCATGCCCATTGCTACCACTAAGAGAGGCAGAATGGTTGTGTTGGTGGAGTGTTCTGGGTGTGGTCCTTCTCTAGTGTTCCTGGTTGTATTGGGTGCACCTGGGGGGAATTGGTGCACCTGTGGCCTATCTGGGCACAACTGGGGCCATTTACCGCCTGGCCTGTGATGCCAGTGTTTTCAGGATGGTTTTTCTGATGCTACCAGCATTTTTATGCCGGTAGTACCGGTATTATTATGGTTGTAATAGGTTGATGGATCCATGGTGCCAGTGATACTGACATGGGTCTTGGGGTTGCCGGTAATTCCATTGTCTGAGCCTCTGACACCGATGGCACAGGGACCCATCAATGCCGGCGTTACCAGCATTCTGTCTCAGAATTGTGCGCCACAGTAATAGTGCTGGCACACGGTGCCAACAGCACTTTATTACCAGACCACCTAACTTATAATGAGGGTCATAGACATTTTACTTAAACCTCTGGCCAGGGATACCCTCACTTTTCTATTGGACACCTGTTATGATGCCTACCTCCAAGGAGCCATGTCCGACCCAGCAACCCCAGAGGCAGGCATCATTCCCCCCCACGGAAGTGCCAGCGGGCCCAAGCTGGGGCCCTTTGGACACAGTCCTGGCGCCTTAGGCGCCAGGCCCATGTTAGAACCCTGTCCTGGCGCATTAGGCGCCAGGCTCATAAAGCTAGACATGTGTTCAAGTGTTTTAATGTGCACTTACCTGATGCAGACCATGCTGCTACATCCAGGCCCTCTTGAAGCCTGAATGGAACTACTTTACCTGTGGGACTACTTTCCACCTGGGTGTGGTCGGGGAAGGATACATACCTGATCGGTGGAAGGATACATACCTGGAACTTCTTCCAAAGCTATTTAAACCACGCCCGATCAGCAACTCACGCTTCGCGTTGTTCTGCTCCTCGCAGCTGGACGCTCACCGTGTCAGCTCCTGCATCTGGACTTCAGCCACGCCTGTCAGCATCCTGGGTCGCCTGCAAAGGGAGATAAGAGAGAATTGGGGAGAAAGAAGACCTTACCAGCTAAAGCTGCATCACGGAGACATCACACCGACGATCCTGAAAGGGAAGACATCATTTTAAAAGCATTTCGCTTCGATCGCTGCAGCGCTGCATTTCACTCACCTTTCCTGGGCGCCTCCATCTTCAGCAGCGATCATCCGGATCCGCACCCACTTCTCAGAGCCTAGAGAGAAAAAGACAAGAAAACAAGGTGAGAGAAGGAAGGGAATAGGAAAGGCTCAGTTTCCTTCTAAGACTTACCTGTTGGGTTATTCCCATTTCATTTCGGGTCCTGCCGCTTCCTGGCATTCCGGACCCCGGCCCCTATGGGGAAAAAAGACAAGGACATTCAATGAGCGAATGCAAAGACATTACCTGAACGCTCATCCAGAACTTACCTGTCATTTACTGGAACTGCACGTTTCACTTCGGGTCGGCGCCATATATCCGGCATTCCGAACCCCGGCCCCTAAGGGGAAAAAAGACATAAGCATTAGCGCTTGCTGCAATAAGACAATGAACATTATTATTAAGCTTGAACTTTTGAACTTGCAACAGAACTCTTACAGCGCCTCACCTGAATAGTCAAGCTTATTTTGAACTCCCATCAAACCTCAATCCAGTGAAGTAACTGGGTTTCAACGCGCCCCTGCATCAGAAGCAGGATGGAGAACTCATCCTTCCAGACCCTAAGGTGAGACTTCACGGGGAATCGTGGAAGGGTATCGTGGAGGGCTGGAAGGGAGTGGGAGGATTGAGCATTATTCCGTCAGTAGGTAATACTCCCTTTTCACGCACAGGGGAATATTCCTGCGAGCCAGAAAAGACCAGAGTAGAGGAGCCCTTCCAGTCCATCTTCAGAGTCCTGCGCTTCGCCACTGAAGAAGCATCAGCACTCGAAGCCAGACCTGCGCCTCCGTGGGAATCAGGTGAGCGTGACAGAACGCGAAGCCTACCCACAATTTCCCACACGGGCGCTATGGAGACTTCCGAGACAGATCAGCTGGCCCAGCTTTAGGGGGAATTACGGGCAGAAGTGCACTCAGCCCGCCAGGAGACTAACGCTCTCAAAAGAGAACTGATCCTATCAAAGGAAAGAACAGATGACCTGGCCAAAAGGTTATTGCAGGCCCAGGCAGGGCACACTCCTTTACCTAATTCCGGAGGTACTTCCACATCAATGGGTTTGAATAACCCGGTTCAAATCAATCTACCTGGACACATGCCTTTGGCCCCGCCTGAACGTTTTGCAGGGGATCCCAAGAAATATGCCGTCTTTATGAACCAATGTCGTTTACACTTTCTATGCAGACCCGGGGCCTTCCCTAACGACCAGACCAAGGTAGCCTTTATACTATCTTACCTCAGTGGCAGTGCTGCCGATTGGTCTATTCCATTGGTAAATCAGGATGATCCCATTCTCCAGGATTTTCAGGGCTTCCAGGCCAGCATGGAAAGATTGTTTGCTCGACACTCTCAAGGACAGGCCCTTGATAACAAACTGCTATCCTTACGACAAGGTAATCAGGATCTCCTGTCCTACGTTGCCACCTTTAATAGACTGGTTGTGGAAACTGGATGGCCAGAAAACAAAAGGATCACATTGTTTCATCGAGGCCTGCGCGGAGAGCTTAAGGATGTTCTAGCTCAGATTGTAAATCTACCCCAGGTCTGCGCAGACTACATAGACTTGGTGGTTCAACTTGATCACAGACTTCAAAATAGAAAAGCAGATCGGTTCAAGTACGAAACCTGAGTACCGATCAAAACCCACGCTAACTCCAAGAGTCCCAACGTATCCGAACCTATGCAAATCGGCGGTGTTAAAGGACCATTAACGCAGAAGGAACGAGAGAGAAGGCGGCAAATGCAACTTTGTCTGTATTGCGGGACTTCTGGTCACTTTCTTCGAAATTGTCCGGTTAAACCACCTAAGAAGGTGGTTGGAGCCACTGATAACGATTTATTGACACCTGATTCGGGAAACGACCTAGCCCGACAAGCGTAGGGGTCCGCTTGCCGAGCTTGAAAACAAACTCTTTGACCTCGCATTTTGTCATGCCAATGGTGCTCGTGGACCCAAAACAGCCTCAGCAGTTGCATGCTATAAAAGCGTACATCGACAGTGGAGCTATTGGAAATTACATAGACCGTGAATTGGCTTCTAGGATTAAGCTCCCTCTCCGCCCGAAAGTAACCCAAGATGTCAATACTACAGTAGATGGAACCGAAATAGCCTCAGGGCCTGTAACGCATTCCACTGTTGAAGTGACACTGGTGGGTCAGGATGGACATCGGGAAGCAATTGTGTTTGATGTGATCAAGGCCCCACAATTTCAAGTAATCCTTGGAATTCCTTGGTTAGAAACACATAATCCCAGAATTGACTGGCGAGCAAAGAAGATAAGTTTTCCTGATTGTGAACCAACTTGTTATCCAAGAAATCCAGTTATGGGTCTAGCCTCAGCAACTTCCACCCCTGTACAGCTACCGTCAGAATACCAAGAATTCCTAGACGTTTTTCAGAAGGAACAGGCTAACACGTTACCTCCCCATCGGTCTTATGATTGCCAAATCGATCTGGTACCCAATGCTCAACTACCTTGTAGTAGGATTTATGCTCTTACGGAACCTGAGAACCTGCATCTGCGTCAGTATTTAGATCAGTACCTAGCCAATGGTTTTATTCGCCCGTCCAAGTCTCCTGTCTCCTCAGCTCTGTTCTTCGTGCCGAAAAAAGAGGGCGACCTTAGAACATGTATAATCTATCGCGCCCTAAATCAAATAACGATTAAGAATCGTTATCCTCTGCCCCTGATCCCTGAGCTTATCGACCAGGTGAAAGACGCTTGTGTGTACACCAAGTTAGATCTCCGAGGAGCTTATCACCTGGTGCGTATAAAAGAAGGCGACGAATGGAAGACTGCATTCCGCACCAAATTCGGGCTCTTCGAATACCAGGTGATGCCCTTCGGTTTGTGCAATGCACCTGCCGCCTTTCAGTACTTTATGAATGATGTTCTTCGGGAACTTATCGATGTCTGTGTCATTGTTTATATTGACGACATCCTGGTGTACTCTTCTTCAGAATCCAATCACAGAAAACATTTTAGGGCAGTTCTTAAGAAATTGCGCCAGCACAGACTATTTGCAAAGCTCGAAAAATGCGTTTTTCATACCACAGAAGTTGAGTTTCTCTGATTCATCCTGACACCTCAAGGAGTCCGAATGGACTCGCGAAAGGTGGACGCCATCCTCAAATGGCCATCTCCTAGCTCGGTGAAGGGAGTTCAGAGCATGCTCGGCTTCGCCAATTTCTATCGAAGATTCATCCCGGAATTTTCCCGAACAGTCCAACCCATCACAGCTCTCCTAAAGAAAAACAAACGTTTTTAATGGACTCTTGAGGCCGAACAAGCCTTTCAGCACCTGAAAACCAAATTCACCTGTGCACCTGTATTGAAGCACCCGCACCCAGATCTCCCTTACATTGTGGAAACCGACGCATCCAGTTCGGCCATGGGAGCTGTCCTGTCGCAAAGAGACCCAGAAACTAACCAACTACACCCTGTGGCCTTTTGGTCCAGGACATTTTCTCCTCCCGAAATCAACTACGCAATTACCGACAACGAGTTACTGACTATTAAATCTGCTTTCAAGGCTTGGCGTCACTACCTTCTCGGGGCAAGACACACCATCACCGTAATTACGGACCACAGAAATTTACAGTATTTAAAGACGGCCAAAGCTCAATCTTCACGACAACTCCGATGGGCTCTATTCTTTGCGGAATTTGATTTTGTAATTACCTATCGCCCTGTCTGCAAGAGTGGTAAAGCGGACACCTTATCCCGGATTGGCATGGAAGAACCCAATTCGAGTTTAGAACCTGTGCCAATCATACCTGAACAAAGAATCTTAGGCCTAACTTCATTGCAAACTATTGAGGACATCCGAACGCAAGTAAAACAACTTCTAGACTCTTCAGCCTTACTGGAATGGAGTCAAAAGGGTCCTCATTACACCGTTAAGGATGATTTACCCTACTTCCAGGAGCGGTTGTTTCTGCCAAGTAAAGAATTGCAAGAACTTGTTATTGCCCATCATCATGAATCATTAATGGAAGGACACCCTGGTATCGCTAAAACGGAGGAAAAAATCAAACGCCACTTCTGGTGGCCTTCTTGGAGAAAAGACATAAAGTCTTTTGTATTGTCTTGCGGAATTTGCGCCCAAAACAAGGGTCAAAAGAAAAGGCCAGCCGGCCTACTTCAACCCTTGGATATTCCACCGGCACCATGGCACACCTTGTCAATGGACTTTATAACTGACCTGCCTCCTTGTGCTGGTTACAACACTATCCTTGTAATTGTGGATATATTCTCCAAAATGGCCCACTTTATCCCTTTAAAAGGCTTGCCTTCAGCTTCCACCTTGGCCAAGGAATTTCTGGGGAATATAGTTCGCATACATGGTTTCCCTTCCATATTAGTCTCGGATCGTGGAAGTCAATTTATCTCCCATTTTTGGAAGAAGTGTTGCCAACTAGCACAAATAGATGTGCGGTTATCCACCAGCCACCACCCCCAGACCGACGGACAAACCGAGAGAACCAATCAGACTCTCGAGCAATATCTTCGGTGCATGTTACACCAATCCGAGTCAAATTGGAAAGACATCCTTTGGATCGCAGAATATGCATACAACAATTCAGTGCATTCTGGAACCGGACAAACTCCTTTTTATACTTTGTATGGTCACCATCCTCGGACCTCTGACCTAGACCCACCTCTGACCCTGGAAATGCCCGCAGTAAATCATCTGCATTCCACAATAACCCGAGCCTTCAAAGAAGCTGCAACTCATTTACAGCAAGCCAAGAAAAAGTATAAAGAAAACGCTGATTTGCATCGAAGTAAAACTCCTCCTTACCAAGTAGGAGACCAGGTATGGCTAGTAAGAAACATTTACTCCTCAAGGGCCCACAAACCTTCAATCCCAGATTCATAGGACCTTATCCCATCAAGGCTATAATCAATCCCGTGGCCTTTAAACTGGATTTACCGTCTAACATGCGTATTCATCCAGTTTTTCATGCATCACTTTTGAAGCCAGTACAACCAGGGACCCGACTCTCCAAGCCTCCAGACCCAGTTCAAATTGAAGGGGAATTAGAATTCGAAGTTAAAGACATTTTAGACTCCAAGGTGTTAAAGTCAAAACTCTTCTATCTTGTTGACTGGAAGGGATATGGACCTCAGGAGAGATCGTGGGAGCCTAGTAACCATGTTCACGCACCTCGATTAATACAAAGGTTCCACCAGAGATTTCCGAACAAGCCAAAACCCCCGGAGGGAAGGGCCTTGAGGGGGGGTACTGTCATGATGCCTACGTCCAAGGAGCCAGGTCCGACCCAGCAACCCCAGAGGCAGGCATCATTCCCCCCACGGAAGTGCCAGCCGGCCCAAGCTGGGGCCCTTTGGACACAGTCCTGGCGCCTTAGGCGCCAGGCTCATGTTAGACCCCTGTCCTGGCGCCTTAGGCGCCAGGCTCATAAAGCTAGACATGTGTTCAAGTGTTTTAATGTGCACTTACCTGATGCAGACCATGCTGCTACATCCAGGCCCTCTTGAGGCCTGAATGGAGCTACTTTACCTGTGGGACTACTTTCCACCTGGGTGTGGTCGGGGAAGGATACATACCTGATTGGTGGAAGGATACATACCTGGAACTTCTTCCAAAGCTATTTAAACCACGCCCGATGAGCAACTCACGCTTCGCGTTGTTCTGCTCCTCGCAGCTGGACGCTCACCGTGTCAGCTCCTGCATCTGGACTTCAGCCACGCCTGTCAGCATCCTGGGTTGCCTGCAAAGGGAGATAAGAGAGAATTGGAGAGAAAGAAGACCTTACCAGCTAAAGCTGCATCACGGAGACATCACACCGACGATCCTGAAAGGGAAGACATCATTTTAAAAGCATTTCGCTTCGATCGCTGCAGCGCTGCATTTCACTCACCTTTCCTGGGCGCCTCCATCTTCAGCAGCGATCATCCGGATCCGCACCCACTTCTCAGAGCCTAGAGAGAAAAAGACAAGAAAACAAGGTGAGAGAAGGAAGGGAATAGGAAAGGTTCAGTTTCCTTCTAAGACTTACCAGTTGGGTTATTCCCATTTCATTTTGGGTCCTGCCGCTTCCTGGCATTCCGGACCCCGGCCCCTATGGGGAAAAAAGACAAGGACATTCAATGAGCGAATGCAAAGACATTACCTGAACGCTCATCCAGAATTTACCTGTCATTTACTGGAACTGCACGTTTCACTTCGGGTCGGCGCCATATCTCCGGCATTCCGAACCCCGGCCCCTAAGGGGAAAAAAGACATAAGCATTAGCGCTTGCTGCAATAAGACAATCAACATTATTATTAAGCTTGAACTTTTGAACTTGCAACAGAACTCTTACAGCGCCTCACCTGAATAGTCAAGCTTATTTTGAACTCCCATCAAACCTCAATCCAGTGAAGTAACTGGGTTTCAACGCGCCCCTGCATCAGAAGCAGGATGAAGAACTCATCCTTCCAGACCCTAAGGTGAGACTTCACGGGGAATCGTGGAAGGGTATCGTGGAGGGCTGGAAGGGAGTGGGAGGCTTGAGCATTATTCCGTCAGTAGGTAATACTCCCTTTTCACGCACAGGGGAATATTCCTGCGAGCCAGAAAAGACCAGAGTAGAGGGGCCCTTCCAGTCCGTCTTCAGAGTCCTGCGCTTCGCCACTGAAGAAGCATCAGCACTCGAAGCCAGACCTGCGCCTCCGTGGGAATCAGGTGAGCGTGACAACACCAGAGATCTAATAAATGCCATTGAAGGGTTTCCATTTAATCCTAATTACCATTTACTAATAAAACTTGATATAATTGCATTGTACTCTAATATTCCACAAGGTGAGTCCATTAGAGTATGTCATGACTACTTGGAAACCAGAGCTACTCCGCAAACTTTTCGTATTAACTTTATTTTAGCTTTACTGGAAATGGCTCTCAGCAAAAACCTTTGCAGATTTAAAAAGCAATGGGCCTCATTACAAACCTGGCGGTAGCCATACCCGTTAGACAGGCACGGCTGCCACCGTAGTTGCATTTTTTCTGGCACCCAGAAATGGGCAATTACCGGGTCATTACGGCCTTGCCGGACCCAGTATTTGCCCATTCCTGGGTGCCGGAAAAAAATTCTTCCCTATTCCCATTTGAGCCCCATAGGACTCAATGGGAATGGGAACGCCAGATGCACAGGCGCCGTTATTAACGGTGCCTGTGCATCCGAAATGCTATGCCCGCGGGTGCCTTTCATTCCACCAGGTCAGACCTGGCGGAATGAAAGGCACCCGCGAGCACAACTCGGAGTTTGCCGGTCCGGATACAATGTTACCTGTAAGCTTACTAGTATCGTTGTATCCGGACCGGCAAACTCGTAATGAGGCCCAATATCTTTTGCAAATAAAAGGCACAGCAATGGGGACATATTTTGCTCCCAACTATGCTATACTTTCTATGGCCAAATCTGAAGTCAACAATGAATTTTACAAAGCCATATTATGGTATAAAAGATACATTGATGACGTATTGGTCATTTGGAACACCAGGGAGGCAAATGTAGACCAGTTCTTTGCTTGGATGAACCACCTCAACACACATTTAGGTTTCAGCATGTGTAAGGACAACATTTCAATCCCATTCCTGGATCTTACGATAACAGTGGTAGAAGGAAAACATGCAGTCAGCCTATATAAAAAAAAAACTACAGACAGGAACACTATACTGCACAACAAGAGCTTTCACCCAAAAGCTTTGAGGGAAAATATTCCCTTTTGACAATTCCTGAGAATCTGCAGAAATTGCACCACTTTAGTACCCTTTAAGAAGGAGGCTGCTGAGGCGTCTCAGAAATTCATTAATCGAGGCATTTCCAAACACATGGTCAGACGGGCTAAGAAGAGAGCACAAAATCAAAACAGACAGTCTGTTAGACAATTCCTTGGCCAAGCAACCAAATACCAATATAGTTTGTGTCAACACATTTTGCAGAGTAATGCTATAAAAACAACTCTTAAAAAAATTGGCATGTGCTACAACTAGAGAATTTGCTATTTGAAGGACCCTCTTTGCTTTCAAATGGGGACATAATACAAAACACCACCTCCTGAATGCAGACAGGCTGGCAATAACTCCTGAGACTAACTGAAGAACATATTTTGGTTTACCAAAAAATAAAATGGGGCATTACACCTGCAGAAATTGTCCAGTCTGCACATTCACAGAAAAAAGAACTTCATTTGAAGTGAACGGAAAAGAATGGAATTTGAAAATCCACAACACCTGCAAAAGCTCTGACATTATATGTATCATCCAATGCCCATGCAAAAAGATATATGTGGGCAAAACCAGCTGACTGGTTAGAACTAGGATCACAGAACATCGTTCAAAGATCAGGACCAAGACTTTAACAGCACCTCTGGTACAGCACTTCTTAGACACAAATTACAGAGCTATCAGCATGGCCTCAACGACAGAGGGGAATGGCATCCTTTAGGTTGTTTTTAAATTTACATTGGCCAACTGGTGCATCTATACTCCCTCTTTTGTCAAAACTTTTTGTAATACTGTTATTGGTTGAGGAGAGAAGACAGAACTATATCATTGGAAAAAATACTATTTCTGATCAATAATGTTGCCATCGTGCCCTCCCATATTCTTTTTACTGTGAAAATATCATGTGTGCCATGAAAATACTATGGTTCAGTAGGCCTATACATGAACAACTGCACCTGCAATGTTCCTATATATGAGCAGACAGATTTGCTATTTACTGGTGTATATCAATCCATTAACTGTATAATTTATGTGACATGTTGTTGCTTACCTATCTGGACATAGGAACAGACTTATCTGCATTTTGATGTTATGTCACAATGTAAAATGTATGACCGCTATCAAGCCCATCCCTGGTTTAGACTCTCTCTTCCAGATACATGCAACAGAGTCAGGCATGGTCCTTTCTTTGTCTGGTTGTGTCCGTTTACTTGCAATCGGGCAGCAGATTTCTGATGCAAGATGCCCTACGAGTATTTACTGGGGAACCTGGAGCACCATGCACACTTCGCTCGCAGACTCTCCGAAACAGCTACAGATACAATTTGTAATTTTTCATTGTCAGCTGTTGTGCTGCCAAAACTAACTGGGCTGCATAGCGCCCTTACGCCAAGAATTTCCTGCAAGCGCGGGATACATACATGAAGAGACATCCACGTTTAGCAGATGTAGCAGTGATGACGCGGCTACAAGAGCGTCCATCTTGGTTACCTAACAACCAAGAGGCTGCTCAGATACTCTCAATAGGCGCTGCATACATGCAGAGTATGTTAATGACGCAATAATGTGAGCGTCTATTCAAGTTACTTAGCAACCTCTATCCACACCCACACAGGTGGCCATTTCTGCCCTTCTCTCCACCCGCTATATGCTCCACAGGTTACACGCAGTGGGGAGTGGCCCATTTTCAGCATTGAATAGCATTCCTGTATCCTGCACGGGCGGCTAGATCGGTCCCATTACAGTTACAAGACATGCGTGTCATGTTTGCTAATAAGAGTGCCCAGTACGTTCTGTAGCTGCCGTTTTTTCTAATGGGAATTCGTAAAACGACAAGCAGAACATACCACATAATTATTTGTAACCTTGTCACATGTAGGCCATGTCCAGGTTACTTCTGAAGACTTGACAGTGGAATTGCCTAATAGTTTTTAAGACCTGGGATTTAAAAGCGTGTTTTAAGGGGAGAAATAGATGAGGTACAAACCACTGTAAGTGCATTTCTCATTATATCTCTTTCTGCCTTTTAATGATAGAAATACAAGGCAATATTATAGATATAGTAAAGGATTTTGTGCATTTGTAAGGTCATAGATTATTGCTGTTTTTTGTAGGTCTCTTCGAGGTTCAAATTCTAGTATGCACAAATAAACAAATTGTATTATTATAACAAATTAGAATTCTTAAAAACACATGTCGTTTAATTTGTTCTGAATTGCAGGAGGACAGTACCCGGAAAAAGAAGGATTGTTGAAGGAAAGAAAAGGATAAAGTGCTGAGGAAAACCAGCCCTATTATGGGAATATGATTGAAACTAGATTAGGGAAGATCAGGGGACATCCCTTCATGAGCATGTCATAGAAGCCACACATTTACACATTGTCTCTTCTATTAGACTGATTGGTGGCTATTTTGATTTGATTGATTGGTTCATTATCACATCAAATGTAAAAACGTTTATATCAATTTTGGGTTGTTTTTTTAGTTCAAACCATGAGTCTTTGATTTTGCACTATGTGATTCAATTGTTTTCACTCCTTTTGTTATATGCATTTCAATTTGAAGAGCGCATTATGTTTGTGACTTTGTACATGTATGTCTCCTCTTGTATTTATGTATTGAGTATTTGTTTCACACATGCAATGATTTGTATGTTTATGGTGATTCCGTTTCCTACTGTAAAAGCAAGTTGGATAAATGTTGGTTTTGTTAATTTGAAGTTTGTTGTACAATTTTTTCAACCTTAACACACATTTGCGATGTTTAATGCTTTTATGGCTAGCATTGAAATACATATATCTGATTGATTCATTCATTGGTTAGAAAGGTGTATTCGGTTGTTTGGTGCCCATCTAGCACACATTGAACCCATCCCCTATGTCTGCAGCAACGCTCGAAGTGAAGCATATTAACTTTTGTAACCTAAGGAGGCAGTAAGCTTTAATTTTCCTCCCTGCACATGTAGTAATCCTTCCACCGAGATCAGGCTATGCATGGTGCCTTCGATGGTGGCCAGAAAACAATAGGATGGCATGATATTTCATTACATCACTTGCGAGGATAATGAACTAGGAACCAAGCTGCCATGGAGGTCCTTGGCCTATAAGAGCATGTTTGCAAATAAGTGTTCTTAAGTGATTTACTAAGCACCAATGCCTAGCTGCAACACCAGTCCGATGGAGTAGTAGCCCCTTGACAGACCAGAGGTCATGGCTTTGGCTTGGGCTACAAAATACAGGCCAGCACCCAACATCTCCCGTAGTGAGATATCAAAAAGCTGGGATTCTTTCCTTTAAATAAACACTGTTTAAGTTAGTGGGCATGGACACTGCATCGTATTATGAACATGGTCAACATGCATGAGTGGTCTAACATTATACATGTTGACCCACTGAAAATGAGATTTGTCCCGTGAAATGTCTAAATGCCACCTTTTGTTCTGAGGGCAAAACAGTCCTTGCTATACTCCAGTACATTCCAAAACACTGCCCATATAGACGCCACGCTTTTGTCCTGCATGAGGACTCTTATTGCTTCATTGCCCATTGGTATCTGGGGCTGGGGACTTTTTAACCGGCACACACGGATGGATAAAGGCTCATATCTGGATACCAAGAAGAACATGAATAGTATTCAAGTATACAGTGTGCGAGAAACTGCAGACTCAATATGCCCCTCTGTGCTAGATACAATCACCCAACCCAACCCATATGCTCTGTCAGGCTTCTGTGATGGCCAGGTCTTGCATGGTTAGGTTGCTGCTGGACTAGCAGTCCACATTGAGCAAGGAAGGGACCCATAATTGGATATACCCTGATGAAACATGCCTGGGGTTGCTTGCTCACTGGACCCGATTTACAGTCACTTGTCATATTTGAGCAGAGATGGCGTGGCTTTATTGCTTCATTCGGGGGAAGGGCCAAGATTGATGGTTGGTGTCCTTTTTAAGGGCACAAAACACAAGGGAATGGAAAGGTGCCCAGCAGAATACCCAGTGGTCATGATTAATTCAAAGCTTTCCAATATACCTTTTTTGCTATGTATAACACAGACCACAACGCAGATATTGAAGGCACCTCCTGAAGAATCCTGTAGGCAACTGAGGAGCACCGTTTTCAATACCAACAAGAAAGCTCAATAGGCTTGCTCCCAAGACCTTACTTCAACCTAGACATCACAGGCTAGCATACCACCATGGCTAGCTTTAACCAAATAGTTTGTTCTTCAGCAAATTGTTATCTACAGAGGATAGGTCATGGTCCTGGTGGGTCGTGAAGCCTCTGACTCCAAGAACGCCATACTAGAAAAGAGAAAAGCGAGAAAA